>NC_090266.1:959890656-960228871 GCF_040414725.1 Anabrus simplex | reverse complement strand
TACGCTTGAGGAAGTGGAAAGGATTATAAATAAACTCCATTATCATAAAGCAGCAGGAATAGATGAAATTTGACCTGAAATGGTGAACTATAGTGGGAAAGCAGGGATGAAATGGCTTCATAGAGTAGTAAGATTATCATGGAGTGTTGGTGAGGTGAAGGTACCTTGGACAAAAGCGGTAATTGCATCTATCTGTAAGAAAGGGAGCAGGAAGGATTGGAACAGCTATTGAGTTATGTCATTGATTAGTATACCAGGCAAAGTATTTCCTGGCATTTTGGAAGGGAGTGTGCGATCAGTGGTTGAGGGGAAGTTGGATGAAAACCAGTGTGGTTTCAGACCTCAGGGGGGGCTGTGAGTATCAGATTTTCAGTATGTGCCAGGTAATTAAGAATGCTACGAGATGATTAGACAATTGTATTTCTGTTCCGTAGATATAGAGAAAGCATGTGACAGGGTACCGATTGAAAATATATTCACCATATTGGGGGACTCTGGGATTAAAGGTAGATTATTAAAATCAATCAAGACATGTTGACAATTGGACTGCGGTGAGAATTGATGGTAGTATGAGTTCTTGGTTCAGGGTACTTACAGGGGTTAGACAAGGTTGTAATCTTTCACCTCTGTTGTTTGTAGTTTACATGGTTCATCTGCTGAAAGGTATAAAGTGGCAGGGAGGGAATTTTTTTGCTAGTTGCTTTACGTCGCACCTACACAGATAGGTCTCATGGCGACGATGGGACAGGAAAGGGCTAGGAGTGGGAAGGAAGCGGCCGTGGCCTTAATTAAGGTACAGCGCCAGCATTTGTCTGGTGTGAAAATGGGAAACCACGTAAAACCATTTCCGAGCTGCCGACAGTGGGGTTCGAACCTACTATCTTCCGAATACTGGATACTGGCCGCACTTGAGCGACTGCAGCTATCGGGTTCGGTGGGGAAGGATTCAGGTCGGTGAAAATGTGGTAAGCAGTCTGGGCTTTGTTGACGACTTGGTCTTCAGTCTAATATCTTGGAACTTGGAAAAAGGTGCAATGAGTATAAAATGAAAATTAGCCTTTCGAAGACTAAATTTATGTCAGTAGGTAAGAATTTCAATAGAAAAGTTAATCAGGTTGGTGATAAAAACTGGAACAGGTAGATCATTTTAAGTATTTCGGTTGTATGTTCTCCCAGGATGGTAATATAGTAAGTGAGATTGAATCAAGGTGCAGTAAAGCTAATGCAGTGAGCTCGCAGTTGCGACCAACAGTATTCTGTAAGAAGGAAGTCAGCTCCCAGACGAAACTATCTTTACATCGGTCTGTTTTCAGACCAACTTTGCTTTACGGGAGCGAAAGCTGGGTGGACTCAGGATATCTTATGCACAAGTTGGAAGTGACAGACATGAAAGTGGCGAGAATGATCGCTAGTACAAACAGGGGAGAAGAATGGCAAGAGTGTACTCGGAATGAGGAGATAAAGACGAAGTTAGGAATGAACTCGATGGATGAAGATGTACGCATAAACCGGCTTCGGTGGTGGGGTCATGTGGGGCGAATGGATGATGATAGGTTATCTAGGAGAATAATGGGCTCTGTTATGGAGGGTAAGAGAAGTAGAGGGAGACCAAGACGACTATGGTTAGAATCAGTTTCTAATGATTTAAATATACGAGGTATGGAACTAAACGAGGCCAAAGCACTAGTCGCAAATAGAGGATTGTGGCGACGTTTAGTAAATTCACAGAGGGTTGCAGACGGAATGCTGGAAGACATAACGGTCTATAATGATGTGTGTATGTTATTATTATTATTATTATTATTATTATTATTATTATTATTATTATTATTATTATTATTATTATTATTATCTACGGCCAACCACCTTTCCCCTCACCATTACACCTAGTACTCATTTCTGCTGTAAAGTGAGTAAATTCCAGGGCTATGTACCACTCCAGAAGTGGAAGAGATTGAGCGAGTGGCTACACGGTTTTGGGTTACGAAGCTGCCAGCTTGCATTCGGGAGATGGTGGGTTAGAACCCTACTGTCGGCAGTCCTGAAGATGGTCTTCTGTGGTTTCCCATTTTCACACCAGCCTGTGACTTACTTAAGAGGCGGACTCTATGGGCTAGGTGTAGCGTACCTGCCTGTTACCTGGAGGCCTCTTGTTCGATTCCCGGCCATGTCAGGGATTTTCCCTGCATCTTTGATCTGTTTCGAGGTCAAGTCAGCCTGTGTGAGAACAATTGAAAAACTATGCGGTGGTGAGATAGCTACCCTGTACTAGAAATTCAAGAATAATGGCCGAGAGAATTCGTTGCGCTGACCACGCCAAACCTCATAATCTACAGTCTTTCGAGCTGATCAACGAGCGTTTTGGTCTTTCAGGGCTCTAGCGCCATTGGATTTGTTCGTTTTTGTTACTTAATTAAGGCGACTGTCACTTCTTTCTTAGTCCTAGCCCTTTCCTACCTCATCGTTGCCTTAAGACCTGTCTGTGTTGGTACGACGTTAAACAAATAGATAAAAAGAGAAGCTGAAATGTTTTTGCTAATTGTTGACAAAATATTGACTGAATGGGTGGCTATGTTTCTAGAAAATAGAAGTCAGATAATTAGAGTAGGCGAAGATTTATCTGCCCCAAATAATAATTGTATTTATTATACTTGCACCAGGAACAGCATAGACTATGTTGAGGCCTCTCATCAGTAGAAATCTTACGAAGAAATGTTGCCCACACAGCCTCCCTCATTTTCTTCAAGCCACCAACATTCCCTCTTATAGGTTTGCCGTAGTAATTTTTGTAGTCTGTCTATTTCAGAAGAAGTGAGCCTGCTTCTACCCCCAAGTGCCCCACCACTCCTCTTTCGTTTGGAGTGGTGCTGCACCTGGGTAGCATAGACTTCTGACAAGTGGCGTCACATCAGTGTCAGCGATGAATCTCGGTTCACCACTATTTCAGATGACCATCGTCTTCAAGTATTGTAGCACCAAGGGGAGAGGCATATTCTGCCATGTTTTGGAGAGAGACACCGCAGTTACTCCTTAAATCTTTCGTCGCCGTTAGACATATCTGTGTCGGTGCGACGTAAAGCAAATAGCAAAAAAAAAAAAAAAAAAAAAAAAAAATCAAAACTCCTTACATCAGCGCCTCTCAAACGCCCAAAATCTCACGCCTGAAAATCGAGGCGCAAGAGCTCCGTGCACTGTGCATCGGTCCCGCTCGGCTCGGCTCGGACCAACGCTTCGTCTCTGGTCTACTCGGCAAAGCTCGGCTCGGACCAACGCTTCGTCTCTGGTCTACTCGGCTAAGCTCGGCTCAACTCGGCTCGGATTTGGAGCGCTACGGAGCAAGTGAGGAAGAGGGAGACAGGGGGAGCGAGCGAGACAGGCGTGGTGAAAGAGAGAGACACCGCTATTGCTCCAAATCGAGGAGTGGGGGTCTGCACTCTGGACAACCAAGCGAAGTCGTCTTTTGCACCGTGCACAGTGCATGCACCCTGAGAGGCCCTGCCTTACAATATGATGTGGGGAGCCATCGCGCCTGACTTCAGGCTACCTCTGGTAGTGCTTTACTACTCGTACTGCGAACTTCGGTGTACGTTTGATTTTATTTTGTAAGCCCTGAAATAAAATCATACAACTTCTCAACAGATGAAGTTTCATTTCATTCCTTTCTCTGCTTCTAGGTGCATCAGGGGACATCCTGCGTCCTCATGTGTTACCTCTCGTTAGACAGTATCCTGGTACCATCTTTCAACAGGACAATGCTCGTCTTGATTACCTTGGTTACCGTAAAGTGTCACCATGGTGGGTGCCTAGCCAGCTCACACCAGAGCACAAGTTGCAAAGAATGGGAACAAGCCTGCAGCATCTCTTGCAATACCGGACGAAGAAAAATATATATTTGTTCGAAATTGTGACTGAAGACGAGATTTGGGCCACCATTTCACCCCCCGAGTGCAAGGCCGCCTGCGTGGCATGGAAGCATACAACATGCCCCTTTCGGAAGATGCTCAACACAACCCCTTCAGTAGGTAATGTGTTTTTGACTGTTTTGGGTTGCCGATGGAGTTCTTTTGTTGATATTTTGGAGAGAAGAGGATGGGGATGAGGGGATAACGCTACTGCAAGACTCTTACGCGACTAAAAATTCGTTCGAGTGACGAGATCTGGCCTTCTCACATTAGGAACTATCCTTGGCACGATAATGCGAGTACCACACAGCAGCAGCAAGGGCCAATCATATTGCTATCTTCGCTAAGGAGCGCCTTGTCCTGGTGCTATTGTACCGATATGGTGCACCGTAACTTCCTCTCCTCCCTACGTTGAAGAGTAGCGCTTCACCACCAGTGATGACTTTGAAACAGCTGTACGGACGTTCTTCCATAATCACTGCACGGACTGATATACAGTAAATACAGGCTCTTCATGCTCATGAAGCAGCGGGACGAATGAATCAAAGTCGGTGAGGACTATCTAGAAAAACAGACTAAGGCCACTTTCTGTCCTCATTCTTTTGTGTCTCGCCAATAAAGTTAATTGCAGGGAAACTTATATTCTGACTAGACCTCCTGGATTGCAATAAGCTTCAATGAACTGTTGAACGGCATATTAAGACATACGATTCTCTCTAGTTCCTTTAAATTGTAAGTCCGTCTTAAAATTATTATTTGCACGACAGAATCACTACTCCCACAGAACGAACAATTTTCTGGAATGGCTAAATTTTTCTCATGACAGCAATACTATCTCTTTCAAACACACTTTGTTGACTTCACGGCTGCTACATTGACTAACGTGGTATCACAAGCACAATCCACTCCAGTTTCATTCCTCATCGAGTTGGAAACATTGAATTCTATAGTATACTGGCACAATTACTGACGTTATAAGTACTGTAGCTCCGAAAAGTGAAGCCTCGTCGTGTGGCTAGTTACACCTGGTGATGCATAGGAGCTACAAATGTCATCGCGCGTTTATGAATGTTGGCCACCAAACAACTAAGTGGAAATAAAAACATTAGACGAAAAAAGAGTTGATAATATTTTAATAACTTCATCCCTTGTATGGCATTTTTATGCATTTCATAGGCTGCACCAACAAGATGCATATCAAAACTGAAGAAGGCAGTGGTATGAAAATTTTCTTTCAGAGTGTATTTATTCAACATTCTGCTTCCTATTAACTTGCATTCCAACTTGAATAGTTTAATAATAATCTTATTTGCCTTACGTCACACTAATTACTTTTATAGTTTTCGGAGACGCCGAGGTGCCGGAATTTAGTCTCGCAGGAGTTGTTTTACGCGCCAGTAAATCTACCGACTCGAGTCTGACGTATTTGAGCACCACCGCACTGAGCTATGACAACAATGATATTTACAGTAAGATACCAAAGTTGAAAACTAGAAAATCAGCTGGAATTGATAAGGTTTCGGGGATATACTAAACACAATGGGTTGGGATATAGTACCATATCTGAAGTACTTATTTGATTATTGTTTGCATGAAGGAGCTATACCAAATGAATGGAGAGTTGCTATAGTAGCATCTGTGTGTAAAGAAATGGTGATAGATATGAAGCTAGAAATTACAGGCCAGTCAGTTTGACATGCATTGCATGTAAGCTTTGGGAAAGCATTCTTTCTCATTATATTAGACATGTTTGCAAAATTAATAACTCGTTTGATAGAAGGCAGTTTGGGTTTAGGAAAGGTTATTCCACTGAAGCTCAAATTGTAGGTTTCCAGCAAGACATAGCAGATATCCTGAATTCAGGAGGTCAAATAGACTGTATTGCGATTGACCTATCTAAAGCATTCGATAGGATAGATCATGGGAGACTAATGGCAAAAATGAGTGCAATTGGACTTGACAAAAGAGTGGCTGAATGGGTGGCCATGTTTCTAGGAAATAGAACTCAGAGAATTAGAGTAGGTGAAGCTTTATCTGTCCCTGTAATAATTAAGAGGGAAATTCCTCAAGGCAGTATTACTGGACCTTTATGTTTTCTTATATATAATATAGATGATATGCCTCAAGAAGTGGAATCAGAGATAAGGATTTGTTCAGACGATGTAATTCTGTGCAGAGTAATAAATAAGTTACAAGATTGTGAGTAACTGCAAAATGACCTCGATAATGTTGTGAAATAGACAGTAGGCAATGGTATGATTATAAACGGGATTAAAAGTCAGGTTGTGAGTTTCACAAATAGGAAAAGTCCTCTTAGTTTTAATTACTTCATTGATGGTGTGAAAGTTCCTTTTGGGGATCATTGTAAGTACGTACCTAGGTCCTAATATAAGGAAAGATACTCATTGAGGAAATCAAATAAATATGATTGTAAATAAAGGGTACAGATCACTGCACATGGTTACGAGGGTACTTAAGGGTTGTAGTAAGGATGTAAAGGAGAGGGCATATAAGTCCCTAGTAAGACCCCAACTAGAGTATGGTTCCAGTGTATGGGACCCTCACCAGGATTATTTGATTCAAGAACTGGAATAAATCCAAAGAAAAGGAGTTCGATTTGTTCTGGGTGATTACCGACAAAAAAGTAGCGTTACAAAAATATTTCAAAGTTTGAACTGGGAAAATTTGGGAGAAAGGAGACGAGCTGCTTGACTAAGTGGTATGTTCCGATCTGTCAGTGGAGAGATGGCGTGGAATGGCATCAGTAGACGGAAAAGTTTGAGTGGTGTCTTTAAAAGTAGGAAAGATCACAATATGAAGATAAGGTTGGAATTCAAGGGGGCGAATTGGGGCAAATATTCGTTTATAGGAAGGGGAGTTAGGTATTGGAATAACTTACCAAGGGAGATGTTCTATAAATTTCCAATTTCTTTGCATTCATTTAAGGAAATGCTAGGAAAACAAGAGATAGGGAATCTGCCACCTGGGCGACTGCCCCAAATGCAGATCAGTAGTGACTGATTTGATTGATTCGATTGAACCTGCCAATTTGGGGTCAGAAGGTCAGGTCGTCAATCGTCTGACCCACTCAGCCCGGTACTTGAATAGTTTAATGGAGTTTGAGTTCTCATATTACTCTCACTCATCGGCTTCCCGCGAATCTGTTAAGGGAAAGTAAAATACATGTTGGCAATATTGTCACAATGTTAGGTTTATACATATGTTACAGATTTGCTTTCAAACTTTCCGAGATTTTAATGAAGTGGCCAGAAGCTGTATGAAGGAAGATTTGGAAACCACCTCAATTCAGTTATTTATACCAAAAGAAAGGGAATGTTGTACCACGACCATACAGAATAGCAGAGAATGATATTTGCAAGGCATACGTGAAATTATGTTTATTTTTCGGACATACTGTGAGTAATATAATGGTACAGGCATGATGTTGTAAACCGTAATACTTTTATGAGATATTGATAGTAACTCCATATTTTTAAATGGAACGACACAAATTCATACAGCTGATTTAAAAGTTAATCTGCGTATAAGTTCAAATATGTAAGTATTTTTAAAATCGGACAATTACTTTTTGAGATATAAATAAGAACAGCATGCGCGGTTTTGCACGCCGCATCAGAAGGCGTGAAGTCGGGCAAGGACATATTGATGGACAAGCTGCTTCCTGGCCTTGATTCCAGCCACAGAACGGATACCAGGCAAGTACTGTAAACATAGTGTGATGTACCGTAACATGCCCTGGGTGTGCAACGTTATTGTATGACTCGCGAACACACAACGGGGAACGGAGATTAAAGTTGTATTGTTTTGTTTTGACATGTACTAGGTTGCACTCAGTTTAGCGTTTTTTTCTCACGGATGGGAATGGGAAGGATTTGGAAAGGAAGTCGGCCGTGGCCTATCACAAAGTACCTATCCGGTATTTGCCTGGTGTTGAACATGGGACACCATGAAAACCACTTTCAAGTTGGGCGAGGCAGGACTCGAACCTACGCTCTCCCGAATGCACACTACTACAGTCGCGCTGGAGCTCTGCGGAGATTAATGCGTGTAAAATAAAACATAAATAATAGTGTTTCTGCCATCTCACCACGATCAGCTCTGAACATTTGCTTTTCTAGAAGGAGCTCTTCCGGTGTTTTGTGTTATGTTTATTTCTCAACTCATAGAGTAGTATGAACTGGACACTAAAATCAGTGACAATTATAGCTTTCGTTATGTTCCTTTCAAGGCAAAGTACTTATTTTATTCCTTTCAAACACATCAACCCTTTCTGTCTTGTCAAGTGTTCGCCTGTCATACACACTTTGCAAACCCATCACATGTGTACGAGGTGCTTACATGCTTGGTATCCATTCTGTGGCTGGAATCAAGGCCAGGAAGCAGGTTGCGCCCCAATATGTCCTTGCCCGACTTCACGCCGTCTGATGCGGCATGCAAAACCGCGCATGCTGTTCTTACTTATATCTCAAAAAGTAATTGTTCGATTTTGAAAATACTTACATATTTGAACTTATACGCAGATTAACTTTTAAATCAGCTGTATGAATTTGTGTCGTTCCATTTAAAAATATGGAGTTACTATCAATATCTCGGTTGTTAATCACCCCATGAGACTAAGTAGCGCGTTATTTTAGAAGACCCTGCGTACCATTTACGAATATGAAAACAGAATGCTGATGATATATTTAATGGTTTAGAAGTTATTTCCGTGTACCATGTTAGGTGAATAACCCTGTATAATTTATTTATCATTTGTTAAGTTAAAAAGTCCATGCATTTTCTACCATTGTATGAAATCCGCACGCATCTACCTGCAATCATTGAAGAAGAATGAATGCCCCATTGTGTCGTGATACGTCCCTACGGTTAACAACACTAGTCTGAGAGCAAATGGTTGGCATATCGGCATCTACTCTAGTAACTTGAACGGAGACAGGCGGGAGGTAGCGCTTGTGGCCTTAATTAAGGTACAGCCATAGCATTTGCATGGTGTGAAATTGGAAAACCACGGAAAACCATCTTTAAGGCTGTTGACGGTGGGATTCCAACCCAAACCTCGTTATAATCTCGGTGACAATTATTAGGACCTTTGCTAGTGGGATCATTTTCTTATTAGTGTATCTCTATCTTAGAAGAAAGTGAGGCATCAGAATAATAATAATAATAATAATAATAATAATAATAATAATAATAATAATAATAATAATAATAATAATAATAATAATAATAATTGTACCGGGCGGTACACCTCCACGCCGCTAATTTAAAATGTGCGCCAGTTGAAACTCCTCTGCTGGAGGAAGTCTGAACTTTATTGACCGTATTAATTTTCAAGTTTCTCAGAAGATGTCACTACGTGGAAAATTTGGAGTTTTTCAAGTTTCTCAGAAGATGTCACTACGTGGAAAATTTGGAGTTTTTGAACTGTGTCATTTTCGACGTATTTTTGTTTTGCTTGTAGTAAGAAGTGTGAACTTTCTCTTCTAGAGGACACTACTGAAGATCAACAATAGTGCACCCTAGTGCGGAGTGAGAGAACTGTTTTTTTTGGAGAAATTTTTATTTCAAAAGTTTGTTTTTTGTTAAATTTCTTTCTGTTATTGTTTAAGTTGGCTGTATACCCCTCTCTTTCCCCTTGTTTTGTATGTATCCAATCCCGAATTTCTTCAATTTATTTCTGACCAATCCGAGGTATCTTCCCCCAACTTGAATATGTTGCTGTATCCTACCCAATAAAGTGATTGTGGGCGGGTGTTCTCATTCCCCTAACGCCTAGAACCTTCCGCGAGAGTATATAAACTGCTGATTTTTGGGTCTCTGCGCCACTTCTGTTCCATCTTTCTGTGTGTAAAGTACCTAGCAGGGGGCGGGAAGAGCCTCTTTCTCCGGCGGCGGTCACCAACCAGGTAATGGCCGATTAATTACCTCTTTTCTTGCTTGCTCAGCAGTTTAACTCTCGGGGCGGGTCCGAAGTTCTCCATTATGTAACCTTCTTTAAAATGTAAAGAAACTTGTATCTATTCTACCTTTCAAACTACATATTGGGATAGAGAGTGCTTAACCCTCTCGAGCTCCCACTCACATTGTTTTGAGGTGAACTTATTTTCTCAACCTATTCTTCCATAACATTATGTAAATTTGTTTCTTTTCGAAATTCACCTCCGTAGTATGGGATTAGCCCTTGCATCAGTGGCCTAGAGCCAAATTAGGTTTTGAAACAAATACAGTAGGAGTGCAGATCGCCTCCTCTCAAACTGTTATTTTAGAGGTCATGTAATTACCCCTTTTTTATCTAATAGACCTCAGTAGGTTGGGTAGTTTACCCCTGTGTCTATGTCCAGAGAGGACAACTTGAAGGTGGAGTTTGGTGTGGCCTTTGATAGGCTTAAAGTTGAGAGCGAGTGGCTCTTTTTCTAAATCTGAGTGTTGTATGCCTCGAGGAGGCTTTACTGTGTAATTTGGAGCAAGTGCTCCAGGGTTTGATTGGGGTCTTCTGCCCCGTTGTTGAAATTGGTATATCTTAAAGTTGAGCTAGGTGCTCAAGAATGGTGCTTTCAGGGCTCGAAGCCCAAAACCTGCATATACTGTAATTGTACCTTGTTGCCTTGTTACACCGTACCTGCTGTTCTTGTTATTTCTTTATTTTAAAAAAGAAAATATAACCGTGTTAAATTTTACATTAATTTTGATTCCGTAGTTTGAGACCCGTTCACGCCCGCACCTTCTTTCACCTCTACCTACCACTAAAACACGGTAACAAGTGGTAGCAGAGCGTGGTTGAATGAGTCTCATTTTAGCCCCTTTTGACGGCTAAATATTGTTTTGTTCCGAACTCTAACAATTTTCTCAGTTGCTGGAATTTTCTGATTTTTTCCAAATTGTTCTGCCATCATGCCCGGCCCTCGCGATGTTCTCCATCTTAACTACTTGCGCGAAGAGGAGTTGATCTATGAGTTGACTATCAGAAATGTGCAATCTTGAGGCACGGTTGCAGTAGACACCAACAAGCTTAGAGAGTCCCTTGATTTGCCCATTTTCATCCCCACCTTGGGAGAGAAAGAAATTGACGACTCTCTTTCCACGATCGTCGAGAATATTACTGGGCTAGCTTCTGTAGTTAGTTTTTTTTGATGAAAATGATCCTTCTCCTAATCAAATTAAGCGTGTGCAAGCCAGGCTGTTTCATTTTTCAAATAGAGTTAACGATCTGTTGTCTCTAAAGTTGAATGACGTTCAGAAGAAGGAAGCTAGTTCGCTGATTGAAAATATTTCTGAGTTATCTAGCAAGGTCACTCAATTGTTAACTGGCGAAATTCCTCCCAAAAGCGATCAGCCTACCACAGTGAATGTAGGTAGTGAGGAAGAGCCTCCTAAGGGAGAAGTCAATAGAATAACCGTTGCTGCTCAAACTATCTCTGCCCCATTGGACAACGAGTCTGAACGCCGCACATCGTTGAATAATGTACGTGCTGAATTAACTTCTTTGCCATTGAAACCTTTACCTACTATGTCACCCGGGTTCAGCAGCTTGCCTCATCCATTGGCAATGTTGCTCAGGGGTATATCGAAGTTTTCCCTTAATACCACCAGTGACGTAATTTCATTTTTAAGATTTCTAGTGGAATTTCAGGATCATGCCCTTGTGTTTTCTCTTTCCCCATGTCAAATTTTGCAAATCATCTATCCTAATGCAATTGGTATTCTCTCCGACAAAATAGTAAGAGCCATAGCTGAACAGTCATCTATTGAAGATTTTCACGCACACTTGCTTGCAAATTTTATTCCTGCTCGCGCGAGGTCATCTCTGATTCAGAAGTACTATTATCGTGTACAGCGCTTGGATGAAAACTTGGCTGATTTCATACAAGACATTAAGTTTTATACTAGGGTGTTTGCTCTTCACTTCCCTGAGGATCAGATTGTACAAGCCATTGTAGAAGGCATTTCACCACCCTATAGGTCATATTTGTGTTTCGTGGCGTGCCCGCAAACCTTCTCCGAACTTGAAGCGTTGGCCGTCTCAGCGGAAGGAGTGAGATACGCCGATTCCTTGCGTGTCGCGAAAGAACCCCCGCCTTCTTTTAGTAATACTCGGCCTCCACCTCGCCGATCAGTCACACCCCGTAAATGTTATGCTTGCGGGTCGCCTGACCATCTCCGCAATAAGTGTCCACTGATCAAGTCGAGTGGGACAAGGAATGGGGCTGGTTCATCACAAGGCTGTTTTAAATGTGGGGCTTTCTCACATATCGCCAAAAATTGCCCAAATTCAAACAGCACCCCCTCCTGCTCAACTTCTGGTGCAACTTCCAACAAGAATCAAAAGTGACTAGGGGTTCCGGCTGAGTCGACTAATTCTGCTTCCCAAGTCTCAGCCCCTGGCAAAAAGGTCGTGAATTCAGGGAACGTTCAATTTGCAAATCCTTCTTTTGAATGCCCCAAAGAATGTCTTAGGATTGCGGCGGATACCCCCGCACCTGTCCCTTTTCTTAAGATTGAGTTAAATAACGAGCCTGTAACCGCTCTATTAGATTCAGGCAGTGTTTGTTCAATTATTTCGGACCAATGGTATTCTAAATTGAAATCGGTTTGTAAACTACCGGACTATGACTCCTCTCCTGTTCAATATGTTTCGGCTAATTCATCCCCATTAGAAATTCTAGGTTCTTTGCAGGTCAAAATTCGTATTTTTAAATTTACATGGAAAACCAAACTGTTTGTGGCTAAGCACTTGTCTTGCCCCATCATACTGGGTGCGGACTTCATTTCTCACACTGGTCTTGTGCTCGATCTTCAGAGTAAGTCGTGCACATTCAAGTTTGCGTCCAATTGTAAAATTCCCTTATTGAAATGTAATTCAGTATCATGTTCATCTATTGCGCCTACCCAGGATGAGATGTTGTTAGACCTTAGACATCTACCTGAGGAGCAGGCTGATAGTATTCGGAAATTGTGTCAGTCGTTTCCCGAGGTGTTCTCTGATACTCTTGGTGTTACTGACCTTATCGAATACAAAATTGAGGTCACGGATTCGATTCCTGTTCGTTTTCCACCATATAGGCTATCTCCACCTAAAATGAAGGCTCTGAAAGAAATCATCGATCAAATGTTGAAGGATGGTATTATTAGGCCCTCTAAATCGGCGTATTCTTCGCCTATTTTTCTAGTCCCTAAACCCCAAGGAGGCTTCAGGCCTGTCATTGATTATAGGGCTCTCAATCGGAAGGTGGTGTTGCAATCTGTGCCCCTTCCCGACCTTCATTCTTGTTTTTCATGGTTCCGTAAGGCCAAGTTCTTTACTATCTTGGACTTGAATCAGGCCTATAATCAGATTCCCCTTGCCGAAGAGTCTAAACATCTTACAGCGTTTGCCACGGACTGGAACTTATACGAATACAACCGCGTGCCTTTCGGGCTCCCCACGGGAGCAGCTGTACTCACTAGGCTGCTAGATAGGGTCTTCTCCGACATCAAATTTGAGTACTTGTACCACTACTTGGATGATGTCGTCGTATTCTCGGAGACCTTTGAAGAACATCTAGATCATCTGCGAGAAGTTCTTAATCGCCTTCGTAAGGCTGGGTTAACTGTCAAGTTGTCCAAGGTGGCCTTTGCTAAGCCCTCTATGTCATTCCTAGGGCATATTGTGTCACCTGATGGTGTAGCAGTCGATCATTCTAGAACACAGGCCATCCGTGATTTTCAACCTCCCAAGGACATCAAAGGTATCGCCAGGTTCATAGGTATGGTGAATTTCTTCAGGAAGTTTATTCCTAACTTCGCTAATAGAGCGGCGCCCTTGAACCTTCTTCGTAGGAAAGGCATCAAATTCGAGTGGGGACCTTCTCAACAAGCCGCTTTTGAAGATCTTAAATTAGCTCTCTGTAATGCCCCTGTACTTGCTATGCCTGATTTCTCGAAGAAATTCATCGTCCAAACCGATGCGTCGGCGTCAGCAGTAGCGGCAGTCCTTCTTCAAGAGACTGAACTAGGGAGGCGACCCATCGCCTATGCATCTAGGACTCTATCGGCTCAAGAAGCCAAGTATTCTATCTATGAGCTCGAAGGTTTGGCAGTCTTATTTGCCTTAGAGAAGTTCCGTCTCTATCTGGAACATGTCAAATTCGACCTGGAGACAGATAATCAAGCCTTAAGCTGGGTCTTAGGTAGGCCGCGCCGTACTGGTCGTATAGCCCGTTGGGCCATCCGTATTTCTGCCTTCCAATTCGATGTCAGGCATATCAGAGGTACCGAAAATGTTGTTGCTGATGGACTCAGCCGTATGTTTTCCAACGACGTCGAAACCCATGAACCGGTCAACAGTTCATCACCTTCCAAGTCCATATTATCTGAGGTTAATGCCATCTTAACAGATGCTCCTATGCTCTTTAGGGATATCGAGAAATACCAACGTGAAGATCCGACGCTGGCTCCGATAATGGAAACCCTTTCTTCTGGGGAACATGTTGTCCCTTATGTTCTGAGGAATGGTGTTCTATGTTGCCCTTCGAGGCATGATAAGATTATGAAAGTTGTCGTTCTAGCTGTTCTTGTGCCTATGATCTTCAAATACTATCATGAGACCCCATTAGGGGGGCATCTTGGAATCTTTAAAACTCGTGAGAAGATTCGTGAAATGTTCATCTGGAAAGGTATGGACGGTGACATCCGTGAACTAGTAAAAGCTTGTAAATCTTGTTTGCTTAGTAAACCCACCATGTCCACCAAGGTAGGCCTTCTGTCTTCGCATCAAGCGTCGCGCCCCATGGAACACCTGTATATCGATTATGTAGGACCCTTCCCCCAGTCGAAGGGAAATGCCAACAAATTCATCTTTGTATGTGTAGATGGTTTTACAAGATTTTCCTGGTTATTTCCGACTAAGCTGGCTACCGCTCAGTCCACCATTACTTGCCTAAATTCTATTTTTGCTTCCTTTGGCCCGTGCCAATATATTGTGTCTGATAATGCTAAGGCGTTTACATCAAATCTTTTTCGAAAATTCTGTTTCGACTTGTCCATCTCTCATGTGACGACCTCTGCTTATTACCCTCAACCATCTCTGGCTGAACGGGTTAATCGTAATCTCAGGTCCGCGCTTATTGCCTATCATCATGAAGATCATTCTAGGTGGGACACGTCCCTGCATTGGTTAGCCTTCGCTTTGAATTCGGCGGTTCATGAATCTCATAAATTTACTCCAGCCTCTTTGATGTTCAAGTTTGTTCCCAACACGCCGCTCTCTAACCTCTGGTCTCTGAGTGACATTCTACCCGAGACAATAGTTCCGAACAACATTAAAGATCTTTGGAAGAAGGCTAAAGCCAATCTTAAAGTGTCTCATGAAAAGGTTAGGGAAAGGTATGATCGTGGACGGAGACCCACCCCTTTGAAGGTAGGTGACCAAGTTATGGTCAAGAATTTTGTTCCCGCGGGCAAGCTTGCCCCCAGATTTCATGGGCCTTGTGTCATTCTCGATTTTCTTACGCCGGTTACGTTGTTATTAAGTAATCCAGCCACCGAGAGGATATTTAGGGTTCACCTGTCACAGGTGAAACCGGTATAATTTCTGGGTTAACTTGCTTCATATAATCGTGAAAGGAATATGAAGGTTATATTTTTTTTGAGTTTTCAATTTGTAGGCATTCTGCCCCTTCTATAATATTTTTTTTAATATGTAAGTATTTTGTAAACCCTCCCCGCACTGTTAAGCTGCCATTCTGTCCTTACCTCGGCCATTACCACGCTCCCGTCTCCTGCTATACACACTGTGGCTTGCGTATATTAAATGCCATGGATATCTGCACGCCGCTGGCCCCTCAACCTCTCCACCAAGCCTGTGCCCTCAAAAATGATGATGGTCCAACAATATTCTGCCGCCTAGCTTTAATGTTTCAGTGCCCCCGCAGCCGCGCGGCGCCGTGCCGCGACTGGGTTTGAGGATGGGCCCCCTCGGCCCCAGCGAGGACGACATGTGCACGGCGAGCCGGAGCTCTCCTCCCGGCCTAGGCTGATGTGCGGCGCACGACCTGCTACCTGCCCGCAGCCTGTATATCTTCACCGCGGGCGTGGCGTGTTTCAACACCTCTGCTCCCCTCATAGTGCGGGCGAGCGGTATCTCAGGGTACTTGAGGGGTCCGAGCGGCCTCCTCTGGACGCAAGCTGCAACGGCCGGTCTGGCCATCCAACTTAATCAACATTAACTACATGAACTATTACTATCAGCAATTACTGCACTTGGGAATTCAACAGCAATATTTGGTGGACCTTACAAAATTTTTCTTCACTTTCAAGTATTTAAAGTTTATCTTCTGAATTCAACTTCTACAACCATAAAGACTTTACTTCACCTGCAAGAACAAAATTTTGAAACTGAATCAAACCACATTAAGAAAATCTTATTAATTTTTCGGCAATTAATCTCCATATCTACATCAAAACTTGGACCTGGTTTTCAAACAAATTTCATATGTCACCCCTGGAGGAACTTTTTTGGGGGGGGGGGGAGGTCTGTACCGGGCGGTACACCTCCATGCCGCTAATTTAAAATGTGCGCCAGTTGAAACTCCTCTGCTGGAGGAAGTCTGAACTTTATTGACCGTATTAATTTTCAAGTTTCTCAGAAGATGTCACTACGTGGAAAATTTGGAGTTTTTGAACTGTGTCATTTTCGACGTATTTTTGTTTTGCTTGTAGTAAGAAGTGTGAACTTTCTCTTCTAGAGGACACTACTGAAGATCAACAATAGTGCACCCTAGTGCGGAGTGAGAGAACTGTTTTTTTGGAGAAATTTTTATTTCAAAAGTTTGTTTTTTGTTAATTTTTTTTCTGTTATTGTTTAAGTTGGCTGTATACCCCTCTCTTTCCCCTTGTTTTGTATGTATCCAATCCCGAATTTCTTCAATTTATTTCTGACCAATCCGAGGTATCTTCCCCCAACTTGAATATGTTGCTGTATCCTACCCAATAAAGTGATTGTGGGTGGGTGTTCTCATTCCCCTAACGCCTAGAACCTTCCGCGAGAGTATATAAACTGCTGATTTTTGGGTCTCTGCGCCACTTCTGTTCCATCTTTCTGTGTGTAAAGTACCTAGCAGGGGGCGGGAAGAGCCTCTTTCTCCGGCGGCGGTCACCAACCAGGTAATGGCCGATTAATTACCTCTTTTCTTGCTTGCTCAGCAGTTTAACTCTCGGGGCGGGTCCGAAGTTCTCCATTATGTAACCTTCTTTAAAATGTAAAGAAACTTGTATCTATTCTACCTTTCAAACTACATATTGGGATAGAGAGTGCTTAACCCTCTCGAGCTCCCACTCACATTGTTTTGAGGTGAACTTATTTTCTCAACCTATTCTTCCATAACATTATGTAAATTTGTTTCTTTTCGAAATTCACCTCCGTAGTATGGGATTAGCCCTTGCATCAGTGGCCTAGAGCCAAATTAGGTTTTGAAACAAATACAGTAGGAGTGCAGATCGCCTCCTCTCAAACTGTTATTTTAGAGGTCATGTAATTACCCCTTTTTTATCTAATAGACCTCAGTAGGTTGGGTAGTTTACCCCTGTGTCTATGTCCAGAGAGGACAACTTGAAGGTGGAGTTTGGTGTGGCCTTTGATAGGCTTAAAGTTGAGAGCGAGTGGCTCTTTTTCTAAATCTGAGTGTTGTATGCCTCGAGGAGGCTTTACTGTGTAATTTGGAGCAAGTGCTCCAGGGTTTGATTGGGGTCTTCTGCCCCGTTGTTGAAATTGGTATATCTTAAAGTTGAGCTAGGTGCTCAAGAATGGTGCTTTCAGGGCTCGAAGCCCAAAACCTGCAAATACTGTAATTGTACCTTGTTGCCTTGTTACACCGTACCTGCTGTTCTTGTTATTTCTTTATTTTAAAAAAGAAAATATAACCGTGTTAAATTTTACATTAATTTTGATTCCGTAGTTTGAGACCCGTTCACGCCCGCACCTTCTTTCACCTCTACCTACCACTAAAACACGGTAACAATAATAATAATAATAATAATAATAATAATAATAATAATAATAATAATAATAGTAATAATAATAATAATAATAATAATAATAATAATAATAATAATAATTGTACCGGGCGGTACACCTCACCGCCGCTAATTCAAACATTGCGCCAGTTGAAACTCCTCTACTGGAGGAAGCCTGAACTTTAACTACCGTGTTAATTCTCAAGTTTCTCAGAAGATGTCCCTACTTGTAAATTTTGAAGTGTTCTGAACTGTGTCGTTTTCGATGTATTTTTGTTTTCTCTGTAGCAAGAAGTGTGAATATTCTCTTCTAGATGGCACCTCTTAAGAACTACAATTGTGCACTCTAGTGCGAAGGGTAGGAACCTTTTTTTGAAGAAATTTAGTATTTATAAGTTTGTTCCTTATTAAATTTCTTTCTGCCATTGTTTAAGTTGGCAATGTTAACCCTGTCTTTCCGCCAGTTTTGAAATAGGTTAATTGCAAATTTCTGTAATTAATTTCCCACCAATCCTGGTTTTCTTCTTCAGTTTTGACATGTAATCTCTTGGCCGTCCAATAAAAAGCTTGTGGGCGGGTGTTCTTATTCTTGAAAGGTCTCGAATGTTCCACGAGGGTATATAAACTGCTGATTTTCGGGTCTCCGGGCCACTTCAGTAACATCTATCATTGTGTAAATTATGTAGCAGGGGGCGGGAAGCGCCTCTTTCGTCGGGCAGCAGTTCTTCAATAAGGTAATGGCCTTTTAATAACTTCTTTTCTTGCTAGCTCAGCAGTCTAACTCTCGGGGCAGGTTCGAAGCCTTTACCATGTAACTTTCCTCTAACATGTAAAAGACACTTGGTAAAAAAGCTATCTCTTTAAACTACATATCGGGATAGAGAGTGCTTAACCCTCTCGAGCTCCCACTCCTATTGCGTTGAGGTGAACTTATTTTCACAACCGTTTCTTCCCTTCCTAAGGTAATATAATTTTTTTATATAAGTCACCTCTGTAGTATGGGATTAGCCCTTGCATAAGCGGCCTAGAGCCAAATAGTTTTTAATAAAGTATATTCGGAGTGCAAGTTACGCCTCCACTCAAGTTTGTATTTTGGGGCCATGTAATTGTCCTGTTTCTTTGGTGAATCGGCCTCAGCAGGTTGGGTATTTTTACCCCTGTGTCTATGTCCTTGGAGGACCGCTTGAAGGTGGAATTTGGTGTGGCCTTTGATAGGCTGGAAATTTGAGAGCGGGTTGCTCTTTCTCAAATCGGTTTATGTGTGCCTCGAGCAGGCTTTACTGAGTAATAGGGATCAAGTGCTCCTGGGCATGATTGGGGTTTTCTGCCCCTTTGTCAAACCTGGTATTTTGCTAAAGTAGGGCTAATTGCTCAAGAATTGTGTGTCTGGCTCTCGGAGCCCAAATCCTGTAACCACTGTAATTGTACATTCTCGATTTGTTGCTAGGCTACTAAGTACCTGTTATATTTGTTATTTCTTGATCTTGAAAAGAAAATATAACCTTGTTATATTTTAAATTAACTTTAATTTCGTAGATTGAGAGCTATTCATCCCAGCACCTTCTTTCACCTCTGCTGATCCACCAAACCACGGTAACAAGTGGTAGCAGAGCGTGGTTGAATGGGTCTCAATTTAGCCCCTTTTGACGGCTAAACATTGCTTTGTTTTCGAACTCTAACAATTTTCTCAGTTGCTGGAATTTTTTGATTTTTCCTTTTTTTAAAAAAATTGTTTTGCCATCATGCCCGGCCTCGCGATGTCCTCCATCTCAACTATTTGCGCAAGGAGGAGTTTATCTATGAATTAACAATTAGAAATGTGCAGTCTGGAGGCACGGTTGCGGTAGACACAAATAAGCTTAGAGAGTCCCTTGATTTGCCCATTTCCATCCCCACTTTGGGAGAGAAAGAAATTGACGACTCTCTTTCCACGATCACTGACAATACTACTGAGCTAGCATCTGTAGTTAGTTTTTTGAAGAAAATGACCCTTCTCCTAATCAAATTAAACGTGTGCAAGCCAGGTTATTTCATTTTTCTAATAGAGTTAACGATCTGTTGTCTCTGAAGTTGAATGACATTCAGAGGAAGGAAGCTAGTGTGGTTCTTGAAAACCTTTCTGAATTGTCCATTAAGGTTACCCAATTGTTAACTGGGGAAGTTCCTCCCAAAACCGACCAACCCGCTACGGTAAACGTAGCCAGCGAGGACCGTTCTCCCACTGGGGAAGAAAGTACTAAATCGATAGGAGTTCAACAAACCTCTGCCCCATTAGACCATGAATCTGAACGACGTACCTCATTGAATAATGTACGTTCTGAATTAGCTTCTTTGCCACTTAAACCTTTACCTACTATGTCACCCGGGTTCAGCAGCTTGCCTCATCCATTAGCAATGTTGCTCAGAGGTATTTCTAAGTTTTCGGTTAACTCTACCAGTGAAGTTATTTCATTCTTAAGGTTTTTAGTTGAATTTCAGGATCATGCCCTTGTTTTTTCCCTTTCTCCGTGTCAGATTTTGCAGATCATTTATCCATATGCATTTGGTGTTCTCTCAGACAAAATAGTCAGGGCAATTGCTGAACAGTCATCTATTGAAGACTTTCATGCACACCTTCTCGCAAACTTCATTCCGGCTCGAGCTAGGTCATCGCTTATTCAAAAACACTACTATCGGGTACAGCGTCTGGACGAAAGTCTTGCCGACTTCATCCAGGACATCAAATTTTATACCAGGGTGTTTGCTCTTCATTTTCCTGAAGATCAAATTGTTCAGGCTATTGTAGGAGGTATTTCATCACTTTACAGATCATACTTGTGTTTTGCGTCGCGTCCGCAAACCTTCGCCGAGCTTGAGGCTATGGCCGTCTCAGCGGAAGGAGTTAGATACGCCGATACCTTGCGTGTCGCGAAAGAACCCCCTCCATCCTCTAGTAGTTTTCGGCCTCCACCTCGCCGACCCATCACACTCCGTAAATACTGCGCTTGCGGGTCGCCTGACCATCTTCGCAACAAATGTCCATTGATCAGATCAAGTAGGAAAAATAATGGAGCCAGTTCATCTCGAGGTTGTTTTAAATGCGGCGCGTTTTCCCATATCGCCAAGAATTGCCCAAATTCGAATAGCACCCCTTCCTGCTCAACTTCTGGTGCAACTTCCACCAATGTCAATAATAATAAGTGACTAGTGGCTTCGGCTGAGTCGGCGAACCCTTCTTCTCGAGGCTCAGCCCTAAGTAAACACACCGAAATTGCAGGGAAAACTCCCGCTTCAAATTTATCTTTTGAAGGCCCTAAGGAATGTCTTAGGATTGCGGCGGATTCCCCCGCACCTGTACCTTTTCTTAAAATTGAGGTGAATAATGAACCTGTAACAGCTCTATTAGACTCTGGCAGTGTTTGTTCTATTATTTCGGCTGAATGGTATTCGAAATTGAAATCTATTTGTAAACTTCCTGACTATTGCTCATCTTCTGTTCAATATGTTTCGGCTAATTCTTATCCATTAGAAATTTTAGGTTCCTTAAAAGCCAAAATACGTATTTCTAAATTTACTTGGAAAGTTAAATTGTTTGTGGCTAAGCATTTGTCTTGCCCCATTATATTGGGAGCCGACTTCATGTCCCATAGTGGTCTTGTGCTCGATCTTCAGAGTAGGCCGTGCACTTTCAAATTTGCTTCTAATTGTAAAATCCCGTTGTTGAAGTGTAATTCTGTATCGTGTTCATCTATTTCGCCTACCCAGGATGAGATGTTGTTAGACCTTAGACATCTACCTGAGGAGCAGGCTGACAGTATTCGTAAGTTGTGTCAGTCGTTTCCAGAGGTGTTCTCTGATACTCTTGGTGTTACTGACCTGATCGAATACAAAATTGAGGTCACGGATTCGATTTCTGTCCGTTTTCCACCTTATAGGCTATCTCCACCTAAAATGAAGGCATTGAAAGAAATCATCGATCAAATGTTAAAGGATGGTATCATTCGGCCCTCTAAGTCGGCGTATTCTTCGCCTATTTTTCTAGTCCCGAAACCCCAAGGTGGCTTCAGGCCTGTCATTGATTATAGGGCTCTCAATCGGAAGGTGGTGTTACAATCCGTGCCCCTTCCTGACCTTCATTCTTGTTTTTCATGGTTTCGTAAAGCTAAGTTCTTCACCATCTTGGATCTGAATCAGGCCTATAATCAAATTCCTCTGGCTGAAGAATCGAAACATCTTACAGCGTTTGCCACGGATTGGAATTTGTATGAATACAACCGCGTGCCTTTCGGGCTCCCCCACCGGAGCAGCTGTGCTTACGAGGCTACTAGATAGGGTCTTCTCCGACATCAAATTTGAGTATTTGTACCACTATCTGGATGATGTCGTCGTATTTTCGGAAACATTCGAAGAACATCTAGATCATCTGCGAGAAGTTCTCAATCACCTTCGTAAGGCTGGGTTAACTGTGAAATTGTCCAAGGTCGCCTTCGCTAAACCCTCTATGTCATTCCTAGGGCATATTGTGTCGCCCGATGGTGTTGCAGTCGATCACTCTAGAACGCAGGCCATCCGTGATTTTAAACCTCCCAAGGACATCAAAGGTATTGCGAGATTCATTGGTATGGTGAATTTCTTCAGGAAGTTTATTCCTAATTTCGCTAATAGAGCGGCGCCCTTGAACCTTCTTCGTAGGAAAGACATCAAATTCGAGTGGGGGCCTTCTCAACAAGGCCGCTTTTGAAGACCTGAAATTAGCTCTTTGTAATGCCCCTGTCCTTGCTATGCCAGATTTCTCTAAGAAATTCATCGTCCAAACCGACGCGTCGTCGTCGGCGGTAGCTGCAGTCCTTCTTCAAGAGACTGAACTAGGGAGGCGACCCATCGCCTATGCATCTAGGACTCTATCGGCTCAAGAAGCCAAGTATTCCATCTGTGAGCTCGAAGGTTTGGCAGTCTTATTTGCCCTAGAAAAGTTCCGTCTCTATCTGGAACATATCAAATTCGACTTGGAGACTGATAATCAAGCCCTAAGCTGGGTCTTAGGTAGGCCGCGTCGTACTGGTCGTATAGCCCGGTGGGCCATCCGAATTTCTGCCTTCCAATTCGACGTTAGGCATATCAGGGGTACTGAAAATGTTGTCGCAGACGGACTCAGCCGTATGTTTTCCAATGACGTCGCGACCCATGAATCGGTCGATAGTTCATCACCTCCCGAGTCCATGCTATCGGAGGTTAATGCCATCTTAACGGATGCTCCCATGCTCTTTATGGATATTGAGAAATATCAACGTGAAGATCCAATGCTGGCTCCGATCATGGAAACCCTTTCTTCTGGGGAACATGTTGTCCCTTATGTACTGAGGAGTGGTGTTTTAAGTTGCTCTTCGAGGCATGATAAGATGATGAAAGTTGTAGTTCCAGCTGTTCTTGTACCAATGATCTTCAAGTACTATCATGAGACCCCATTAGGGGGGGCATTTTGGCATCTTTAAAACCCGTGAAAAGATCCGTGAAATGTTTATCTGGAAGGGTATGGACGGTGAAATTCGTGAACTAGTAAAGGCTTGTAAATCTTGCTTGCTTAGTAAACCCACCATGTCTACCAAGATAGGCCTGTTGTCCTTTCATCAAGCGTCACGCCCAATGGAACGCCTGTATATTGATTACGTAGGACCCTTCCCCCAGTCAAAGGGGAATGCCAACAAGTTCATCCTTGTATGTGTAGATGGTTTTACAAGATTTTCTTGGTTATTCCCGACTAAGCTGGCTACCGCTCAGTCCACCATTACTTGTTTAAATTCAATCTTAGCTTCTTTTGGTCCATGTCAATATATTGTGTCTGACAATGCTAAGGCTTTCACATCCAATCTATTTCGTAAATTCTGTTTTGATCTGTCCATATCTCATGTGACTTCTTCTGCTTATTATCCCCAACAATCTCTTGCCGAAAGAATCAATCGTAATCTCAGGTCGGCTCTTATTGCTTATCATCATGAAGACCATTCCAGGTGGGACACGTCCCTGCATTGGTTAGCTTTCGCTGTGAATTCGGCTGTTCATGAATCACATAAATTTACTCCAGCTTCGTTGATGTTCAAGTTTGTTCCCAACACGCCACTCTCCAACCTTTGGTCTTGAGTGATATTCTACGTGAGACAATATATCCAGATAATATTAAAGATCTTTGGAAGAAGGCTAAAGCCAATCTTAAAGTGTCTCATGAAAAGGTTAGGGAAAGATATGATCGTGGACGGAGACCCACCAATTTGAAGGTAGGCGACCAGGTGATGGTCAAGAATTTTGTTCCCGCTGGCAAGCTTGCCCCCAGATTTCATGGGCTGTGTATTATTCTCGATTTCCTTACACCCGT
Source organism: Anabrus simplex (assembly GCF_040414725.1). Taxonomy (NCBI): domain Eukaryota; kingdom Metazoa; phylum Arthropoda; class Insecta; order Orthoptera; family Tettigoniidae; genus Anabrus; species Anabrus simplex. Next base: position 960,204,610 of record NC_090266.1, on the reverse strand, counting down.
TACCTTATTGCTAAGCAATCCAGCCACCGAGAGGATATTTAGGGTTCACCTGTCGCAGGTGAAACCTGTGTAACTGCCGCGCTAATGTAGCTGATTGCATATTTGTTTTAACATTTTGGAAGTATTCGGAAGGTTATATTTTTTGGGGGTTTCATTTTAAGGCCTTCTGCCCTTGGAATCTGGTTCTTTGTATTTCAGTATTTATTGTAAAACCTTCCCCGAACAGTTAAACTGCCATCCCGTCCTTGCCATGGTCATTACCATGCTCCCGTCTCCTGCTCACATAAACAGTGGCTAAGTGAAATAAAAAACAAAACCTCCGCGCCGCTGGCCCCTCAACCTCACCACAAAGACTGTACCCTAAAATCATCTGATCCAACAAAATTCTGCCGCCGAGATTTTAATGTTTCAGTGCCCCCGCAGCCGCGGCGCCGTACCGCAACTGAGGTGGGGTATGGGCCCGCCCCTCTCCAGTGAGGCCAACCAGTGTACGGCGAGCCGGAGCCCTCCTCCCGGCCAAGGCTGATGTGCGGTGCACAACCTGCAACTTGCCCGCGACCTGTATGTTCGCCGCGGGCGTGCTTCAACTCCACTACTCCTCTCATAGTGCGGGCGAGCGGTATCTCAGGGTACTTGAGGGGTCCGAGCGGCCTCATCTGGACACTAGCAGCGGCGGCTGGTCTGGCCGTCAAACTTAATCAACATTGAATGTACTTAATCAGCTACATGGACATTCAATATCAACAATTACTACATTTTTTAATTCAACTGCAATATTTGGTGGACTTAGAAAATTTTCTTCACTTTCAAGTATTAAAAGTTTTTCCTTCTGAATTCAACTTCTACAAGCATAAAGACATTCCTTCAAAAGTTACTACAAAGAATTCTGAAACTGGATCCAGTCATTTCAGAGAATTTTTTTTCTGCAATTAATGTCTATATTAACATCATAACTTGGACCTTGTTTTCTTATGTGTCACCCCTTGGAAAGACTTTTTTTGGGGGGGGGGAGGTCTGTACCGGCCGGTACACCTCCACGCCGCTAATTCAAACATTGCGCCAGTTGAAACTCCTCTACTGGAGGAAGCCTGAACTTTAACTACCGTGTTAATTCTCAAGTTTCTCAGAAGATGTCCCTACTTGTAAATTTTGAAGTGTTCTGAACTGTGTCGTTTTCGATGTATTTTTGTTTTCTCTGTAGCAAGGAGTGTGAACATTCTCTTCTAGATGGCACCTCTTAAGAACTACAATTGTGCACTCTAGTGCGAAAGGTAGGAACCTTTTTTTGAAGAAATTTAATATTACAAGTTTGTTCCTTATTAAATTTCTTTCTGCCATTGTTTAAGTTGGCAATGTTAACCCTGTCTTTCCGCCAGTTTTGAACTAGGCCAATCGCAAATTTCTGTAATTAATTTCCCACCAATCCTGGTTTTCTTCTTCAGTTTTGACATGTAATCTTTTGGCCGTCCAATAAAAAGCTTGTGGGCGGGTGTTCTTATTCTTGAAAGGTCTCGAATGTTCCACGAGGGTATATAAACTGCTGATTTTCGGGTCTCCAGGCCACTTCAGTAACATCTATCATTGTGTAAATTATGTAGCAGTGGGCGGGAAGCGCCTCTTTCTTCGGGCAGCAGTTCTTCAATAAGGTAATGGCCTTTTAATAACTTCTTTTCTTGCTAGCTCAGCAGTCTAACTCTCGGGGCAGGTTCGAAGCCTTTACCATGTAACTTTCCTCTAACATGTAAAAGACACTTGGTAAAAAAGCTATCTCTTTAAACTACATATCGGGATAGAGAGTGCTTAACCCTCTCGAGCTCCCACTCCTATTGCGTTGAGGTGAACTTATTTTCACAACCGTTTCTTCCCTTCCTAAGGTAATATAATTTTTTTATATAAGTCACCTCTGTAGTATGGGATTAGCCCTTGCATAAGCGGCCTAGAGCCAAATAGTTTTTAATAAAGTATATTCGGAGTGCAAGTTACGCCTCCACTCAAGTTTGTATTTTGGGGCCATGTAATTGTCCTGTTTCTTTGGTGAATCGGCCTCAGCAGGTTGGGTATTTTTACCCCTGTGTCTATGTCCTTGGAGGACAGCTTGAAGGTGGAATTTGGTGTGGCCTTTGATAGGCTGGAAATTTGAGAGCGGGTTACTCTTTCTCAAATCGGTTTATGTGTGCCTCGAGCAGGCTTTACTGAGTAATAGGGAGCAAGTGCTTCTGGGCATGATTGGTGTTTTCTGCCCCTTTGTCAAACCTGGTATTTTGCTAAAGTTGGGCTAATTGCTCAAGAATTGTGTGTCTGGCTCTCGGAGCCCAAATCCTGTAACCACTGTAATTGTACATTCTCGATTTGTTGCTAGGCTACTAAGTACCTGTTATATTTGTTATTTCTTGATCTTGAAGAGAAAATATAACCTTGTTAAATTTTAAATTAACTTTAATTTCGTAGATTGAGAGCTATTCATCCCAGCACCTTCTTTCACCTCTGCTGATCTACCAAACCACGGTAACAATAATAATAATAATAATACATCTATGGTTTTATGTACCTACTAACTAATTCTACGGTTTTCGGAGAAGCTGACGTGCTGGAATTTTGTCCCGTAAAGTTGTTTTACAGTTCTCTAAATCTACAGATACGAGTTTGAATATTATAGTACTTTCAAATACCAAAGCAATGAGTCAGGATCGAATTTAGGGTCAGAAGGCCAGTGCTTTACCGTCTTAGCCACTCAGCCTGGCTGCCCCTTACGTAAAGAAGATCAACGACTTTGGGTACTAAAAAGACACCCCGCGGCCTTATACTACTTCCGTTGTATGGGATATGCCGCATGGTACAAGACCTACACATTGTGCGATATACATGGTCAGCGTGATGATTCCCTTAGTCGTTTAACTTTGTCTTTTTGACCAGTAGTGTTACATTGTAGATCGGATATCGTATTTAAATTGCTCTCAACATTATTTCCTGCCCACTTCCTAGACGTTAGTCTTAGTCAGATACGGAACGAAGCAAGCAAGCAAGCTTATAATTCTACATGATCGTTGATGTGATCATAGCCATGGGAGCTCCTGCTTTAAGTGGAATCTGAACCAAAAGACACAAGGTTTCATTTCGAAAATCACACATGCTTTGGCCAGGATTCAAAACATGACTGCCTCTATGAGAAACCAGTGACTGCCACGCCCCATATCATATATCGAACCAAGGATCATCAGGATGAGAGACGGGAATGCTAATAGCTGGGCCATGCTTGTCCTACATTGCACGTTCGTTGGGGAGCTACTTAAGCAAACAAACAAACAAACAAACAAACAAACAAACAAACAAACAAACAAACAAACAAACAAACAAACAAACAAACAAACAAACAAACAAACAAACAAACAAACAAACAAACAATCAACTAAGCAAGCAAACTATTTTGCGTGGCTGGTAAACTAGTGGTCATATTATACCCACGGGGCCTACACTGAACCCGAAACACAAGAATAAGACTTTCCGTTTAAATACTCCCACGTACTGTACATTGGCCAGGAATAGAACATTGATCAACTTGGCGAGAGTACCTAAGCCGTTGATGTACATCGCCTAGCTTGTCTGTTTCAGATAAGACCTAATGTGACTATACATCGTGTAAGACAGGCATTCACCGAGAGAGTTAGCCGTGCGGTTTTGGTAGCGTGACTGTGAGCTGGCATTCGGGAGATAGTGGGTTCGAACCTCACTACCGGCAGCCCTGAAGATGGTTTTCATTGGTTTCCCATTTTCACACCAGGCAAATGCTGTGGCTGAATCTTAAACGAGGCCAGCTCCGCGGTGTAGGGTTAGCGTTCCTGCCACTTACCCGGAGGCCCCGGGTTCGATTCCCGGCCAGGTCAGGGATTTTGATCTGGATCTGAAGGCTGGTTCGAGGTGCACTCAACCTACGTGATTACAATTGAGGAGCTATCTCCGGTCAGGAAAGCCAAGAATAGCGGCCGAGAAGATTCGTCGTGCTGACCACACGACACCTCATAATCTGCAGGCATTCGGGCTGAGCAGCGATGGCTTGGTATGCCAACGCCCTTCGGGCCTGATGCGCCATGGGTGGGGAAATCTTAAACAAGGCCACGGTCGATTCCTTCCCACTCCTAGACCTTTCCTATCCCATCGTCGCCATAAGACCTATCTGTGTCGGTGCGATATAAAGCAAATGGTTAAAGTAGGACAGGCGTTCTCGATATGGTGCTCTTTGAATGATATTTCGTGCACTCGTTATGTTAGTAAAAATGTGTTCTCGAGCACAAACGCACTTGAGGTCCTTTCTTTTCGTGTGGAACTTGAGTCGATAGATCTCCAGTCTTCCATAGCAGTGAAACATGTGTTTGAGTGGAGAAATTCATGGCCTTTTGGAGAGCAGAAGACACCAAAATGTTCCAGATAATTCGAAGTGTTTCTCTCGAGTGACTCGCTCTATAAAGGACGAACTATTTATGCGAGAAACCTTTCTAACTTACGAAATACCTTCAGATCAAAGCATGCTCACGTTTATCTGATTCACATCTTCATAACTACGAGGGCGAATCAAAAAGTAAGCTACACTAGCTTGCCGCGAGAGCATGCTGTGTGTCGTGACCGTGGCCAATGCGGAGCAAGCCACAGTAACTGCTGACACGCCCGATAGGAAGGTTGGTGTGGTATCCCGTCGTGGTATGTGCAGAGCAGACTAGGCTCAATGGCGCGTCAACAGGATGTTCACTCCAAATTGAGGTGCATGCAACGATGAGATTTCTATGGGCTAAACGGCTCAATTGCACGGACAATCATCGTGAAATCACTGCTGCATATGATGAGCGTGCAGTCCTTCGCCCAGGTATTGTAAAGTGGTGTAAGCAATTTGACGCCAGAAGCAATGATCTCACGGACGAGTATCGCGAGGGCAGACCCGCAACGTCCAGTACTGTTGCAAATGTTGACCGTGTGGATGGGATCATTAGAGAGAGTCGGCGCATAACACTGCAGGAAATTGCCAGCATGCTAAACAGTTCGTATGGCAGTGTGTTCTCGATTGTCCACCAGCACCTTGGATTTCGTAAATTGTGTCCAGGATGGGTCTCACGTCTGTTCACTGATGTTCACAAGGGACAACGTTTCCAATCGTCACTGGCATTTTTTCAACGGTATTCTGTGAAGGGCATTGAGTTTCTTCGCCGAATCATCACAGGGGATGAAACATGGTTTCACCAATTCACCCCCGAAACAAAGAGAACATCGATGGAATGGGTGCACACCACAGCACCACCAGGAAAGAAGGCCAAGGTCCAACCTTTAGCAGGAAAAGTAATGGCGAAAGTGTTCTTTAACATAGAGGGTGTTGTGGAATTTGTGCCGAATGGCACACAATCAACACGGCTTCGTATTGTCGAACGTTGAACCGGTTGCGTAAGGCAATTAAAGAAAATCGGGCAGGAGAATTGAGTGCCGGTGTGATTTTATTGCACGATAATGCATCACCTCAAACGGTGCGCCAAACGTCCGAACTTTTGCAGCGATTCAAGTGGGATGTACGGCAACATCCTCCATACAGTCCAGACTCAGCACCATGTGATTATCATGTGTTCGGTATTCTGAGAAAAGGACCTCGGTGAACGACGATTCTGAACGATGTGGAAGTGAAAGCAGCTGGAGGCGATTTCTACGAATCCGGAATCGAGAAAGTTGGTTGTCAATTCCAAGAAATGTTTACGGACTCTTGGGGACTATATGGAAAAGTGAAATTACATTGTGTGTGGTCATAGCCGTGTTGCCTATGTGTAGGTGGTTTCATAAATGGTCATACCATTGAAGAGTTACTTACTTTTTGATTCGTCCTCGTATTTACGTGTAACTGCAAGCGACTTCTCGCTGTGTATCCCTGGAATTCTGAGTAAAATTCAAGCTCAACGATATAATTAACCTGGCGAGTGTTTTAAACATTTCATTATTTATTACAACTAATCTATTTCATGGTGCTCGCATAATTAGTATTATATGTTGATGGTACTCATAATCTTGACGATGTGCAGAATCCCTGGCGCACGACATGGCAGTAGCTGTCTCGTTCGTGAGAAGATGGGGAATTTTGAGAGTAAAGAGAAATGCGGACGAGTGAAATTGAAAAGCTGTTATCTACCCCATAACTCTTACCTCACATTCCGCCAGTAAACTTATATTACGTATGCGATCACCTTCAACAGAAGTTCAAAAGGCAGCGTTGTAAACAGCCACTTCAGATGAATTCTATCCATGTCGTGACTTCATAGCATTGAAGCAATGCGACGAAGAAGGAAAGTAGAAGGAGAAACAGCCAAGGAATTTTACGATTGGAAGAGCAGCGTTGAGGCATATGTCTTGTTATACCTATCAACAGACATTGCCAAGTCGTTACTGAACAGGGTAGCACCACACTTTAGAGATGTAGCTGGTGTCGACACGGCAGATAGCTGGGTTCGAATCCTAGCCTTTCGCGCTGGACCGGTTTTCGTTCATTTTAAAATTGCATATGATATTCCTATTAGGAAAAGCATCTTCAAAACTGTCCTCAGAATACATATATCAATGCAAAATTTTCAAAATATGTGAAGTTCTTAGCTACGACTACAGATATTTTACCTGTTCCAAAGAATCCGGTGAGTACATATATATAGAGGTCGAAAAGAAGGAAGATGAATTCACAAAATTTCAGCACTTTTGTCAAAGAAGGAAGGCCGTCAGGAAAATGTTACGCTGGACTAAAACGTGCATTATTAAAATAAGGAAAGATGTTGTCGAAGAACATTTTAGAAATGAGTTTGGGACCGCTAATTCTCATTTGAGAGAAATGTATGACATGACAAGCAACGAAGATGTCGGTAATGTTAGAGATATTTGTGCAAACCTCTTTTCTTTAGTCATAAGAAGGATATCGATAGATACTAGTCCTGGGCCAGATAAGGTTGTACTTAAAACAATACGACATCCAGCTGCGGCGAATGTGATAGCACATAAAGCTGGCTTCATGTTAAATGTAGGAATTGTTCCAGATGTGCTTAAAACGTCTAGAACAGTTCTTATATTCAAGGAAGGTGATGCGATAGATATTTCAAATTGGAGACGAATCACCATCCGTTCTGTCGTCCGGCAAGTTACAGCGAAAACATTAGATTGCTTCATAAGGGAATACGTTTTATAAAACCATTGTCAAAGGGGATTTGTTATGATACCTGGAACTTTTATTAACATAAATATCATCGATGGTATTCTCAGTTCAGCTGCAGCATGCAAGAGGTCAGTAAAGCCTTTGACAGCATTGGGCATGACCATCAACTGCGACCATTGGGCATTACCAGTTGCCTGAGTCCCTAAAACTTCTCCTAATAAAAATACTTACAGAAAGTAAAACACAGATACAATCATGTGAAGGCCATCCCGAGGAAATAAATATCAAATGCGGAATGATGCAAGGAGACCCAATATCACACTTTTCATTTAACTGGAGTATTCACCACATTCTTGGTGACATCACTGAATAAAATGTTACTGAAGCTTATAGTTTCAAACAAACTCCTGATACAGATCCAATAACAGCATTATGTTTTGGTGATGATATAGCAATTATCGGAAATGACAAAGAAGCAGCCTCGATCTTGGACACAAGGACCATCAATATACTGCAAGAGGTAAGCCTAGATATACTAGCAAGGAAGGGTACCTGAATGTTGTCGGGCACATTTTTAAATTATATAGTGTGTTAAATAGATAATATAGAAATATGCATACCATGCAAATTACAGCTGTTACAGGCAGGAAACATACGAGCTACAAGCTGTTAAATATAGACTACTAGCAATATACCCGTGCTTCGCTACGGTGTTATACCGAAATTTGTAATTGAATGCTTATTGTTGAATGCCGAAATTCGCGATCTGACTCGTTTTCTGCGAGAATCCACCAAAATTCGAGATCTGACTCGTTTTCTAATAGATTACGGCAAGTTTCCTCCCATTTTTCAATCCTTCTTTCCAGCAATCGGTTTCGTACTTCCCCGGGCTAGGTCCAGATATTCTACCCGGTCAGTTGGGTCCCCAAATCTTTGCCATCTTTTCCTATAAGCATTTTAAATATGGATCAAATCGTTCAGGAGATCCGGCGTGGTGTCGTCCTGGATGCCTTGGCGGTACTGAACCCGCGGCCGGACTGCATTCTTAGTCATTAGCAGTCCAGGACCCGTTTCCAGCGCGGTCCGCACATTTGACGACGGTCCACATTATTATTATTATTATTATTATTATTATTATTATTATTATTATTATTATTATTATTATTATTATAGATGTTCTGGACCCCACAGCAAGATGCAAGACCGCTACTTGGCGGTAACTTACACCCGCTGCCATTGTCATTGTTGACAATGTGACCAGCACCATCGTCGCGCGTAGGCAAATGTGCGGGATTTCTGGCGATACGAATGACATACTTCCGTGCATTATTGACCTTATTATAGAGGTGAACGGACGGTCAATCTCTTTCCTATCGTTTATTTCAAATTAGTTTAAATTTTTATTTATATGCCAGCAGAATCTACTGTAATCTAAGAACGTTCTCCGAAGGAAAAGATGGTTCTTGAAAATGAACCCAGGAAAGGTTAGAAATGATCGGTTTATGATCAGAATAAGTTCATCGAAAATCTATAGCCTGTTTCCAGTCATTCGACAGGGTCAGGAATGGAATGAATAAAGCCCCCGTCTAGCGGCGACAATAGGAATTGTTCCGGCTGCCGAAGCCTGTCGCACTTCTGTGGGGCAATGATTAATAAATGACAAATGAAATGAACTGATATTGGACAGTGTTGCTGGAGTGAATGATGACAGGGAAAACCGGAGTATTCGGGGAAAAACCTGTCCCGCCTCCTTTTTGTCCAGCACGAATGTCACATGGAGTGACCGGGATTTAAACCACGGAACCCAGCTGTGAGAGGCCGGCGCGCTGCTGCCTGAGCAACGGAGGCTCCTTGTAAGTACATTGCGAACAGTAAAATCAATTGGTCTCCCCTCCTTTTACACCCCACCGCCGTTAAGTTTATTTACCCCCCCCAAAAAAAGAATGAAAATATGGCGTGCTTCTTTATGTTTAAAGGAGATTCCAAACACCAATGTGGTCACGTCTATTACCTTCAGTTTTGAGATATAAGTATACCCATACAAATAATTCACTTTTTTCACTTCCTTTCAAACTCCTCCCCCTCCCCCTAAGTGAATTTTCCGGCAAAAAATACTTGTTTCTTTAATAGTAAAGGGTTTTCTAAATACCAAATATCACGACTCTAACTTCTTCAGTTTTAGATTTATGTGTCCTCACGAAAGGAATTCAATTCCTCTTCACTCCCCCCCCCCCCACACACCCCAAGATGGTTTCCCCCCAAAAACGCGTTTTCCTTTGTTTTAAAAGAAGATCCAAATACCAATTTTCACGTCTGTAACAATTTTAGTTTTTATTAGCTTATGTATTCTCATAAAAATAAGTCAATTAATTTTTCTATTCTTTAACCCCCCCCCCCGCATTGGATTTTCCGAGAATACGTGTTTCTTTACTTTTAAAGCAGATTCCAAATATCACATTTCACGTCTGTAACATCTTCATTTTTGAGATATCAGTAGCCTAATTAAAAGAATTCAACACCATTTTCAGTCATTATTAACTACCCCCTCCACCCAAGTGGCATTTCCGAAAACAAAAGATACATGTTTCTTTATTTTTAAAGGAGATTCTAAGTACAAATTATTACATCTATAAACTTTAGAAGTTTTGATATATAGATATACTCATGTTAAAAATTCACCCCCTTTTCACCCCCTATTAATTGGATATTCCAAAAACCAAAAAATACGTGTTTCTTTATTTTTAAAGGAGATCTCAAACGCCAATTTTCAGGTCTGTAATATCTTCATGTTCTGAAATATAAGTAGCCTCATTTAAGGCATTCAACCCCTTTTTCACCCTTTTCCACCCTTCCTATTGGGATTTTCCGAAAACAAAATAATACGTGTTTCCTTATTTTTAAAGGATATGCTAAAGACCAATTTTTACATCTATAAACTTTAAAAGTTTTGAGATATAGATACACTCATTTTAAAAATTCACCCCCCTTTTCACCCCCATTAATTGGATTTTCCGAAAACAAAAATATACACGTTTCTTTATTTTTAAAGGAGCTCCCAGACACCAATTTTTAGGTCTGTAATATCTTCATTTTCTGAGATATAAGTATCCTCATTAAATTCACTCAAACAATTTTGCAGCCCTTTTCACCCTGCCTATTGCGATTTTCGGAAAACAAAAAAAAAAATACGTGTTTCTTTATTTTCAATGAAGATTCTAAATACCAATTTTTACATCTGTAAACTTTCAAAGTTTTGAGATATAGATACACTAATTTTAAAATTCACCCCCCATTTCACCCTCCCATTAATTGGATTTTCCAAAAATAAAAAAATACGTGTTTCTTTATTTTTAAAAGAGATCAAAAGTACCAATTTTCAGGTCTGTAATATGTTCAGTTTCTGAGATATAAGTACCGGTATCCTCATTAAAGGCATTCAACCAATATTTCACCCTTTTTCACCCCTCCCATTGGAATTTTCCGAAAACAAAAAAATACGTGTTTCCTTATTTTTAAAGAAGATTCTAAATACCAATTCTTACATCTGTAAACCTTTAAAGTGTTGAGATATAGATACACTCATTTTAAAATTTCACCCCCTTTTTCACCCCCTTAGAGACGGAATATCCAAAAATCCTCTCTTAGCGAGCACCTACATCTTATTATGAATGTATCCTCAAAATTTCATTTCTTTATGTCAAGTAGTTTTGGCTCGGCGATGATGAATCAGTCAGTCAGTCAGGACAAGTTACTTTATATATATATAGATGAGTACACATAAAGGCAGAAATCCTAGTGCAGATTGGACCAAACGCGGCTGAATATTGTAGATGGGTGAGCAAATGCATTCAGTAGTTTAAATACTGGAAATAAAATACATTACGTTCCCATAGCAGGTTAAGTGCAGTAGACACGAAGGTCGGTAAGTAATCCGTGCTCTAGACATTAACATCTTTCACAGTGAGCACATCGAATGAAGGCAAGCTGAACACAGTCACCTTTGACACATTTTTCTTCCAAACCACTCTTGAAACAGTATTTGGTAGGAGTCTGAAATGATCCTTGGTGTTCATCGGTGTTACCACATTCGAAGAAAGCAAGTCGGATCTATTGGCGAAGATTGGAAGTGCACACACGATTGAATGTGAAGAAATTGTTCTCATTGCCACATTTTAAGTGTGGACGATAACACTCTTGTATCTGTGATGAATCGTACCATACTTCTGAATGGACGGAAAAAGAAAACGTCCGCTGGTTGTACCAATCCAGTACATTACGCAGTCATCATCTTCTTATGCAAATCCTGCCATAACACCTGTTCCAGGAACACTTCCAAATCCCGTTTTGTCATGTTTGGTGATTTGCTAACATATGCTTTAACAGTGGGTAATTCAAGTGCCATGATTGCTGGAAATTTTCCACTGGGTTCCGAGACAAAGCATACATGTGTGGAAGAAGGGTGCCATCCATTATCATATATGAATGGGTGATTGCTGTAACTTCACAAAATCTTGACTGTCTGAATTGTCTGATCTGGCGCAAGATTTGTAAGAGTTCGTGACTCGTTCACTTACTTGAAAACATACTAATCTGAATTTAAATTGAAAAATATGAAAATTAATATTCATTAAATAAAATACACAATCGTCGGACCTTGTACTCACACTTAGTTCTTACCTGCTTACTTACACATACGTTATTTGAAGGGCGCCAGCTGCAACTCAGTGCAGCAATAATAGAATGAGAATCTTGAATATCTCTAGGGTGTGGGGTAATAAGCTTACTTTTGACAACATACCATATAAGTTCTGGGAAAAGCAGATGGGCGTTCGGTTTGCCCATTCAATTTCAGGTTAGGTACTTCTGTCATTGAAATAATACGATAAATTCATTTGATAGAACAAAATATATTCTTTAAATAATTTCAATAAAATAGTGAGAACTACTGCGATTAAAACAGATGAGAATATGAAATTATGACATTGTAACTGAAAGAAACTAGGCATGAATTTGAATTCTTCTTGATCGGACATAAAACAATTATACACGAAATTTATCCCTCACTGGTTCACTTGACCGTACCTTCAACACTTTGAGTGTAATTACGACGTATTCCTTTGATATGGTGTTAATTGTAGATGTATCAAGCCTAATTTGGTGATGTTACCTTTTTGTTTCACTGACAACTCAGTATCCATGTGACTGCTTCTTCTCCATCTAGAGGACTTCTTTGTAAGTCTGTCCTGTGTGCCTTCATGGTAAAGTGTATCCCTCTAACTGAACTGACCGAGTGAGGTCTCACCTTCCACTCGACTCCATCACTGTTCACCTTCCACTTTACTTCTTCTCTCTTCACCTTCCGTTTGATTAATGACTGACTGAGGCCTCTCCATCTCGTTCACTTTCCGACCCACTGTGGCCTCTGCTTCCAATTGAATAATGACTGACGCTACAATATGCAGCCACCTTTTATAGACGTTGGTTGACACACCTACGCAATCTCCAGAAATAACTATGATCTACTCCCACTTCGCGACAAATGTTACACCCCATGGCGAAATCGCCGGCGGCACCCTAGGTAACTCCCACGAAGTGAGCTCACCGCTAAATGCTCACGATGACGTAACAATCACTTGGCAGTAACGCCAGCAGTATTGCACAATGTATCAATGTCATATCCACATCTGATATACAGCAACTCTTACTGTACATGTTTTTAGTGTTAAACTACGCACGCGTATATATGCATATATTTAAATACAATCACGCAAGCGACAAGCATTGCAGAATTGAATTGAATAATAATTATAATACAATAATAGTAATCTCACAGATAAAATAATAATAGTAGGACATAATAATAATAATAATAATAATAGTAATAATAATAATAATAATAATAATAATAATAATAATAATAATAATAATAATAATAATAATAATAATAATAATAATAAAAATTTAATAATAATAGTATTAATAATAATAAAAATACAGATATTATCTTGTAACGGGATTTGAACCGTTACAGATTATACTCTTCAGTGAGACGCCTTACTTCCGTAACACACTTATTATCTTTCTCTTTTATATCAGCGACATCACCAACAAATCTGCTGCCAACTTTACGCGTGATCTTGCGAGAAACAATCTTGTTTTTTTCTCTTAAACCGCTGCAGCCATGATGTGGATGCTTTGAAATTTAAGGTATCGTTTAGGTCAATGTGTACTTTAAAAGACATAGCCCAAATACGTAGCGTTCGGTCGTGTATAATTCCATGTTGTTTTCTCGTTATTTACTCCCTTTTGTAGCACCTTCCTGTTTATGACGTGTCGTTTCATCGTCTTAGCGAAGTTTTGCAAAACAGTCTTGTTTCTTATTTGTACTTTTTGTGCCATTACGGAAGTGAATTCGACTCTAGGGGACATTTCTAAGGCTACTCCAGGAGGGCACTATTGTAGAAGATCATTTCTTCTTGGCTGCTTCATCCATATTTTGTAAGCATCAGCCAAATAACCTTCAGGAAATTTTGTTCTATTCTTCCTTGGTGGTGATGGATAATACGAGGAACTATTGCTCTTGTCACTGCCAGATAATGTTGGACCGCTTTCTGAAGTACACTCATTTCCTAGTAGCTGTATCGCTGGACGACCCCCAAAAATATCTTTCACTATCATCTTCATCGTTGACTTCTTCATCTACCATAAGAATTATATACTCTTCAACAAGAACGTCTTCATCAAGTAGCTGTTTTCTAATCTGTTCGAAAACTATGTAATCTACCCTAGGTGGCTTTTCCTCAGAAATACCGAAGAAAACTACTAACAACTTAAAGACTGCGTTCCATACTCCCCTGCCCTCTGCTTCAACTTCCAGCGGTCCACGGCACGTCAAATAGCACCAAATGTCGTTTCTTATGTTATGAAACATAAATAAACTGGTCTCGTTCAAACGTCAGCGACAACAGTTGAGTACTCTTTCTTATATGAAATCTAGAGCTATTATAATCCAAAATGGGAAATTAATCTGTAATACAATTCCAACAATTTGTGGCAATATCACAAGTATCGGCGGTGATGATGGAGTTAAATATCTGGGTGTGTCCTTCAATAAGACGCTGATAATCAATGAAGACCAAACTCTAGAAAATACAGTATAAGTAATTTAGACAAGCTTGCTGCTTTCCATTTACTACAATCACAACAAAATTAACTGTTATAAACCAGTTCCTAGGCCCCACTTTAATATATCCTTTTCAATCGGTACCTATTGAGAAAATTCCCAAGATTTTTTAGTAAAAGCAGACAATTTAATCAAGAGTGCGGTAAAGGAAATTATTCAGCTACCAAGTGACACACCTAACAGTATGTTGTACACAAGCAATAAATATAAAGGCTTGTCTATACTTCGTGTAACGTGGGAAGGATATTTCCAACAATTAAACATCAACCGCAAACTTGAAGTAGTGAATGATCCTCATATTAGTGCAAAACGACATCAGTAATCATTGCTTCTCAGAACTGCAGATAAGTACTGACGACAGATGCAAGAGTGTTAAGAACATCCGAGAAACTCTACGACTAATGGAATTTCATGCTTAGAGTGACTACCCGCATAAAGGGAGAGGAGTTCCATTATTCGCCGAAGCACCATCTGCCAACTCATGGGTGGTGAAATGCAATAATGGTCTGTCATCCACGGAATGGAAAGACATGCTGAAAATGACGGCAATGGTCACTCGAGTGTGCAGTCTACCTGGACGTTCTACGATCATAGGTCACTGCAGGCAGTTCAGTAAGTATGAAACTCTACCCCATGTACTCGGGAGCTGCCCTCAGGGAGAGTTATTTCGCATTAAGCGTCAGAACACCACGAGATCTTTATTAGCGACCAGTCTCAAATAAAAAAGCCTTGAGGATCATGAAGAAGTTGACTGTGTAGCAGAAGGTGAAGTAACCGTCGCATTGATATAATTGTCTTTAGTCGGAGAAGAAACAAAGCAGAAATCCTTAACCGTACGATAAGGTTTGAAGACTCTTTTTCCCAGCCAGATGGTGTAGATAAAGAAAAACATGTTATACTTGGTGGACCACGTAAGATGAGACTGCACAATATCTCAAAAACTAAGCGTTGTAAAGAACTGTCTGGAATAAAAGTTGCTTAATATTAAGGGGGAAAGAACATGCTATTTGTAGTGTTTTATTTGGAGAACGTTTGGATGGTCATTTGAGGGTCGCGTAACGTTTTTAAAACTGGACCAACATTTTTTATTTTGTTTTCGCATTCCTCACACAAATTTAAACAGCTCTTCATACATAATTTTTATAAGTACATGGTTCTGTCCCTGGTGTAGGCAATGCAATACTGATGACATGTAGGTACACAGAATAATACCAGTTATTGCATACGCATCATACCTTAGCGTAATAAATGTTAAAAATGATGCCCTTCTACCTCAGTGCATTTTCCAACTCTCTTAATGAATGACTGGTGTATCCGTAAAAGCATGTCGCTGTCAATACTGGCACAAGCATTTCCTATGCGCGCCTTCATGTTGTCCGGAGTCGTTGGCTTTTCGCAATACACTCGATCTTTCAGGTAACCACATAAGAAAAAGTCAGAGTTGTAAGATCAGGAGACCGAGCAGGCCAATTGACAGGACCTGCGCGTCCTATTCAACGGTCATGGTAATTGTTATTTAAAACATACCAATCAGTACATGCATAATACGCCGGGCATCCGTCGTGCTGATACCACATTTGCTTCCTGGTTTCTAATGGTACATCTTCAAACAATAACGGAAACACCTCCGTTAAAAAGTGCCTGTATTTGGCAGCACCTGTTAAAGTGCCATCAATGAAGTATGGTCAAATTACCTTGGCACCCAAAATTCCACACCACACATTAACCGACCACAGTCCGATAGTGCATGTTGCGTCGATTTACTTCACCATGATTTGTGAATGTACACTCGTCACTAAACAATACTACGTTAAGAAAGTTAATATTATTCCACAAACTGTTTTGTGCACACCTACAGAACATTAATTTATTTACACAATCATCATCATGTAGTTCTTGATGTAATGACATGTGGTAGGGATGGAATTTATGCCGTTTTAATATTCTGAGGAAACTGCCTTTGAACATTCCCGCATTAGTAACTAATTCGCGAGAACTGACACGGTGGTCGTAATTCACTGCAGCTAGCACCGCAACTGCCCTAACGTCGTCCGTAGCGGTTCGTCTGCGCCTCCTCGTATTTGGATGGGTACTGCCTTCTTCGGTTAATTGTTTTATCACACGACTAGCAATATACCCGTGCTTCGCTACGGTGTTATACCGAAATTTGTAATTGAATGCTTATTGTTGAATGCCGAAATTCGCGATCTGACTCGTTTTCTGCGAGAATCCACCAAAATTCGAGATCTGACTCGTTTTCTAATAGATTACGGCAAGTTTCCTCCCATTTTTCAATCCTTCTTTCCAGCAATCGGTTTCGTACTTCCCCGGGCTAGGTCCAGATATTCTACCCGGTCAGTTGGGTCCCCAAATCTTTGCCATCTTTTCCTATAAGCATTTTAAATATGGATCAAATCGTTCAGGAGATCCGGCGTGGTGTCGTCCTGGATGCCTTGGCGGTACTGAACCCGCGGCCGGACTGCATTCTTAGTCATTAGCAGTCCAGGACCCGTTTCCAGCGCGGTCCGCACATTTGACGACGGTCCACATTATTATTATTATTATTATTATTATTATTATTATTATTATTATTATTATTATTATTATTATTATTATTATAGATGTTCTGGACCCCACAGCAAGATGCAAGACCGCTACTTGGCGGTAACTTACACCCGCTGCCATTGTCATTGTTGACAATGTGACCAGCACCATCGTCGCGCGTAGGCAAATGTGCGGGATTTCTGGCGATACGAATGACATACTTCCGTGCATTATTGACCTTATTATAGAGGTGAACGGACGGTCAATCTCTTTCCTATCGTTTATTTCAAATTAGTTTAAATTTTTATTTATATGCCAGCAGAATCTACTGTAATCTAAGAACGTTCTCCGAAGGAAAAGATGGTTCTTGAAAATGAACCCAGGAAAGGTTAGAAATGATCGGTTTATGATCAGAATAAGTTCATCGAAAATCTATAGCCTGTTTCCAGTCATTCGACAGGGTCAGGAATGGAATGAATAAAGCCCCCGTCTAGCGGCGACAATAGGAATTGTTCCGGCTGCCGAAGCCTGTCGCACTTCTGTGGGGCAATGATTAATAAATGACAAATGAAATGAACTGATATTGGACAGTGTTGCTGGAGTGAATGATGACAGGGAAAACCGGAGTATTCGGGGAAAAACCTGTCCCGCCTCCTTTTTGTCCAGCACGAATGTCACATGGAGTGACCGGGATTTAAACCACGGAACCCAGCTGTGAGAGGCCGGCGCGCTGCTGCCTGAGCAACGGAGGCTCCTTGTAAGTACATTGCGAACAGTAAAATCAATTGGTCTCCCCTCCTTTTACACCCCACCGCCGTTAAGTTTATTTACCCCCCCCCAAAAAAGAATGAAAATATGGCGTGCTTCTTTATGTTTAAAGGAGATTCCAAACACCAATGTGGTCACGTCTATTACCTTCAGTTTTGAGATATAAGTATACCCATACAAATAATTCACTTTTTTCACTTCCTTTCAAACTCCTCCCCCTCCCCCTAAGTGAATTTTCCGGCAAAAAATACTTGTTTCTTTAATAGTAAAGGGTTTTCTAAATACCAAATATCACGACTCTAACTTCTTCAGTTTTAGATTTATGTGTCCTCACGAAAGGAATTCAATTCCTCTTCACTCCCCCCCCCCCACACACCCCAAGATGGTTTCCCCCCAAAAACGCGTTTTCCTTTGTTTTAAAAGGAGATCCAAATACCAATTTTCACGTCTGTAACAATTTTAGTTTTTATTAGCTTATGTATTCTCATAAAAATAAGTCAATTAATTTTTCTATTCTTTAACCCCCCCCCCGCATTGGATTTTCCGAGAATACGTGTTTCTTTACTTTTAAAGCAGATTCCAAATATCACATTTCACGTCTGTAACATCTTCATTTTTGAGATATCAGTAGCCTAATTAAAAGAATTCAACACCATTTTCAGTCATTATTAACTACCCCCTCCACCCAAGTGGCATTTCCGAAAACAAAAGATACATGTTTCTTTATTTTTAAAGGAGATTCTAAGTACAAATTATTACATCTATAAACTTTAGAAGTTTTGATATATAGATATACTCATGTTAAAAATTCACCCCCTTTTCACCCCCTATTAATTGGATATTCCAAAAACCAAAAAATACGTGTTTCTTTATTTTTAAAGGAGATCTCAAACGCCAATTTTCAGGTCTGTAATATCTTCATGTTCTGAAATATAAGTAGCCTCATTTAAGGCATTCAACCCCTTTTTCACCCTTTTCCACCCTTCCTATTGGGATTTTCCGAAAACAAAATAATACGTGTTTCCTTATTTTTAAAGGATATGCTAAAGACCAATTTTTACATCTATAAACTTTAAAAGTTTTGAGATATAGATACACTCATTTTAAAAATTCACCCCCCTTTTCACCCCCATTAATTGGATTTTCCGAAAACAAAAATATACACGTTTCTTTATTTTTAAAGGAGCTCCCAGACACCAATTTTTAGGTCTGTAATATCTTCATTTTCTGAGATATAAGTATCCTCATTAAATTCACTCAAACAATTTTGCAGCCCTTTTCACCCTGCCTATTGCGATTTTCGGAAAACAAAAAAAAATACGTGTTTCTTTATTTTCAATGAAGATTCTAAATACCAATTTTTACATCTGTAAACTTTCAAAGTTTTGAGATATAGATACACTAATTTTAAAATTCACCCCCCATTTCACCCTCCCATTAATTGGATTTTCCAAAAATAAAAAAATACGTGTTTCTTTATTTTTAAAAGAGATCAAAAGTACCAATTTTCAGGTCTGTAATATGTTCAGTTTCTGAGATATAAGTACCGGTATCCTCATTAAAGGCATTCAACCAATATTTCACCCTTTTTCACCCCTCCCATTGGAATTTTCCGAAAACAAAAAAATACGTGTTTCCTTATTTTTAAAGAAGATTCTAAATACCAATTCTTACATCTGTAAACCTTTAAAGTGTTGAGATATAGATACACTCATTTTAAAATTTCACCCCCTTTTTCACCCCCTTAGAGACGGAATATCCAAAAATCCTCTCTTAGCGAGCACCTACATCTTATTATGAATGTATCCTCAAAATTTCATTTCTTTATGTCAAGTAGTTTTGGCTCGGCGATGATGAATCAGTCAGTCAGTCAGGACAAGTTACTTTATATATATACTAGCAAGATACCCGTGCTTCGCTACGGTATTATACTGAAATTTATAATTGAATGCTTATTGTTTTAGATATATAAGCCGCTGAAATTCGCGATCTGACTCGTTTTCTGCGAGAATCCACCAAAATTCCCGATCTGACTGGTTTTCTATTATTTTACGGCACGTTTCCTCCCATTTTTAAATCTTCCTTTCCAGCAATCGATTTCGTACTTCCCGGGCTAGGCTCAGGTATTCCTCCCGGTCAGTTGGGTCCGTAAATCTTTGCCATCTTTTCCTATAATATTTTAAATATAGATACAATCCTTCAGGAGGTCCGGCGTGCTGTCCTATTGGGTGCCTTGGCGGCACTGAACACGCGGCCGGACTGCATTCTTAGTCATTACCCGTCCAGGAGCCGTTTCCAGCGCGGTCCGCACATTTGACAACGGTCCAGAACATTATTATTATTATTATTATTATTATTATTATTATTATTATTATTATTATTATTATTATTATTAAAAGATGTTCTGAACCCCACAGCAAGCTGCAAGATCGCTACTTGGCGGTAAATTACATCTGCTGCCAGTGTCATTGTTACAATGTGACCAGCACCATCGTCGCGCGTAGGCAAGTGTGCGGGATTTCTGGCGATACCAATGACATACTTCCGTGTATTGTTGACCTTATTATAGAGGTGAACAATTTGACGGTCCATCTCATTCCTATCGTTTATTTCAAATGTGTTTAAATTTTCATTTACATGCCAGGAGGATCTACTGTAATCTAAGAACGTTCTCCGAAGGAAAAGATGGCTGTTGAAAACCAGCCCAGGAAAGATTAAAAATGATCGGTTTATGATCAGAATAAGTACATCGAAACTATATAGACTGTTTCCAGTCATTCGACAGGGTCAGGAATGGAATGAATAAAGCCCCATCTAGCAGCGACAATAGGAATTGTGCCGGCTGCCGAAGCACACCTCTGGGGCAATGATCGTTGAATGACAAATGAAATGAAATATTGGACAGTGTTGCTGGAATGAATGATGAGAGAGAAAATCAAAGTATCCGGAGAAAAACCTGTCCCGCCTCCGTTTTGTCCAGCACGAATGTCACATGGAGTGACCGGGATTTGAACCACGGAACCCAGCTGCGAGAGGCCGGCGCGCTGCCGCCTGAGCAACGGAGGCTCCTTAAGTACATTATGAACAGTAAAATCAATTGATCTCACCTCCTTTTACACCCCACCGCCGTTAAGTTTATTTACACCCCCCCCCAAAAAAATAGAAGACGTGTTTCTTTAAGTTTAAAAGATATTCCAAACACCAATGTTCACATCTGTTACATTCAGTTTTGAGATATAAGTATCCCCATAAAAATAATTCACTTTATTTTCACTTCCTTTCACACTCCCCTCCCCCCACCCCGTAAGTGAATTTTCCGGCAAAATATACTTGTTTCCTTAATAGTAAAGGATCTTCTAAATAGTAATTATCACGACTCTAACTTCTTCAGTTTTTGATTTATGTGTCTTCATGAAAGGAATTCAACTCCTTTTCACTCCCGCCCCCCAAACGCGTTTTTCTTTGTTTAAGGAGATCCAAATACCAATTTTCACGTCCGTAACAACTTTAGTTTCTATTAGATGTATGTATTCTCATACAATTGATTCAATTAATTTTTCAATTCTTTCACCCCCCCACCCCCCCTTCATTGGATTTTCCGAGAATACGTGTTTCTTTACTTTTAAAGCAGATTCCAAAGCAGATTTCACGTCTGTAATATCTTCATTTTTGAGATATCAGTAGCCCAATTAAAAGAATTCAACACCATTTTCAGTCACTTTTACCCCCCCCCCTTCCACCCAAGTGGTATTTCCGAAAGCTGAAAATACACGTTTCTTTATTTTTAATAGAGATAAAAATACCATTTTTCACTTCTGTAACATGTTAAGTTTTTGAGATATACTGTAGAAATTCGCTTTTTAAAATTTCACCCCTTTTTATTTCCCCTTACGTGGAGTTTCCGAAAACAAATCACCTATCTTTCTTTACATTTACAGGAGATTCTAAATACCCACTTTTTACGTCTATAACATTTTACGTTTCTCAGATATTCTGTAGATATAGTTTTTCAAAAAATTCACCCCAGTTTGTCACTCCTGTTTAACCCCCATTAATTGGATTTTACAAAAACAAAAAAATACGTGTTTCCTTATTTTTAAAGGAGCTCCCATATACAAATTTTCAGTTCCGTAATATTTTCAGTTTCTGAGATATATGTATCCTCATTAAAGGCATTCATCCCATTATTCACCCATTTACACCCCTCCTATTGGGATTTAAAGAAAGCAAAAAAATACGTGTTCTTGTATTTTTAAAGAAGATTCTAAATACCATTTTTTACATCTGTAAACTGTTAAAGTTTTAAGATGTAGACACACTCATTTTAAAAATTCACCCCCCTTTTCACCCTCCATTATTTGGATTTTCCAAAATCAAAAAAATGCGTGTTTCTTTATTTTTAAAAGAGATCAAAAGTACCAATTTTCATGTCTGTAATATCTTCAGTTTCTGAGATATAAGTACTGGTATCCCGATTAAAGGCATTCAACCCCTTTTTCACCCTTTTGTGCCCCTCCTATTGGGATTGTCTCAAAACAAAAAAATACGTGTTTCCTTATTTTTAAAGAAGATTCGAAATACCAATTTTTACATCTGTAAACTTTTAAAGTTTTGAGATATAGATACACTCTTTTTAAAATTTCACCCCCCTTTTCACCCCCTTAGCGACGGAATATCAAAAAATCCTCTCTTAGCGAGCACCTACATCTTAATATGAATATATCCCCAAAATTTCATTTCTTTATGTCCAGTAGTTTTGGCTCGGCGATGATGAATCAGTCAGTCAGTCAGTCAGTCAGTCAGGACAAGTTATTTTATATATATAGATAGATAAAATGAAGCTCTTGATGGAGTTTTTATATCAAGAAACCTTCCTGCGTACACAAGAATAGCCTGTTCCACATCTCTCGTAGATTCCACGTAAATGAAAACGATTTCCACTTTGTCTTGTTGCGAAAGTTGGTCCATTTCAACCCATAGACAATTGCGTACGCTTCAAATGTTAAACGACTTGCATTGAACTGATGGTTGTTACTCGGTGATCAAAATTGTAGTAGGTACTTAGGCCTACTACCAGTGGATCAACCTGGGCTCGCAGTCGGTTCCAAGTACAATAACGACAGATACCAGGAAACCGTCCAACCGCGGTAAGTGAACGAAGCAATGGACACAGTGGTTCATGGCCTTCTCGCCGTAGTGTTATGCTGGACTGTCGAATGGGTCCAACGATTCATGGCGCTCTTCGAACACATTCATGTAATTCCTTCATAATTTTCGTTGTTATGTTCGTTGCTGTACGAACAATTGCAACGTGATTTGTACAAAAGTTTTTCAGGTGTGTATAAGGAATGCGAAGACAAAATAAAAAGTGTTGGTTCCCATTTAAGAAACGCCGCGTGACCCTCAAATGACAATCCAAAAGTTCTCCGAATAAAATAAGACAAACAGCATGTTCTTTCTCCCTTAATGTCAATCAACTTTTATTCCACACAGTTCTTTATACAACGATTAGTTTTTGAGATATTGTGTAGTCTCAATTTACGTGGGCCAACAATTCTCTACTTCCAGAGAGCATATAGCGTCAGGAACATAAGGGTAAGAGGACTGTTTCTGGGTGTTAGAGGGACCATCCCCAGAAATTTTGTCGAATGGCGGCAATCGTACACACTGGACCTAAATATTCAAGACAAAACTGTTACCACGTTTATAAATTCTCCATGGCAATAATGCGGAAATCATTTGTATGGAAAACATAATATTTAATTTCCTCCCAGCAGCATAAAAATGTTCATATTCTTGAGTACATTGATATTTCTTTTATGAAACGAACAATTTAATTATTTTTTCAAAGAAACAAACACTATTGGTGTCAGAATAAATAAATAAATAAATAAATAAATAAATAAATAAATAAATAAATAAATAAATCAATAAATAAATAAATAAATAAATAAATAAATAAATAAATAAATAAATAAATAAATAAATAAATAAATAAGACTATTCCCACAAACGAAGTGGGCACAACAGAAACAAGCATGAACACCCATTCCCCGAATGAGGAGAGAAGCCTGACCGCATCAAATTAACCCTCTGTAGCATTGAACCTTCAAACTTCGGATACTAAAAATACATACAATGCTAAAAACCACGTGCAAAATCGGTAGATTCCTTATTAGGTCACTATGTTTAAATTGTGACTTAGTTTGTATATGTGATCTTACAGTAAAAACACTGTGCTCCAAAACGTTTCATCTGCTTATTGTATCACATATAGCGTTGATATACGCTTAAGAGTTTGCTAAATTGTTTTTCTCTTGGACCAGTGACATATTGTTATAAGTATATTTCTGGTAAGAGAAGCCATGTTCTGAAATTCCGTAATGTCCGCCGTGAGATACTGAGCAAAAGTCGGAGAAAAACCAGGTTTGGATAGCATATGGGGACAGTGGAAATATCAAACCATGGAAAGCTATCTTCAGGTCTGTCGACGGTGAGGTTTGAACCTTCATCTCCCGAATGCAAGCTTTCTGTAACACGACCTGTATTGTATAGTCAACTCCCGGTGAACAGTTGTATAGGACCTGATATGTAGTAAACTCCTCAACACCTATTCGTCACTGAACCGCAGCCTATTTTGTTCTACTTTTCAAGAGCTTATTCTCACCGCAGATACAGATGTTCCAGTACTGATCAACGGGTTTTAAAAACAAAACAAAAATCATCCCTTGAGCGGTAACAACTGGGTATATATGGGTGGTAATATGTACTTTGCTGATAAGCGGATCGGGTGTTATAGAGCCTGGCTTTGTTGAGGGAATTTGTAACGGTTTATTTTGATCAGCGGTCGGATTTCCATTGACGGCGACCATTTTTGACAGGAAACAAAAGGATGTCACAGGTTTGTGGTTTCATATTCGAAGCTTAATTCCCAGAAAAGTCTCTAAAATAATCATGTGCATGTAAGTAAATCAATATCAGTTATTTTAGGCGGATTCGCAGTAATTCAGTACACTAGTAGTTCCTTTTGTCTGATACCTACCTTGAAGAGGCAACTCTCACATTCTGTGTGATACTGTTTTATAATATATTAAGGTGAACCCGAAGTAGCCTCCGTGGCTCAGGTGGCAGCGTGCCGGTCTCTCACCGCTGGGTTCCGTGGTTCAAATTCCGGTCACTCCATGCGAGATTTGTGCTGAAAAAAGCGGAGGCGGGACAGGCTCTTCTCCGGGTACTCCGGCTTTCCCTGTCATCTTCCATTCCAGCAACACTCTCCAATATCATTTTATTTCATCTGTTAGTCATTAATAATTGCCCCAGAGGAGTGTGACAGGCTTCGGCAGCCGGCACATTTTCTATCCTCGCCGTTAGTTGGGGGCTTCATTTATTCCATTCCTGACCCGGTCGAATAACTGGAGACAGGCTGTGGATCTTCATTTGACATGGTGAACCGACAACATTTCGGTGGTTGTTGAGGGTTACCTCCTGTCTTTCTAATAGGCTTACCCTCCAGGGTTGCTTTTCCCTGGAACTCAGCGAGGGTTCCCACCTCTACCGCCCCAAGGGCAGTATCCTGGAGCTTCAGATTCTGGGTCGGGGATACAACTGGGGAGGATGACCAGTACCTCGCGCAGGTGTCCTCACCTGCTATGCTGGACAGGGGCCTTGCGGGAGGATGGAAGGGATAGACAAGGAAGTAGGAAGGAGGCGGCCTTGGCCTTAAGTTAGGTACCATCCCGGCATTTGCCTGGAGGAGAAGTGGGAAACCGCGGAAAAGCACTTCCAGGATGGCTGAGGTGGGAATTGAACCCATCTCTACTCAGCTGACCTCCCGAGACTGAGTGGACCCCGTTCCAGCCCTTGTACCACTTTTCAAATTTCGTGGCAGAGCCAGGAATCGAGCCCGGGCCCCCGGCGTGGCAGCTAATCAAACTAACCACTACACCACAGAAGCGGACTCAGGGACACCTTCTAAGTAATTTGGTATAAGGGACCCGTGGTCTCCTGTGGCTCGTTACAGAGTAATTGCATTTTGTTTGGTGTGTTGCACCAATTAGCTTTGTGTCTGTATTGTACTTAATAATAATAATAATAATAATAATAATAATAATAATTCTGCCGTGAGGGTACACCCGCCCCGTGCATTCAAATCAAGTGCCTTGTGAAATGACATCTTACTCCTAAAACTTGAAACCACTAGTGGAAGAAGTTTGGACGTTACTCAATAGATGTCACTACTAAAGTTATAAAGTAATTTGTTATTTTAAGGTTTCCTAAACTGAGTTGATTATCTTTTGTTTTTGGCATGTCAAAGTTGTCAATCCTTCCATCACTTCCCGCCAGCTTGTGATGCGGGCCAGTCATTTTCTGTATTTAATTTTCAACCAATCAGAGCTTTCCTCTGCATATTTAATTATCCAATAAAAATCTGGGTGTGTGTCGGGCATTAGTCCAGATCTCTCTCGAACCTTCCTCTCGGGTATAAAAGCTGGCAATCTTTCGAGCTACCTTGTCTTCTTGATCGTCGAGTCTACTGAGTGTGTACTAATAGTGGAGGCGGGGGCGTTTCGCCCTTCATCGAGCTGTCCGGCGCAGTAAGGTAATGGCAGCTATGTACTAACTAGGTGATAGCCTCTGAAAGCTAACCCGAGGGGAAGGCTTACTGTCCTTAAGAATGTAACTTTAATTTCCAATCTTCAATAATGTAAACTTCATCTTCCAATGTAAATTTCAAAACCAGCCTAAAAGCACTTAGCGGAAATTCGGGAATAGAGAGTGTGACACCCTCTTGAGTTCCCTATGAACTTGTATTTGAGGTGACTATGTTTTTGTAACCGTTTTCTATTTGTAGTCTTGTAACTTAAATTTTCTCTATGTAGTCACCTCAGTAGTATAGGATTAGCCCCTGTAACGTCGGGCAGTGAGCCCTACTAGGGTTTTAAACTTCTAAGTGTCAGTGTCAAGGAGTGCAAGTGTCTGCCTCCGCATCATTTTCATTTTCGGGCCACCGAACTCGATAGCTACAGTCGCTTAAGTGCGGCCAGTATCCAGAAATCGGGAGATAGTGGGTTCGAACCCCACTGTCGGCAGCCCTGAAGATGGTTTTCCGTGGTTTCCCATTTTCACACCAGGCAAATGCTGAGGCTGTACCTTAATTAAGGCCAAGGCAGCTTCCTTCCCATTCCTAGGCCTTTCCTATCCCATCGTCGCCACAAGACCTATCTGTGTCGGTGCGACGTAAAGCAATTAGCATAGTGATTTTCGGGCCAGTAACTTTAACCTGTTTCTTAGTTTTTCTCTTCCCACCAAGGCCCGGTAGAATGAGTATTCTATACTCCTGTAAAGACTTTTCTGTTAAGAGGTTAAACTGTTGATTGTTGAAGATAGTGATATCTGTTTGAACTATTAAAAGTAGGTTGTGCCTCGAGAAGCCTGGAAACTGTACATTTTCGGTGAGAAAAGATGCTCGGATTGTAATTGTATTAGCTTAGGAGCTTAGTCTCCTATTCTATTCATAGAGCATAGATGCTCTTACTATTTTGGTAGACACATTCTGTAAATTGAATGGGGAGACCTGTTTCCTTAACTGTTGGGTGTATGGAGCAATAGTGCCAAAATAACCTTTGTAAAATTGTATTCAACTACTGTGCATGAAATCTTGTACTGTCGCTGAGCGACTGGTTTTGTTAATATCTTTCATTTGAAAAAGAAAACAAAGAGGATTCAAAAGAAATATAACTTTGATTTTTTATAACTTTGATTTTTAAAGCTTTTAATTAATCTTTTGATTGTAGTAGATGGACCCGTTCATGCCCGCACCTTCTTTCACCTCTGTGATCCCCGAAAACTCCGTAATAATAATAATAATAATAATAATAATAATAATAATAATAATAATAATAATAATAATAATAATAATAATAATAATAATAATAATAATAATAATAAATGTTTTACGCCCGTCCTAAATGCCAGTTCTTGACAGACGACGGGATGTCCGAATTTTGTCCCACAGGAGTTCTTTAACGTGCCGGAAGCCAACGATACACAGTTGTTACCTTTAAAACACCCTTTAAAGGCAAGTGACTTGAGTGAGATTTGAAGCCGCGAACTTTGGCTCAGATACCCAAATCCCTAGGACAGTTCATAGTGCGTCGCTGTACACCCTGCCGTGATCATGGTGGTCTACATTCTGAACAGTAACTTTAAGAGAACAGTTCTCCATTTGTTACGTACTGTACAGTAAACAGACAGAACAGGTTGAACACACCGTGATAAAAGTGTACATGTTTCGTCTGAGAGTTGTTGCATTACTCTGTGTTATTTGTTGTACGTTTTATTTATTGCATATTAGAGGCATATTCACTGTTGTGAAGGTATTTTCACAGAAACAAGGATGATTGGCGTAACAAACCGAATAAATCGTAATTACATTTTTACTCTGTAACGGTCCATCGGAGACCACGGATCCCTTATACCAATATACAAAGAAGGTATCCCTGAACAACCTCCAAACATTTGTCGTGGAGTTCCTGTTCATCCTGCATATGTTTATTCTCTGTAGTGCAAACTCTGAATGGCTAATTCTGAAGGAAATGCACATAGAAGGAAGCCGTTAAAGCCGGCCTTGGTCGCTGACTTTCTGCTCCCAAGATCGCGATTCAGTACGTGCCTAGGTTGGTGGAATTTAAGGATGTTTAAATGCTTCGTATCGGTGACATTCAGTAGATTACCAAACTTCTCCTTCTTCTTAATCTGTTTACCTTCCAGGGTCGGTGTTCCCTCAGTATCAGCGAGGGATCCCACCTCTACCGCCTCAAGGGCAGTGTCCTGGAGCGCGAGACTCTGGGTCGGGGATACAACTGGGGAGAAGGACCCGTTCGTCGTCCAGGCGGCCTCACCTGCTATGCTGAACAGGGGCCTTGTGGAGGGATGGGAAGATTGGAAGGGATACACAAGGAAGAGGAAAGGGAGCTGCCGTGGCCTGAAGTTAGAAACCATCCCGGAATTTGCCTCGAGGAGAAGTGGGAAACCACGGAAAACCACTTCCAGGATGGCTGAGGTGGGAATCGAACACACCTCTACTCAGTTGACCTCCTGAGGCTGAGTAGACCCCGTTCCAGCCCTCGTACCACTTTTCAAATTTCTTGGCAGAGCCGGAAATCGAACCCGGGCGTCTGGGGGTGGCAGCTAATCCACTAACCACAACACCACAGAGGCGGATTTAGAACGTTTTCGTTCAAAAAGGGTTTGCTCTGAACTTGCTTCAAGGCCGTATTAATAATATGAGCCATGGATGGAAGATGTTGTACGTGCTCAGGGCCATAACAATATTGCGTTCTTGGTCTGAAACAAATATAATATTGCAAATATATTCAATAGGAATGCCTAGAAGTTTCGAACTACTGCGATATTATTTGCACGAATGTTTGGGAGTCGTGATACGCCCAACACATTAATACAATATATTGCACCCTTGCTTACCGATTGTCACCATCTGCCTCTAGTTCTTGTAAGTGTAAATTCTTCTGTTCTCAGGGGTTCCGGGTTCTTCAGTCACTTGTTGGCGTGAATCGGTGGGTGGCATAAGCAGATCTAATTATTACTCGAAGTAATATTCAAGAAGTGGGCTAAACTGGATTTATTATAAAAATCAATACTAAGTTCAATAGATGTGAGGCATCGAATTAAAAAATAACATGAACGAAACAGCTGAGAGAAATTTGCCGAAAATGTGGGTAAAATGAAGACCTCAGAAAACTACGTTTTATTGTTATTGAGTTAAGTTAACGTAAACTGCCATTGCCGGAATAGAATTAAATAACAAAAACTAAAGAAGAGAAAAACCTGAAAATTACTATCGGATTACAAGTAACGCCGTTGGTCGATTCACTTGGTCCGTGAAGATTCAGTTTCCGCAATCGGACTCCGAATTTTTCTTTAACTAAGGTTATCCACCGATTATGAAATACCACACAGGACATCGTCAGCCACCGAATGGACCCTTAATTGAACCGAAACAACCTCCGGTTATATTTGAACCGATTAGTTATACACAAAAGAGGAATTTACTTCACAGCCTAATTTGCTCCTTGGCAAGGCATGGTGCTCCAAAATTCACTGTCATCAGTCCCTGATCTCTCTGTAAAAATACATGATCGCATCATGTTTTGTCACAACCAGACATCCAGAAATAAAGTTACTTTAATAATTAATTATTTTAAATTATATAGAATACTGCTCCCCTGAACTGCAATACTTATAAAATAAAATAAAAACTTGAGTTTTCATTTAAGTAACACACAAATAACTTTCAGGTTATTTTGGTTTATAATAGACTAATTTAAAATGAATAAACCAATAAGGACTGATATAAAAAAATAATCTTAGCGTTTCACTGCATAATGATTACAGTAATTTAATCCGACCATTTATGAACGGAACCAATAGAAAATGAAAAGAGTAACGTGAATGGACGGTGTCATAATAAATATCACCAATAACAACAAACGCGAACTTTTATTAAACAAATGGTCTTCATCAAAATGTGGAAAACATAGTTCATTGCAATAATCATGACCACTACTGTGGTAGTAAGAAGGTAAAACATCTCACTTATATAAAAGGAAGATTTGTTGTTCAGTTCAGTAATCAAAACCATCATCATGACCATTGGAGTAATTGCTACTCAAAAACTATGATCAGTACTATCATAAAGAGAATTAAATTTTATCTTGAACATGTAACTTCAGTGATCAACACCAAGAAAAATCAGCTAACGCACTATCATTTCGGACTAAACTGATCGTGTAGTGATTATCCACAAAATATTAACTACCACTGGAATAAACAAACCACTGGTCCTTGCAGAATGAGCTAACCATCTAACTGAACTCCTGAATGTGTCGCTAAAACAACTAAGCACTGTATCGTAATCACAAAGACGCACACACAAGATGCTGTCAATTGTGTACACTGTTTTATTTACAAATTGTATACACATTAATAGTTGCACATCAAATGAACCACCATATTGAACTCAATCAACTGCCACTTTAGCATGTCAACCAAGTACGTAAACCATCTTAGGAAAACACTTGACAAGATCGCATGTGGTAACAACACAACGTAATCGCTTCGACGGGAAATCCATAACACGAGTTCACATACTCAACTCGACTAACGACTCTCACTTCCTACCCGACTAAACATCATTTTGAGGTAGGGGAGGGGGCGAAGCCCGCTCCCCCCGCATGGCAATCGATTCAAGCTACATTGCCTCCGACATGCTATTATTTCTAAGAAGGAAGGAGATAGCAGGGAAGAGTGGGCATGGTACCACAGGAGAATCTGCCTGTTTGCACGTCAGACGCGTTACCAGGCACGGATTGCGCTGGTAAGGTGGTGTTAAGGCGTGGTATTAAGGGCCAGGAGAAAACCACATAGGCGAAAAGACAAAGAGCCTACATGTAAAACCTGACATATTGCGATATCTCATGCAAGGATGTGGTTTCTGGATAGGTCCAGGTGTTTGTGTTGGTAGAGAAAACGTATCATGCACCAGCCATGATCCATATTCTCGCCATTCCAGTTGTCAAGGGATCAGACCTTCTGGGCACTGCCGTAACTAGCGCGGGCCTTGTTGGGTGCGGAGCCATGCGTCAAGTACCACTAGGGTCAGCCGCAAAGCGCCACCTCTTTGGGGTCCCTCGTACCAAGTCTCCGATCCCGGAGGATGAGGCCAAGCCCGCCGGGGCGGGGGCCTCCTGGATGGGGGTGGGTCATGATGCCGGACCTCCTTCCTCTCTGCCCGCGCCATGTCACCTGATTGCCGCCACCCGCTGAGGTCCTCTCCTGATTGGCTCCTCGGTCGACTGTTGTCCTGGGAGCAGTCCTGGGCTGCGGCTGGGTGTCCCTCTCCTGGTGGGCCGGCGACGTCTTCTTCTTCCTGGTGCGGGGTGGCACCTGCTTCCTGGCTGGGGCGGTCTCTTCTCGGCTGGGGAGGAGGCCTCGTCCTGGTGGCCCTCCCCCCGGCCTGGCGACCCTGGGGTTGCGGGTGGCCCGCTGCAGCGTGGGTTCCTCCCTCCTCCTGGCTGGCAGCATCGGCGTCGGTCGTTGCTGACACCTGATTGCGTTCCCTGTCCTGTGGGACGCACATCGGTGTCTGCATCGTGAACGAGGCGCTAGGAGGCCGATCCTGCATGGCAGCCTCTGAACGCCCGGGGGCGTCCGTCTCCGAACCGCCTTCCGCCGTCCGGGTCATCTTCCTTGTCTGCGCCCGGGTGTTGGGCCTTTCCTGAGTGGCTCGGACGGGTGGTGAACGTTCCTGGTTGGCGGCCTTGTCGGTCTGCGTTTACTTCGTGATGTACAGCAAATCAACTTGGGTCGCACCGTCGCAGCGCTGGGGAGAGCCCCTGTCGTGCTCGGTCGTCGGCTCCGGAGGAGCCAAGAAGCGTGGGTCCGTTCCCACTTGGTTGTTCCTCAGCCTCCTGGCAGTCTGCGTCTGGACGTCTCCTGTGACGTCTGGGTGGCTGCCACCTGGCTGCTGTGTCATCCAGCTGCTACCTGAGTCCTGGTATCCGGAGAACCTGGAAGTATTGAGACACCAGTTTCTCGTAGGCGCGGAGACGGCTTGGGTCCCTAGGGCGGATGATGACCGTCCAGCCAGGGATCACTTCGTGGATGATCTGGGTGATCGTCTCCTCTTCGAAGTGCTCCGCAACCGCTGTGAGGAGATCGATTATGACAATCGTCTCCCTGTAGGTGTGCTTCCCCCACCGGTTGTACACCATCAGTGTCTGGAGTCTAAGGTAGGGAGCGGGTTCCGAGCACCGCCTGACTCGGAGATCCTCCATCGCGACCACGAAGTCGTAGTCGGCTGGTCTCACTGGGGTGGATAACTGCTCCATCCTTGTCCTCCTGAAAAAAACCTGAAACATAGCTAGCACTGAGAAGTTTTTCCTGACAATGCTCGTACTGCGTACTTAGAAGTACAAACAGTAGACAGTGCTATTTTGGAAGACGCACTGAAATGAAATGGCGTATGGTTTTTAGTCCCGGGAGTGTCCGAGTACATGTTCGGCTCACCAGGTACAGGTCTTTCGATTTGACTCCCGTAGGTGACCTGCGCTTCATGATGAGGATGAAATGAAGATGAAGACGGCACATATACCCAGCCCCCGTGCCAGCGAAATTCCCGATCCTGCCGGGAATCGAACCCGGGACCCCTGTGACCAAAGGCCAGCACGCTAACCATTTAGCCATGGAGCTGGACTTGGAAGATGCACTATCAAGTACAGTTGCCTGGCTGGTACTTGGAAAGTACAGATCTACAGACCGCCTGGTGAGGAGAGTGACTCAGCGGGAAGCACGTACGTCCGCTCGCTGTGATTGTAAAACTCGTCCTCATTCCGCTAGAAACAACACCGGACTGCTTTGATATAACTTGCCTGGCCAGGCTTCCAGAATAGTATGACACAACATATTTTGTCGTATCTTCTCGCGTCTCCAGTAACCTATATACAAATGAATAGAACACTCTGTAAAACTCGGATGACATCAGGATAAGGTGCGTTGTTTTAGACTCTTATCCTGTATCGCACAACATTACATCGGTTTTATACATCATATTTACAGGAAATATTCAATTATATACTATTAGTTACATGTTCTTACATTAAATACAGTCGTATTAATAAACATACTGCAGAAGTATCGTGACATAACCTCACATGTTCTGTTACACAAGACAGGCCATACAACACACAAATAATAAAGGATTCGACGGATTCGACAACGATTTATACCAAATAAATTCCGTACTAACAACCTGTCGTACATAACTACGTAGATAATAATAATAATAATAATAATAATAATACCACCTTCTCATCGAGCTCGATATTTTCACTATTTACCCACGGGTTTAGAGAATTGTTTCCAAGTCATACTAGTCCATTACACACTTGCATCAACTGATCATTGCAGACTGAACAGGGCGTCTAATTTGACTGATAATCATCCATGAAAGCAAACTAACTACTGAGCATTGCAGATTGAGTTGACTATCTGGCTTGGATAATGATTAACGCTGAAATTAAACTGAACACTGATCATTGCAGACTGAAGCGGATGTCTAATGTAACAACTATCAACAAAATTAAACTAACTTTCTCCAGTGCTGGATGTTAATTCATTGCTATTCGTAAAACATGGAATAATGACATGATAAATCATTTTTGCGTCGTTGTATCTCTTAACCCTACGTTATTCTAATTATTATTTACAACAAATTATCCCGTGTGGCCGGCTATCACCCAACTATCTTCAATAAACACATGTGAGTCACTCACTGTCACACTTAATGACACGAACGCTAGAAAAGTAATACAAAATTTAATCTACAACGAATATAACGAATCCACGAAACCAAATGAGAATCGGACCGATTCGATAAATAACGAAATCCAAATATAGTAATTTAGGGATATCTCGACACGCTAAGCAAAAACCTGTAATTTTGATAATGCTTTATTTGCAAAATAGTTCAATTTTTACCTGGTGAATTTGTTGACAGTTAGTGTATGTTTTCTATTATTTATGGCCAAAAATAAAACTTCATATCATTGTAAATTAGAAAATAAATAAACGATGCAAAAATGTCCACTTCTCCCGCACTTAGGGAGAACCTGACACTAGGTAGGACCTCGGTAGAGTTACACAGCTATTGTACACAGTGGGCACATATAAACTGTTCGTGGTTTCTATTTTCTACACACATCTCGTGGAACCATTTCCTGCATTCCCCACTACACTGGACCCATGCCTCATTTCGGTTGTCGTCATAGAAATAGCCATCACATACTGCGCAGTAATTCTCAGAGCAATTAAGACTGCTTGAGGAACTAGCTTCCCCACTACCAACACACCGAGTTCTCGTTGTTTTGTTTAGATTTGAGGGATTCTGTTCATTTCCGCGTTTCCTCTTCCTTAACTTTTGTCGGTAATCCTGAGAAGTCACCATGGCGGATTCTTGCACTCTTCTTCCTCTTCCTTTTCCAAATAGGAGTCTTAATATCGGAACAGCCTGGACTGAGCAACTCGGAGGTGTAAATGCAGGTGAGGCTTCATGTTCCTGTGATAATGTAGGACTACTGGCCTTAGTTTCGACAGCAATATCTTCTCCAACATGTACGTGATTTGAACCATTTTCGTCTTGCACAAGGTCGTATTCAAAAATGTCTTCTTGGAGGATATCGGGATTGTACGGATAAATGACAGTGTCGAGATCTCCCACGCTTGTCATGTCGACATCTCCCCGAGTCACATTGGCAGGCAAGAGGTGGCAGCACTTACCACGCTGAATGATTGGCGATTTGGAAATGACATGGCCGCTTCTCCAAAACGTGCTTTGTGCGCCTAACCTCAAACATTGCCTTAAAAATATCGCATATCTACGTATTTCGTTCTACAACCTACTTATTATCTTATAGTACGTTACTTTTACATCATATATCACTTACATACTCACCTTCAACTATTCAGATGTCTTGTATTTATAGTGATAATCGTCTGCTACCAGGATCACAATGAGCACAACACCCTACGGCTCCAATACATGTAGTTACTAGTTCGACCTGTAGAGTACTGTGGTTACCAGGAGCGCTAAGCTTAAAAGTGTCGAGTTCTCCCTCATGTCGGGATCTCCCTAAGTTACCTTATTTATTCTTATATCAACAAACAAAATATTACCGGGCGAGTTGGCCGTGCGCGTAGAGGCGCGCGGCTGTGAGCTTGCATCCGGGAGATAGTAGGTTCGAATCCCACTATCGGCAGCCCTGAAGATGGTTTTCCGTGGTTTCCCATTTTAACACCAGGCAAATGCTGGGGCTGTACCTTAATTAAGGCCACGGCCGCTTCCTTCCAACTCCTAGGCCTTTCCCATCCCATCGTCGCCATAAGACCTATCTGTGTCGGTGCGACGTAAAGCCCCTAGCAAAAAAAAACAACAAAATATTTCTTCTTCCCAGTCTAAGCTATTGTCCTCAATAAACGTCGCAGCTCGAACATCCTTTAATCTGATTTAATTCCCAAAATGATATTGCCACATTTACAGAATGCTAAAATGTAATATTAAGCTTTCGTGTCTATCTCTAACAAGATTACGGAATAAAATTTTCTTTCAGAATCCCAGACTGTCTTCTTGCTTCCCCTGCTAAGCGAACCACTGACCCGAACACCTGTTCTTGCTGGCCTGTCTGCGGTGACAATAATACAATAAGAATCACCTTGAAACAAGCCATATTTCTCTCGTCCACTTGATGGTGGAATCATTCTCCCAATAAATTTCGTGACATCTAAATATCTGAGATCGACTAGTGTTATTTACAATACTCTCTCGAGTCACAATACATTTTCGCTCGGAATCCAAACCACAGGTTTCGTAAATACTGTCTCTGGCATCCCACTACATATTTCTACGGAGCACTACTTCCCGGACTTCAAAATCATATCAGGGGGCGTTCTTATCCACGCTGCCTGAATAATTAACACACAAATTCCACTCTACCTTTTATTCTCATATGTGTTCCAGCGATTCGCTTTCTTCATATTCGACTCCATTGGCTTCAACATAACTAGTCGACATCAGATAGTTTCTCGAAAAGCCTTACATTACCTGTGTTAACTTCACATATTATACGTATTTAACATAATGCCTTATTTCAAGTTCCTCGAACTTCTCACTGTCCCATAGAAAATACGGCACGACGCTAATCCCTACTACAATCCTTACGTGATAAAAAGTTTAACTGATATTGATAAAACGAAAAAATTCCAAATACTTTTATATTATTTATTTTTACCCACAAAGTATCAACATATAAATTCTCTTACAATAAAACCACAGATTATAGCTGATCTTTACTCGATACCTCCACGAATAAATTTTACAACCCTTAACTGAAAATTTCAGATTTGGACATTGGGCCTCGCGTACAATATTTCTGACAATAACCACAAGAGCACCATCTTGTCTCACAAAGCGCTCAATGATTTCCGCAAACAAAAAACACACAAACAACAAGCTATCGGTCTGAAACTTCGACCATTCTTTTATGAAACATAACGACGCAGAATACACTTAAATAACGCAATTCATGTCACTAACCTTGTTTGTTGAACGGTGGACGCCATCATTCGAGGCAGTCACCTGTGCTTATGGTACTTACCCCGTCATATCACTACCCATGGACAACATATTACAAATTCTCCTCTCAATTTATATCACACTAATAATTCACACTCGTATTCTACAACTTACTAATATATATTATTACAATAGATACAAACTATTTTCTTCTGTAATGCAATTGTATATATTTATAATTTTTCTTATTTTTTACTTGGCACTTCGCAACGTATGTTTAATTTTACACTTCTTAATATTCTTCTCTGTTACTTGAAAACAGACTGGGCTCTTAGCCTGCACCCAGCATTAGTATCACCGCTGTCACCAGCACTCGATATGAATTTGTTCACTTCCGTTCAATTATTATGGATCATAGGCGAACGCAGATCATAACTCGTAAACTGCCCGCAATAGGATGAATGGCTACTGTTCTGCCGGTCCCTTTGTATACCCAGTATTTGGCGCGAGGAGTGACGAAATTTATTACGTAACATTTGCCAAATTTGTCGTCCTGTGGGTCTCATTTCTGTTATTAGTATCTATAATGACGAGAAAAATTCAAGGATAGCGGATTTTCGGATTTAGTATATTTAATTTGCCTCTAAAAGGTCAAAAATACTGAAGCGTGGGTCGGATAAATCATTTTCTCCCACTATGACGACATACGCGTGTGGCTTCGGATCGGTCAGAATCTTCCCACAGCCTAACACCATACTTCCATATTTGGCCAAAAGAGAATTGATAACATGATAATTCCTTCTAATTCACTAGGCGTTCCACTGTGCCAATCTAAGTTTTAATTTACATCTGAATAATCTTAGCATTTTAGAAATTGGCCACGGGTATACTCCAATTCATCCGAAATTCTCCCCTAGGATCTTATAAATCTGGATTCATTTCCTGCCCAAGGAGATTAAAATCCAACCTCAAAGCTCTTGTCTCGTGGATACGAAAAATGAAGAAGACACAGTGTGCTCCGCAAGTAATGATGCAAACATGGATGCTCCTTTCCCAACAACGTATCTCGCGGTTGTGGTGGCTAGTGAGTTTTGGGGTCCCTTTTGATGGCTGTCAATGACGGGTTCATTATATTTATTCAAGTAGGACTCAACATTTTTATGAAGTAAGGCATTCCCTTGAAATCATATTTGTCCACAGATTAGTGAATCTTGCGTCCGACTCCTTGGCGGAATTGTCGGAGTCGAGGCCATCGGTTCAGAGGGCACTGGGTTCGATTCCCAGCAAGATTGGGATTTTTATCGCGTATTATTCATTTCTTTGTCCCAGGGACTAGATATATGAGTTTGTCCCAACATTTCCTCTTCATGTCTGTCTGTCTATTAGGTCATCAGTCCAGAGGCTGGTTGGATCCTCAAAGGCTATGCAGTTATAGGAAAACCACAAAAACCAATGGTAGTACCAAAATGAGGCGTACTAGGCAAGGCGAGGAGTGAGGTAGTTTGCCATTGCTTTCCTCACTTGGCCAGACAGTGCTATTGTAGCACAACTAACCCTTCATATGAGCCCTAAACTCAACACATTGCACTATCAACCACCAAAGAAACATGCAATAGTAAATATCTCATTTTATATAGGTTTGACGTCATGAAGGGCATCCGGCCATAAAAACTGGTTCAAGTCCACATGTGTGACACAGTGCGCATCCACGATCCCACAAGGATGTCTAAAGAGAGAAGCAGATTCGTGATACTTGTATAGTTACCAGACTTGATACTGTAGCATGCACTATATCGGAAAGCATTTTACTACGCACTTTGCCTGCGAACGTTTGTACTTTCGTAGCTACTGTTACTCGATAGGGTATAACATGTTTAATATCCACCGAGCAACATTTTTTACCCATTTCGACCAACGCCTGCCCCAGACTAAGAAAAGAAAACCTTCACCCTCAATAGTGGTGAATGGTCTTAAGTGCTTGGCGCACATTTCCATGCACTTGTCAGCCGTCAGACTTTTGTCCTCCTCAAAAATATTTATAGGGGCTGCGTGTCCGAGGCGGTAAAGGCGTGCTTGGTTCATCCGGAAGGACGTGGGTTCAATTCCCCATCAGGAAGTCGAAAAATGTAAGAAACGAGATTTCCACTTTCGGAGTCCGGCTCCATGACTAAATGGTGCGATTCCCGGCAGGGTCGGGTATTTTAACCACCATTGGTTAATTTCGCTGGCACGGGGACTGTGTCTATGTGTAATCTTCATCACGATGCACAGGTCACCCACGGGAGTCAAATCAAAAGGCTTGCACCCGGCGAGCCGAATATGTCCTTGGACACTCCCGGCACTAAAAGCCATATGCCATATCATTTTATTTCCACTTTCGGAGGTGCACATGACCCTAAGGTTCGCTCAGTCTACACCAACAATGAGTGCCAGGTTAATTCCTGGGGGCAAAGGCGCCCGGGCGTAGAGCTACCCCAAGAAGTACCGAGGTTATGGATAGTGGAAGGCTTTACCTTCCACCCCGCCCAGGGCCTTCAAAGCCTGTATGGGGATGAGTGCTTTACTTTAAAATATGTACAGACTGTGGTAAGTTTTGTTCAAATTTGCATACATGTCTTAAAATACTTGAGGGTCTTGAATGTGTGCTTAGTAGCCTTTTACAAAAAACGCTTTGCCTTATTTTATACCTGATCATAAACACACACAAAACTTATAGTAGACTTGAACCCACTTTCGTTACTAGTATAAATCTTCCACTTCTTAACCACTCCTCAATATCCTTTACAGTTGGTTTGTTCATTTTCCTGCTGCTTGGACCGCTAACAAATACTGAGCTGCACTGAACGAAGTACGTAGCAACTCTAAAAATATAGTACCACACTGATGTACACTATTGCCAAATTCGGAGTCCAAACGGGCCCTGAAAAACTTGGCAGTCTTAAGAGAACCTAGGTTTGGTCTACATAGGCCTATGGCTTGTACGCTTACTGTAGTACAAAATAATTCACTCTTATTTTAGTGACGCGCGAGCTAAGCTGTTCTGCTTGTTGCAGAGTTGCTTGGGGCAAGCAAGCGTGAAGTAGAATGTGTACACCTTTGGTCACTGTCTCGCCTCTGTTGTCACAGAGCCTTTGATTTGTCTGCTGTTGTGAAATAACTTCTCTCTCCCAGTTACAGGGTAAAATGACTAGTATAACATGAAATGGCATGTAAAGGTAACATTTACTTTCCCATGTCAACAAATATTCGTCTTTATATTCATTGCGTATATATTTTTACTACATTGCGCCTACTACATCCAATTCATGGTACTTACAATTTAATGATTGGCCGTTTTACCTCCCTTCTCTTTAGAACTTCATTACCCAGTATCTCAATGACAACATCCGACAGTGATATATGGTCTTGGGGTAAAACACTGTCATATGAATACAATAAATGTGGAGAATTTTTGCTGAATAGTAAATGAATATAAATTTCAATGATAGAGTACCAAGGAAGTGAGAGGAGCAGAGCAACCAATAGGAAAAAGTTAGATACAACAGCTAAGTAGAAGCTGTCATGGCGCCGACGTGGATGGCTTCGGAAACTTAGAACAAAGTATCTGAAATATGGTGGAAGTGAGAACATGAAGGAAGACATTCGGGGAACGGAAAATGTCAAGGAAATGATTCAGAAGAAATACAATATGAGTAAGGGAAGTTGTTCAATGGTTGAATTGGAAAAGGGGGTAGCACCTGTGAGGTAGGCAACCCGCACACCAGGAGTCAAACACCTACTTTTAAACAAGCCGTCATAGAGTTCTCCCTGTATTTTAGACAGCTGGGGTAGTGGGTCCGGTTTCCCCTATAGGGGTCAGCCGACCGCTGCCTTCAACGTGTTCCCAACCACTAGCCCTCCCTTGGTTCTATATTTATAAACAGACCAGAAATCCAAGATTTGGTTCTGTTTACTGATTGGTTGTAAGCGATCACATGCTCACGCATGTGCACTACTGTACACTTGGACTTGGCGTTATTCCTTGCGAAGTAATTTAAATCTGTAGTTCATGTAATATGTATTATTATCGTCGTATTCAAAGAGTTACTTACTTAATTATTTAATTTTTATCCTAGTTACTTGACCGTGGGTATACGAGCATGATACTGTAGAAGTTCCTCTTAAGTAATAACTGGGATATGTATTGCGGTGGTGGAAAGGATTTATAATAATTGTATTAATTCACTGTAAATAATACCGAAATACCTCCCTAAAAATTCGGTAGCGTGATAATTTAACGTGTACCAATCCGAATCCATAATCAGATCCTAGTGTTTGGTATGGGGATAAAATGTGTAGAAGAGCGTGTTGCGGTTGAAAATACGCCAAATCCTGTAGATCACCTCATCCACTACATTCAGCTAACCCTTGATTCTTTGGAAGTTAACTACCGACCACTGCCTCACAAGTACAAACATGGACGTAAGTATTCGTACAGTGAAACATGTTACAGTAATGACTTGTACCATGATTACTATTTCGGGTGCATACTCTATTCGCGAGAATACCACAGATCAGCCACAAGTACAAGACCGTATTGTTGTGTGAAAACCTGAAAAGGTTACGTTGTAATGCCCAGATCTGTCAGGACGGAAGTATTCGTACAGTTGGCTGTCAACAAGGAAACAACGGGCAAACTAGCAGTCTATCACAAACAGTCTCCCTCAGGTTCTAACTGCATGTTAAGCGAACTGTACCGAGTGACTAGTGGTACACAAGTGGTAGGAATGGGTCAAAAAGGAAATGAAACTGCAGTAGAAATGAGGCGGCTGATTGTCTCATTAAATAGTGAAGGGAAATCGTATTCCGAAATTGCAAACATCGTTGAAAGATGTCGTTCGACTGTGCAGAGTATAATTAAGCGATTAAAAGAAACGAACTTGCTAAGTATGTGGCCCACAGAAACTGACGACCAGGGAAGCTAGGCGTGTGATGAAAATACAAGAAGGACCCAAAATGTACATCTACTGGTATAGCTGCTTTTGTTGGAGAACAATTCGGAAAGCAAGTGACTCTACGAGGAATAAGGTGTCTCATCTTTCGCTCAGGATACAGAGCTAGGACATCCAGAAAGAACCCCTACATACGCAAGAAGAATCAGAAAAGCAGATTAGAGATCGCAAAAGCTTGTGTAAGAAAGGACCTCGCTTTCTGGAACAGCATTGTTTTCTCGTACAAAAGTAAAACCTGTTACATAACGATGGCCGTGTTGTGGTTCGGAGGAGGCCCAATATTGCTCTTGACATCAGAATCTTCAAGCTACTGTGAAGCATGGTGAACGTGGTTTTATGGTCTGGGGGTGTATGGCCGCATCTGTTGTCGGATAATTAGTTTTCACTGA
The DNA here is from genome assembly GCF_040414725.1 of Anabrus simplex. Classification (NCBI taxonomy): domain Eukaryota; kingdom Metazoa; phylum Arthropoda; class Insecta; order Orthoptera; family Tettigoniidae; genus Anabrus; species Anabrus simplex. The sequence continues at coordinate 960,162,429 of NC_090266.1, read as the reverse complement.
GGGAGCTATGGACAGATTTGCTCATAAAGAAAATTTGAAGAAGAGTGTTGAGCTACTGGGTCTCGGAAACGATTACTACTTCCAGAACGACAACGATCCCAAGCACACAGCAGAGATTGTCCGACTATGGGTGCTTTATAACACGCCTCACGCCCTGTAAATACCCGCAAAGTCTCCCGATCCCAAACCTATTGAGCACCTCTGGAGTGAACTGGAAAGAAAAGTACGAAAACACCACATCTCTACGAAATCTTAGCTAAAAGAGTTGCTTCTCAAGGAATGGCATAAATTTGGAACAGAGACAAACGGAATATTTGGTGCAAAGTATGAGCAAGGGACTGAGGGAAGTGAATCACAGGCGAGGTAGACACACCAAGTACAGAGGGACAGAATTCGCCGTTGTTTTTCGTTCGAGAAGGTTAATGTTACGTGAGTGTATTAATACCTTTGTCCGGCTTAAAACTCATACTGAGAGAAGAAAACAATAGTTTTTGTTTGAAGAACGTTAAAATTGTATCATTCTTATTTCATTCTTCTTTCTTAATCCATTTACTTGCCATGGTTGGCTTTTCCCTTGGACTCAGCGAGGGATCCCACTTCTACCACCTGAAGGGCAGTGTCCTGGAGCGTGAGACTTTGGGTCGGGGGATACAACTGGGGAAGAGGATCAGTATTTCGCCCTGGCGGCTTCACCTGCTATGCTGAACAGGGACCTTGTGAGGGGATGGTAAGAACGGAAGGGATATGCAAGGAAGAGGGAAGGAAGCGGTCGCGGCCCTAAGTTAGGTACCATGCCGGCATTTGCCTGGAGGAGAAGTTGGAAACCACGGACAAAACTTCGAGGATGGCTGAGGTGGGAATCAAACCCCCCTACTCAGTTGACCACCCGAGGCTGAGTGGACCAAGTTCCAGCCCTCGCACTCATTTTCAAATTTATAGCAAAGCCGTGAATCGATCCCGGGCCTCCGGGCGGGGCAATTAATTACACTAACCACTACACCACAGAGGTGGACTTAAAATTGTATCATTACTGTGTCCATACTTTCAAGTGATAAGTTGTCTTCATGTATGTAAGAAGTACTTACGTGTTTGTACTGAGAGTTATACAAATAAAATGTTGGTTGTCTCTTAGTGACTGTACGAATACTTCCATACGAATAAGTCCATGTCTGTACATCAATAGATTATAGCCAATTCTTTAAATTTTAATAACTCATTGACGGGTTCTTACCTCATCACAGTCCGACTCGTTGGCTGAACGGTCAGCATACTGGCCTTCGGTTCAGAGGGTCCCGGGTTCGATTCCCGGCCGGGTCGGGGATTTTAATCTTAATTGGTTAATTCCAATGGCCCGGGGGCTGGGTGTATGTGTTGTCTTCATCATCATTTCATCCTCATCAAGACGCGCAGGTCACCTACAGGTGTCAAATAGAAAGACCTGCACCTGGCGAGCCGAACCCGTCCTGGGATATCCCGACACTAAGAGCCATACGACATTTCATTTCAACCTCATCACATACGTAAAACTGCATATTTGGTACAGGCTTCCGTTATGTGTGCACTTATCAAAGGGGTATTCTATCGTTTGGGACAAGACGTTAAACCGCCGAAATCATTGCCAGCACTTATTGAATATTTTAAAATACACACATACATATGAGCAGGTGATGGTGATTCATTTCCTCTTAACGTGATTTATTTCGGCGTTCACAAACGAATATTTTAATTACGGTATATGAAGTTTGCACGATATGAATAATTACTATATAGACAGATGATTATAGAAGTAGTGAAATAAAATAATAAAATGTACAATAGGGTTTGATAACGGAAGTCGTTTAGACGTCAGTAAGTAGTGCCGTCAGTACGAAAAATTACATTTAAAAAACAGGAATTCAAACAAGAAATGCAATGAAGAAGTCTACGAGCGATAAAATACATCTGTATTGGTGTCGGTGAAGATGGAAATGACTGTGATGGCTCTAAAGAACAATAGCAAGTCCCAATATATTCTATGCCCATGCGTGAGCATATGATCGCTTACACCCAGCCAGTAACCAGAACCAAATCGTGGATCTGGTCTGTTGAGGAATGTAGGGCCAAAGGCGGGTTAGTGGTTGTGAACAGGACGGAGGCAGCGGTCGGCCGACCTCAGTAGGGAAACCGGAACCATTACCCCAGCTGTCTAAAATATAGGGAGGACTTTATGTCGGGGTTTTTTAAAAGTAGGTGGTTGACCCTTGATTTGCTGGTTGCCTACCTCACACGCGCTACCCCTATTTTTAATTTAACCCTTGAACACATTACCTTTCTGATATCGTATTTCTTCTCAACCATTTCCTGGATATCGTCGTCTTTCAGAATTCCTTACTTCGTATTTTCTTATCCACCATATTTCAGACATTTGCTTCTAAATTTCTGAAGCCGTCCATATCTCCGCCATGACACCTTCTACACAGCTGTTCTTTTTGGCTGCTCTGCACCTCTCACTTCCTTGGTACTCTATTATTCGAAGTTATATTCATTTATTATTCAGTAAAAATTGCCAGCCTGACTGCGAATCGAACTCGAAGTGTCTTACTCCAAGACCATACTTCACTGTCGAGCGTTTACCCTGAAATAATGGGTAACGAAATGCAATAAATAAAAGTCTTAATAAAAGTCAAATGAACGTGAATTTTGTTTATCATATACCCTACTATAACAAACATACTGTAAGTGATATAAAAAAGATAGAATGGTTTTAAATATAGTACTGAAGTTAATAGTAGGCCTAATTTCTTTCTTTTCTTTCTTAATCCCTTTACCCTCAAGGGTCGGCTTTCCCCTCGGACTCAGGGAGGGACCCCACCTCTGCCGTCTCAAGGGCAGTGTCCTGGAGCGTGAGACTTTGGGTCGGGTGTATACAACTGGGGATGAAGACTAGTACCTCGCCCAGGCGGCCGCACCTGCTACGCTCAACAGGGGCCTTGTGGCGGGATTGGAAGATATAGACAAGGAAGAGGGAACGAAACGGCCGTGGCATTAAGTTAGGAGAAGTGGAAAATCACGGAAAATCACTTCGAGGATGGCTGAGGAGGGAATCGAAAACCCCTTCTACTCAGTTGACCTCCCCAGACTGAGTGGACCCCGTTCCAGCCCTCGTACCACTTTTCAACAATTCCTGGCAGAGTTGGGAAACGAACCCGTTTCTCCGGGGGTGGCACTAATCACAGTAACTACTACGCTTCAGAGGTGGACCAATTCATTAATTACGGTACCTTTTTTCTACATTTTGCCTACAAAATCAAATTCATGGTACATGAGGAATGAACTTTCTTAGCTCCCTTCTCCTTAGAAATTCATTACCCAGTATCTCAATGACAACGTCCGACAGTGATATATGGTTTTCGCGTAAGGCTTTGGAGTATGAATGCTGGACACTGGAATTCGAATCACATTAGAGCTGAGCATTTTTACAGAATAGTAAATGAATATAACTTTCAGTGATAGAGTACCAGGGAAGTGAAAGGTGCAGGGCACCCAATTGGAACAGCTGAGTAGAAGGTGTCATGGCGGAAACATGGATGACTTCGGAAACTTAGAAGCAAACATCTAAAATATGGCGGACGAGAAAATATGAACTGAGGAATTCTGAAAAAATCGACAATATCCAGGAAATAGTTCAGAAGAAATACGATATGATTAAGGGAAATTGTTGCAGGATTACCGGGCGAGTTGGCCGTGCGGTTAGGAGCGCGCAGCTTTGAGCTCACATCCGGGAGATAGCGGGTTCTAACCCCACTATCGGCAGCCCTGAAGATGGTTTTCCGTGGTTTCCCATTTTCACACCAGGAACATGCTGCGGCTGTACCTTAATTAAGGCCACGGCCGATTCCTTCCCATTCCTACGGCATTCCTGTCTCATCGTCGCCATAAGGTCGGTGCGACGTAAAGCAACTAGCAAAAAAATTATTGCAGGGTAAATTGGAGAAGGGGTGGGGGTTATCGCCTGTGAGGTAGGCGATCTGCACAGCAGGGTTCAATGACCTACTTTTAAAAAACCAACATAGATTCGTACCCGTATTTTAGACATCTGGGGTAATGACTCCGGTGTTCCCTCTGGGGTCAGGTGACCTTTGCCTTCGACGTGTTCCCAACTATTAGCCCGCCCTTGGCCCTACATTTATCATCAGACCAGAAATCCAAGATTTGGTTTTGGTTACTGATTGGTTGTAACCAATCACGTGCTCACGCATGCGGACTACTGTACACTTGGGCTTTGCGTTTTTCATTACGAAGTAATTTAAATCACTATCTAATGCGATCACTGTTATGAATAGTGTAAAAATATCGCTCATAGGGTCGGTTGGTGCATGCATTTCAGTGGGCTTGGCAGACTGATATGTAATAGCAACGTCTGGCTCGGTGAGGAAAGCAACGGGAAACTACCTCACTCCTCATATCCCTAGTACGCCTCTTCAGTGACGCCTAGGCTATTTATGACAGCGTTGGTGGAGTTGCAGAGGATCAAACCAGCCTTCGGGCTGAATACCCAACATACATACAACATTCAAATAGTTATTTATATAAATATTTAATTTTTATCCTAGTTATTCGACAGTGAATATGCGAGCGCCGGCCCCGCGGTGTAGGGGAGTGTGCCTGCCTTTTATCCCGAGGCCCCGGGTTCGATTCCCGGCCATGTCAGGGATTTTTACCTGGATCTGAGGGCTGGTTCGTGTTCCACTCAGCCTACGTGATTAGAATTGAGGAGCTGTCTGACGCAGTGGTATTGGCCCCGGTCTAGAAATCTAAGAATAACGGCCGAGAGGTTTTGTCGTGCTGACCACAAGACACTTCGAAATCTGAAGGGCTTCGTGCTGAGCAGCGGTCGCTTAGTAGGCCAAGGCCCTTCAGGGATGTAGTGCCATGGGGTTAGGATTAGGTTACGATATACGAGCATGATAATATAGAAGTCAGTAGGGTAGCCACGATCGATCTATGAGGGTGAGGGGTTCTTATAGTTACAAAATGATGATAGAACATAACGAAGGTGCTTGTGTGTGTGGTGTGCGCAGGCATGAGTGTCCTTATAAGGACACCGATACAAGTGAATTATATTGACCGAGCTTGGTAGCTGCACTCGCTTAAGTGCGGCCCGTGCCCAGTATTCGGAAAATAGTGGGTTTGAACCCGACTGTCAGCAGCCCTGAAGATCCTTTATCGTGGCTTCCCATTTTTACACCAGACAAATGCTGGGGCTGTACCTTAATTAAAGCCACAGCCGATTCTTTTCCACTCCTAGCCCTTTCCTATCGTATCGTCACCATAAGACCTGTCTGTGTCGGTGCGACGGTAAAACAACTTGTCTGTCTGTTAGGTCATCAGCCCAGAGGCTGGTTGGATCCTCAAATAGCATCACCAAAGGTTATGCAGTTATAAGGAAAACTCCAAAAACCAATAGCAGCACCAAAATGAGGCATACTAGGCAAGATGAGGAGTGAGGTAGTTTGCCATTGCTTTCCTCACTGGGTCAGAAAGTACTATTGCAGCACGACTGACCCTATGAGCAGCACCTTTCATAACACTCAGATGCACCAGTCATGCTCTGAACGTCATTACTCAGCACTACCCATACCCCAGCAACTTCCATATTGTCACAGCCATGGATGTTGACTAGGACTGCGGTGGAAGCTACACTTTACTCTGGCCTGTGCCAAGAGATGGATGCAAAAGTACTGTATCCATCAAGAAATGACAAAAAACTAATTATGTTGATATTCAGATTGCAGTGCACTAAAAAATCTTACATTAAAATACAGAACGAGAACAATATGATCAAGGTCAACAGTTTTATGGCGATTGGTATGTTCAGATTACAATCTAAAATACAACTTTCGAGGCTTCTTAGAAAATAGATTTGAGAGATCTACTGATTTCCCAATTGGACGTTCTCATGCAACAAGGTACCAAACCACATCACTAAACTTCCGAGAAAAATTAACTTTAGTGAACTTTTAAGAAATAAATTCTACATCGATTGCAGCAGCCAGCTTTAACTTTATTTCTACATAGGTTAAATTTTCAGTAGGAAATCTTCTTGAAGGTAATTAGAAATACTGGCTTATTTACTTCCTGCTTGTATTGTTCATACAATACACTTAGAATAAGGTGGACAGGTAAAAATACTACAAGTGCTAGTAAAAATATGATGGATTTTTAAATTATTAAGTAATGTTCCTTTTTTGCACAATCAATAAAGTTCTATAATATTAAGAGGAATTCGCCGTGGTTCCTTGTTGCAGATTGTTTCCGGTGGTGAAACCTGAGGGATGTTTCTTTGCATTCCTTACTCCCAGTGTTGACAGACAATATATCAGGCAAACGACAACATATTCATCATATATTTAGTTTTTCACAGCTATGTAATGTTTTTTACAACTTATAAAAATGTCAGTAATCATGAACTTGGAATATTCACACACGTTATTTACCAACATTCTTTGTTGATCACTGTTCTGCGTACACGGAATACTAGTCATATTCTTCTGCATCAAAATCCAGTGGAGCATTGAATCCGTCGATATGTTCTACCACATCCCTGCAGGCAATAAGATCGTCATAGAAGTTGTGCGAATCGGGAGGTATGAGATGCATGAGATGTAATGTCTTCTAGCTTCGCGATGGAAATGGTTTTCCCAAGAAGCCATAGTGTTATAATCTCCTCGTAAAGAACATGGACGAAAGCCATCCAGTGTTTTTCTTTTGTGTGTTAACTTCTTGAAAAAGCCAGCCAAAGGTTTTTTTCATGAAAAGTAGCATTGGCAGTAAATTTCTGAACAGACGCTACTGTAATTTTAATGCTGACTCAGTATCTGAGAAGTCTGAATCGTTGGGCAGGAATGAGTGACCTGATATTGAAAATTTAATCGGAAACTTTTTCAAGGAGTTATGAGATTCCATTATACATTTCAAGAACAGAATCATTTTCAGATTACGATTCTGGCCACCACATGAATATGACCAAAGTATAAGTTCTTCTAAATCGGGCGGTGAATGTTCGTCACAGAATTCCTTCAAGCATGAACCAACCTCTTGTACTCCCCTTCCAGCCTGCTTCTCTGTCCAGAGGTAACAGCGTGTTTCTTTTACCGTGTGAACATCCAAGTTATAAAGCCAAACCTGCCTCTTATAGAAAATAATTTTTGTAGGCAGTCTTGGGGGTGGAATAGTCTTCTCCCAAGTCATATATTAGAAGTTCTAGTTTAGGATTTAATACTGACCTGCCAATGTCTGCTTTTATTATACTTCTTGAATTTTCTGCCTCGTTCCAGTGGTCCTGTTGTTGGATTTTTACTTTTTTGTTTCATCCACTTCGAATTTAATTTTAACATCAAATGCATCACATCGATTGCAGCAGCCATCTTTCAGTTTCTTTTCACATACCGTAGCTTAAATTTTCAGTAGAAAATCTTCTTGAAGGTAAGTAGAAATACTAGCTTATTTACTTCCTGTTTGTATTGTTCATACATTACACTTAGAATAAGGTGGGTAGGTAAAAATTCATTTGAACTATCGTCTCTTCTATAATGGGACTTGTACTTTGGAATTTTCGGAATAAATGTCACGATTTCCTTCAATATACCGTTAGTAATCTTATGGCAACCTTCACTAAGGCCTCTATTATCCACTATGTCTATTGATCGCGCTTTCTTCAAAGATGTATCCACTGTTTTGGTTGAAATCCTTAGGGTATGTACAAACATATTCCTGCGAACATTTACGCAAATAAGTATCTACTCCCTAGAATAACTTTGAGCATCGCTGTTCTTGGTGTATTTCCTTTTAATGGGACATTCATGGATCAAATGCCTTTAAAATGTTGCCTGAGTGTTATAATCCCGAAGTTCGCAGCATTTTGTAAATATTTCTCTACTAAGTTCAGTGGATACTTTAGTGTGGCAAGCTGATTTACAGGTAAGTACACACGTATAGTCCTTGAAGTCGCTGCATTCTATTAGTTTACCTTGAGAGGAAATATACGCCTTGTTTGATTGGTACCTCTTCTTTCGATATTCGCGAGATTGTTCTCCATATTTTATTTTCTTCCCCTGCTTTTTCTTCCTTCCGCATTTTTATTTTGAACACTTTTGTTGCTGCCTGTCTCATCATCATATATCATTTCTTCGATTTCCATCTGAAGATGTAATAATGTTTCCGCAGTTCGAAGTATTTTCGGTGCTTTCCATGTTTACAATGTCTTCGGCCAGAGATGGTACGTTTAATACAACTTCTTCCTCAGAAAAGTTGCATAAGAGCCAACTCTTGCTGTTTCGATTTGCTTTTGAAAGGAATAAGAATTCCAGTGGCTAGTGGCTGCATCCACTTCATACACCTGAGAATGCCAAATAGATCCATTGGTCGAAGCATGTGATTGGTCATTCATAATCTTGTCATTTTTCTCCTCCTGAATTTCACTGCTAGTGTTGCTGCTGTTATACAACCTAATTGGATGTCGTTTATCCATTGCATTCACAATCACGGTTTATTCTCTGGACACCAGAATATTTCCTGTGAATTTGGTCTTATTTACACTTCCATGCTCCAGTAATGGCTCTTTGCCTTCGGCCATCACGTCGAGACGAGATTATCTGCAAACAGGCTTACAGGATTAAGTTTGCCCCTGAAATTGAAAACGTTTAACACCAGCCTTCGTAATTTCAACTGCAGTGCACTTCTAACTAACTTATGGTATTTTATTTTCAGTTTGAGGCGTTTCACCTACCATCGCATAAAATAGTAGCATGGATATGTTCAGACTGGAACTTCAAATCTTATTTATGTGACTGAAATTTTGAGAGATTTCCTAAGAATTGAAGCATTCTTTTTACTGACCCACCTGCCTTAAAGAAAACTGAACCTGTTATGTTCGCTGGCAATCAGTTTTTATTACTGAAATGTATCCAAGTCAATTAGCACAGCGATTAACATTCCTTACCCAGTAACTAATTGGCTTAATACTCACCTCCTGCAGCTGAAGATCATCTCCTGTATCCCGTAGTTGTTCTAAAGCACGATGCACTAATTTCTGTGTTCGCTGTAAGCTCAGTTTCAGTACCATCCTATCTACTCATTACTAATATTGAACGATAGTGCTCCTAGCGAAACACAACTTTCTTTTCCCCCTCTTGTAGTACAACAACCAGCAAAGATAGCTTTGTTTACCAAGTTCGACTGGAGCAAAAAGAAAAGCGTAAAGCGGAAGACATGAACAATCATTCAATATTGTCATGAGGAATTTTCTTTACGTCCATAATCATGAATCAGAAGGGGTAGAATAATGAAGTGCAGCAAAGAACCAAACTCCTGAACTCTGCAGCTTTTGTGGGTTGGTTCCATGTTGCAGAATCTGAGTTTACAGACCGAGGCTTGGGTCCTTGTTGCAAAATTATAAATACCACCTGAAATGGAAGTTGGTTGGTTCGATGCTTATAGATGTCAGCACAGCGTAAATTGCATCCAAAGAATTTTAATAAAAGAAAGATCTATCCTTCCTGATGTCAAAGAGGTATAAACATCAAAAGTCAAGATTTTTGAGGGTTGGCTCCTTAATACATAACACTGTACAATTATATCTGTGTGAATATTCGAAAGAGCCAACCCATTAAGTGGACTTTCACTTATTAATTATGAGTCCCCGTTTATTCTCTTTTGTAAAAATTCTGACAGGGAGGAAGTGGCATGACCTCCCATCATCAGCGCTGTAAACAACATCTGACTGTACTTATTTTTCGTTTTAGAGTTCTAGCGTTGTCAAGAATATTATTACGTTATACATTAGCTCTGAACGTTCCTTCCGTACTTGACGAGAAATGTGGTATAGCAAAAGATGACATGTAATAATTGTATTAGTTTTACGTTCCACTAACTACTTCTACGGTTTCCAGAGACGCTGAGGCGTTGGACGTTTGTCCCTCAAATGTATCTTTACGAGCTTGTAAACCTAGCGGTACGAGGCTGACTTATTTGAGCACTTTGAAGTACTTCCGGACTGAGCCGGGATTGAAGCCGGCGCTCTACTGTTTGAGCCACTCAGCTTAACGCTGCAGTTCGGTGTTTCCCTCACGGACTGGATGACACATCAGAACAGCCTGATTGTCCTATAACAAAATGTTCATCAATTTCATAACGATGATCCAGAATAACGCCATTCATGGGGCTATCACTTCAGGTTTATATGCTAGTGGCCATATTTCGTTGGTAGCAACGATACGATTTAGAATGCCGTTCTTTAGCGATGAAACCTTTGAAGATTGATACATGCCTCATATCAGATCTATTTCTTCACCTCAATTTAGTGATGAGGAACCTTTTTGGCAGTGATCTCCCGCCATTCAAGTACCGACGTGGAATTCAGCGCACTGACGACGCAACAATAGCCTACCTGTAACAAGGGCTAATCCCATCACAGTCCAGTCCATTAAACACAGTTCGATCACAACCACTGATACATCTTTGTGAGACAATGCCGAACGTCTGCTGCAAAGAAAATGGGCACTTGACTCTTTCAACCATGCCACGTTACAGTCGGGCAGCGTTGTTGAAAACACCATTCGTCCTTGTTTTGCCCTGAGCCTTTGCCTGTAGGTCTTCGTGCCTCGCGCTCCTCTCACCACTTATGTTGTAAGACGGCGGTATAGGGAGGTTGACCCTGTGTGAATAACAGCCGCGTGTTTCAGTTTCACGCACTGCAGAGAATATGACTTGGTGTTTATTATTTTCATTAAAAATTACCGCCTCTGTGGTGTAGTAGTTAGTGTGATTAGCTGCCATCTTCGGAAGCCCCGGTTCGATTCCCGGCTCTGCCACGAAATTTGAAAAGTGGTACGAGGACTGGAACTGCATACACTCAGCCTCGGGTGTTTAACTGAGTAGAGGAGGGTTCGACTCCCACTTCAGCCATCCTCGAAGTGTTTTTCCGTGATTTCCCAGTTCTTCTCCAGGCACATATCAGGAACGTAACTAACTTAAGGCCACGCCCGCTTCCTTCTCTCTTCCTTGTCTACCCCTTCCGATCTACCAATCCCCCCATAAGGCCCTTGTTCAGCATAGCAGGTGAGGCCGGCTGGGCGAGGCACTGGTCCTCCTTCCCAGTTGTATCCCCAAACAAAAGTCTCACGCTCCAGGGCACTGCCCTTGAGGCGGTAGAGGTGGGATCTCTCGCTGAGTCCGAGGTAGAAACCAACCCTGGAGGGTAAATGGATGAAATAAATAAATAAATAAATAAATAAATAAATAAATAAATAAATAAATAAATAAATAAATAAATAAATAAATAAATAAATAAATAAATAAATCAGAGGTGGGAGTATCAATTTCTGCGCTGCAATTTCAAGCACGGTCCAGCTCATTGACTGAATCGTCAGCATAGTGGCCGTCGGTTCAGAGGATCCCGGGTTCGATTCCCGACACTGTTGGGGATTTTAATTTTATCTGGTTAATTCCTCTACCTTGGGGCTGGGTATCTGTGTTCGTCGTAATACACCTTGGGGCTGGGTATCTGTGTTCGTCGTAATACACATCTTCACATGCACACAACACATTACACTACAAACCACCACAGAAACAAGGAATTGTGAATACATCCCTCCACATAGATTTGGAATCAGAAAATACATGTAGGCGTATAAATGGCCTAAATCTATACAAAATACAGACCACAGGTAATTGAAGGGAACAAGAAGAAGAATAAGAACAACAACAAGAATTTCAAGCACAACAAAGGTGTACATTTACACTTATTATTATTATTATTATTATTATTATTATTATTATTATTATTATTATTATTATTATTATTATTATTATTATTATTATTATTATTGTTATTATTATTATTATTATTGTTATTGTTATTATTATTATTATTTAAGCGGGGAGAAATTTAGAAATTACGTAGGCATAATCTGGATGTTTTCATTGTAAGTGGGATTAGCCAAAAGTAACGGGAAGGGGTGTCCCATTAGAAAGTGTGCCGTGTATGACCCCTGAGCATTGCGGCTAGCTGCGGCGTAGCTGAGCACTCTGTCACAGACACCAGTGTCGTGAAGATGGCAACATGTCGCGAGTTAACGTACTTTGAATGCGAGATGATCATCGGCACACGGCGCATGTGTCATAGCATTGCGTAGGTTACACGTGAATTCGGTTTTCCGAGGTCAGCAGTGTCGAGGGTGGATCTTCAATATCGTAAAGATAATGTTGCCACCCACGTAAACCGCCGCACGGGAAGACCACAGCTGTTTAACGAACGGACATCACGTCACCTCCGCAGATCCATACCGGGCGCTCGACGGGCTACTCTGAGTCAGATCACCGCCCAGTTGAATGTTGCGAATCAGCAACCCATTTCTACCAGGTCGGCAAGGACGCAACTGCACCGCATGGACTTCATCAGCTGACAACCAACTCGTATCCCTTTGCTGACACCTCGACACAGAGCTCAACGACTTGCATGGGTCCGCGAACTTTAGCAATGGACCATGGAACAATTGTGGCGTGTGGTATGGTCCGATGAATCCCGGTTCCAGTTATCTCGAGCTGATGGGCGCGTGAGTGAGTGGGGTATGCTCCATGAAGCTATAGATCCTGCGTATCAACAAGTTTTTTTCGAGCTGGGCGGCGTTCTCAAGGTAGCCATTAGGCCCCATTGTCCAGCTGCAGAGAGCGCTGACAGGTGCACGTTATGTGGACATTCTTTCGGACCATGTACATCCCTTTCTGACCCTAGAGTGCCCTGATGGAGATGCCATGTTTCAACAGGACAATGCGCCATGTCACCACTCTGTGGTTGCACGCAGGTGGTTGTAGGAGCACTCCAGTGAAGTTACGACCATAGATTGGCACTCCAGTTTTCCCGATCTTAATCCACTCCAGAATTTATGGCAGGGCCTTCAGAATGCATGCACCGGTGCATTGCGCGGCACAAAGTGCAAAAGACGACTTGGCTAGGTTGACCACAGTGCAGTCCCCCAGTCCTCGATTTTGAGCAGTAACGCTGTCCCTCTCTTTCCCTATGCCTGTCTTGCTCGCTCCGCCTGTCTCCCCCTTCCTCACTTGCTTTGCAGCGCTACACCACCCAAGCAGATTTGAGCCGAGCTTAGCCGAGATTAGCCGAGTCGTCCAGAGACAAAACCCTGGTTCGAACAGAACCGAGTCAGACCGATGCACTGTGCACAGAACCTCTGCGCCTCGGTTTGCACGTGTGAGATTTTGGGCGTTTGAGAACCCTGATTTATGGGATGCTATCGATGCTGGTGTACGCTTCATGAACCCCGCACCAATTGCACAATACCAATTGTGGGTAGCAGTGCAAAATTCGTGGGCCCAGATCTCTCCTAAACGATTGCAACACCTTGCAGAGTCGATGCCTCACCGTATTGCTACCGTTTTGAGGGCTCGGGGAGGAGCAACTTAAGAAAATGGAAATTGCAATACCATGAAGGCATTGGTCGTTTGTGTTGATTTTCAAGGTATGGAACGATCCCATGTAGGTATGTAAACGATCAAAGTTTCAGACCAATTGGATTGCTGCTACAGGTCTCCCCACGTGATTGGTCGCGGACGAATCAACTCCAGTATACGGACTCTGGTGTAGCGTAGTTGACTTGCAGTCTGTGCAGTGAAGTGTTCCCCGTCAAACATGCCTCGACGACAGAGAAGAGCACGCTATCAACAATTGTCGCCGTTTGAGATGGCTCGGATAATTGGGCTGTGTGAAGCTGGATTATCGCTAAGGACTGTCGCTGCACGTGTTGGCCGACAGGCATCTAAGATACAACGTGTATGGCAGCAGTGGTCAAATGAAGGTACCCACACTCGTAGACCTGGCACAGGCCCAGCGCGACAGACAGCTGTGAGAGAGGATCGCCGCATCATTCGGATGGCCCGGATGGAACCCCATGCAACAGCAGCGCAAATTCGAGCAGCTGTGGCACCCCACGTTACACAACAAACAGTTGGTAATCGCCTGCGTGCAGCTGGCTTACGAGCCCGTGTCCCTGCAGAATGTGTTCCATTGACCCCACAACAGCAACGTGTAAGGTGTCGAGAAAGATCGACGTGGGTCGACGAATGGCATAGGGTCGTCTTTAGTGATGAATCACGCTTCTGTCTTGCCCGCAGTGATCGCCGGAATCGTGTGCGCCGACGTACCGGGGAGAGGGGCCACCCAGATCTTACTGTCGAGAGGCACACAGGCCCAACACCAAGCATTATGGTCTGGGGAGCTATTGGCTTTCATGTGAAATCACAATTAGTGATTGTTGAGGGCACTATGACTGCTCGACAGTACGTTGATAGGGTACTCAATCCAGTGGTTGTCCCTATGATGGCGAACATTGCTAATGGGATGTTTCTGCAGGACAGTGCCCGGGTTCACACTGCACGCATCTCCAGAGAAGCTCTCCAAGACATCACAACCTTAGAATGGCCCGCCAGATCCCCGGACCTCAGTCCTATTGAGTATGTGTGGGACATGATGGGTCGACAACTGGCCAACCGTCCTCAGCCACCCACAACTCTGGAACAACTGACCCGTGCAGTGCAGCAAGCATGGACCACAATTCCTCAGGAAGCGACCCAGGGCCTTGTTGACTCCATGCCTCGACGAATTCATCAATGTATTTCAGCTCGTGGTGGGCACATCCTGTAGTGATTGTTATCCAAAGTTGCGGTCAGAGGGACCTGAAAGTGTAACCATCGAATCACAACCAATCACTCGTCCTGTCCTGCATGTTCAATGGCAGCAATGTAGCACCACTCCTTCTGGGTGTTGCAATTTCTATTTTCTTCAGTGTATATTCCACTGAAGTGATGACTGCGATGATTGAATCACAATTTTCTAATATCGTTCTTTACGTAGTCGATGGAATTCGTAACGAATTAGCGAGATGTTTCCGGTTAAGATTGGTATTTTTATCGTGCTTTTGCGAAATTTCTAACTTATCCGATGAGGAAAGTGCTTCGCTGTTCACACTGACAATCGCACGCAAGCTTCACTATACTGATCAGAATTTAAAGGCTTACCTGTACAAGTAAATTATTAAGGGATGTGATGAAAAGCTTTCTTTTTTTTACTCCCTTGTCCATAATTTCTGCAATAGTATGCAACAACTTGTTTCCAAGAAATCCGAAATTGGCCTCTTCTCGTCTCTACAGTATTAGTTGATCTGTGTACTCTGCACGCACCGCAGAGCGCGAAGAGATCAAGATAAGCTGTTTACACGGTCTCAATACAAACATACTCTATGCAGGTAAAGCTTAAAGTTTTTTTCTGATATGTAGGTGCGCTTGCAGCATAGGAGTAAAATTTTCCATTCCCTTTGAACATTGCTAACAATTAAGCGAAGAACATTCCCTCGAAAGAAAGCGTCTTAAATGGGGGCGAAGTGCGATATAACGGGGTAGACTATTTGATTATGACTTCGCATGGAAAATATCTAGGAAACGATAAAAAAAAAAACCGCGTATTACCGGGTATAGCGCAATAAACGGAAGCGTCTTGTCGAGGTTTTACTGTATTTGTAAAACAGAAGTGATCACATGCGTTCCTGTATGTCGATTTCACGCGCTAACGGGAATGCGTTTATTATTATTATTATTATTATTATTATTATTATTATTATTATTATTATTATTATTATTATTGAAATGCTGCATATGCTTAAATATATGAAATACTTGATTTCTTCCGTCATCTCATCATTCTATGTCCGACTCGTTGGCTGAACGGTCAGCGTACTGGCCTTCTGTTCAGAGGGTTCCGGGTTCGATTCCCTGCCGGGTCGCGGATTTTAACCTTAATTGGTTAATTCCAATGTCACGGGGCTGGGTGTATGTGTTGTCTTCATCATCACTGCATCCTGATCACGACGCGCAGGTCGCCTACGGGAGTCAAATAGAAAGACCTGCACCTGGCGAGCCGAACCCGTCCTGGAATATCCCGGCGCTAAAAGCCATACGACATTTCATTTTTTCATCATTCTATGATTGCATTTATTTAATAAAATGTTCGGACATAGCCATTTGTTCGTGACTGCTAAGATTTGTCTCCACTAGCTGAACGTGTTATTTTTTTACGTCATCTGCCCTGGATTTTTACGTTTGTACTGTTTGCGTTCTGGAGCCGTAACTGCAATAAGGTGAAGCAGAATTCTCCCAGGGCTTCGCGAATTATGCATGACACTCCCGTGTACTGGAGCGACAGAGAACGGCTAACTTGAAGTACGAGCACTGTTCACTATGTCACGAGCACGATCACTTCCACTCCCATGTACTCGTGCTGCAATTGGTGGCAACATTCTTTGTCACGTGTTCAGAACAGAAGCTGCTTGGATGCTCAAATAGCATGATCGAAGGATATGGTTGTAAGAAAACGGCAAAAGCCGATGGTGGTACCAAACTGAGGCGTGATTTAGTTTGCCATTGCTTACCTCACTGAACCAAACAATACTATTGCAGCACGCATAGCACCTTTCATAACACGCAGACTCACTAGTTGTACTCTGAGCGTCATTACTCTGTACAATCCAAACCTCAGCAGCTTCCATACTGTCACAGCCTTAATGAGACTAAGACTTCGGTGAGAGCTACAGTTCACTCTGGCCTATTCCCAGAAATAAATGAAGAAATAATGTACCCATAATAAATAGCAACAGATACGAGGCAACATCACGAAGAACATATTGCACACTTTGGAACGTACGTTGTATAATAATAATAATAATAATAATAATAATAATAATAATAATAATAATAATAATAATAATAATAATACGACTCCTCGGTTGAATGATTAGTGGTGAGGCCTTCAGTTCAGAAGATCTCGGGTTTGATTCCCGGCTGGGTCGGGGATTTTAATCGCGCCTGATTAATACTTTTGGCTCTGGGACTGGGTGTTTGTGTTTGTACCAACACTTTCTTCGTAATATTCAGACAACACTGTCAACCACCACAAAAACACGCAATAGTAATTACATCCCTCCATATAAGTTTGAAGTCAGGAAGGGCATCTGGCCGTAAAACAGGAACACCAGGCGAGTTGGCCGTGCGGTTAGGGGACGCGCGGCTGTGAGCTTGCATCCGGGAGATAGTGGGTTCGAATCCCACTGTCGGCAGCCCTGAGGATGGTTTTCCGTGGTTTCCCATTTCACACCAGGCAAATGCTAGGGCTGTACCTTAATTAAGGCCACGGCCGATTCCTTCCCATTCCTAGGCCTTTCCTATCCCATCGTCGCCATAAGACCTCTCTAAGTCGGTGCGACGTGAAGCAAAATAGCAAAAAAACAGGACCCAACCCACATGCGCGACACTGATGTGGAAAAAGCGGTATAATAATAATAATAATAATAATAATAATAATAATAATAATAATAATAATAATAATATTGCTTTAAATGTTTTCGATACCGGGTGAGTTGGCAGTGCAGTTAGAGGCGCGCAGCTGTGAGCTTGCATTCGGGAGATAGTGAGTTCGAATCCCACTGTCGGCAACCCTGAAAATGTTTTTCCGTGGTTTCCTATTTTCACACCAGGCAAATGCTGGCTGGTGCTGTACCTTAATTAAAGCCACGGACGCTTCCTTTCCACTCCTAGCCCTTTCCTATTCCATCGTCGCCATATGACCTATCTGTGTCGGTGCGGCGTAAAACAAATTGTATATATGTTTTCGTAGTCACCAAGGAGTCGGAAATTTTGTCCTGCAGGTGTAATTTTACGTGCCGGTAAATGGAACGAGCTATGAATGACAGTGCTCTTCCATCTGAACTACTCCGTTCAGCAATTAGGATATGACTTAGGCGAAATAATAATAATAATAATAATAATAATAATAATAATAATAATAATAATAATAATAATATGACGTATGGCTTTTAGTGCCGGGAGTGTCTGAGGACAAGTTCGGCTCGCCAGATGCAGGTCTTTTGATTTGACACCCGTAGGCGACCTGCGTGTCGTGATGAGGATGAAATGATGATGAAGACGACACATACACCCAGCCCCCGTGCCAGTGAAATTAACCAATTGTGGTTAAAATTCCCGACCCTGCCGGGAATCGAACCCGGGACCCCTGTGACCAAAGGCCAGCACGCTAACCATTTAGCCATGGAGCCGTACAATAATAATAATAATAATAATAATAATAATAATAATAATAATAATAATAATAATAATAATAATAATAATAATAATAATAATAATAATAATAATAATAATAATAATATACCCAGCAAGATGGCTGTGGCTGTTTGGATCACGTAGCTATGAGCTTGCATTTCACATACCGCGCAGCCAGCTCGCTCGGTAGGGAGGATAAATTAAAATCCGTTAATGAATTGACCCAGAAAATAAGGGTTGACATAAGATGGCGTGAAGTGAAATAACGCTGGAAGCGGCATGAAGGTTAAGAATATAAGAAATCCCATCAACCTTGGTCGGGATCGAATCTGATATCTTGGGAACGGAAAGTCAAGGACTAACTGACTGTGCCTCTAGATAAGAAATTAAAACAGGAACGAAGAAACCAAGAAGCTCGTTATGATATAGATGAGTGGAGGAGATAAGTGGCCTCACGTCTCAAACTGGACGGAGTGAGAAAATGCTTGTTTGTGCAGGATACTGTTGAGACAAGCTCGTTCTTTGCCACTGTAATTGGTTTCGCTGGAAAGGTTAACATTCAGGCGTGAAGAAGGTGTGGGGAGGGAGGCGGGTTCGAGCCCAGATAGTTGACCAATGCACGCATGCTGCGTATGCGCATGATCCGCCGGCTTGCCCGGGCGCCACAAGTGACGCCGGGCGACGCACTGCATCTCGGCTCAGTTCAGCCCCAGGGAGCGCGCGACGCGATTACCTGCGTGACGTCTATGAGAATGTTGCAGCGGGAAACCGGGACCTGCGAGCACTTTGCGGCTTAAGTTAGCACCTACCGAAATCAGCCCGAGACTATTCATTTACTTCACTTAAGGTACTGTACCATCACTTGCTTTTACTCGACTTTTCTCTCACTTTCTTACTCCTTGTGTAATTAAAACTTTTTATCTTGTTAAAGAATCCATTTACTGACTCTGAATGTAAATATTTACCGGTACTCCTACCTCGTAAGAATACAAGAAACGACAAATCACTGAATCAATTCTTGATTTTTGACACGTTAACTTTAATAGTTTTTTGAATCAAGACTAAAATGTTCATCGTGAAACGAATTTCCATTTCATGACATGAATTCCAAATTTTTTGGCCTATACGACTGTTTTGGGTCAATTAGGTACCGTAAATTTCGTAGAACACATAATAATATACAGCAATTATAGACACATTTGCTAGAGTCTCACTGCTAGCATACATTACCAGTGGACACCTGTTGGCGCGAGCTGTGTATGGCACATAATACTGTAGAATAGAAACATACGACACTTTTGTGATACCTGTTGCCTGTTCCTTGTATGAAGAGTGCTGGTGGACTGTGACATAGATTACATTGTACCCACAGATCTTTATCCACTTTGGCAACAAAAGAGCAACAATGGCACGAGAATATCTCGTAAAATTGGTAACGCTGCATTTCAAAGAAAAATTTCAAAATGAAAATAACTTCAACATTATTGTCAGTAAATATTAGCACTTTCAACGTATAATATGTTTTACTGGGCCCTTACAAGATGAAAATACCTTAAAAATTATTGTCAGTAATAAATATTAGCATTTTTAATGTGTACTATACTTTATTGGGTTATCTTCATCAGAGGAAATAATGATTTCCAATGATATACATATATAAGTCTTCCATACCTTTTTGTGAGTTTTAAACACCTATACAGGAATGCACTGGTAGGCCTATATTGTTAAGACATGATGCACGTAATAACACTATTAAGAGAGAGAGAGAGAGAGTACGAATATGTTCAGGAAGTTTCCTTCTACACTCATACAGAACGATTACTTTATTTCTTACAGACAAGAAACTGAACTTGTAGAGTTTTATGATCTTCTTACGTAACTTGTTCTTAACAATGTGAAATATTTTCTGTTCTTATTGTTATTATTACTGCACTGCGTCTCACATTTTTAGAAATCTACGTAGGAACTACTGTATATCTCGTAGCTGTACACTTCACATTAGTAGACTGTAAATATTTCCCCAGTAAACTTTATCGGGTACTTAAATTAAGATTTTTTTACAATTTGTTTTACGTCTCATCGACACAGACAGGTCTTATGGTGACAGTGGGATAGGAAAGGTCTAGAAGTGGGAAAGAAGCGTCCGTAGCCTTAATTAAGGTACAGCCCCAGCATTTGCCTGGTGTGAAAATGCGGAAAACCATCTCAAGGGCTGCCGACAGTGGGGTCCGAACCTACTATCTCCCGGATGCAAGCTCACAGCTGCTCGCCCCTAACCGCACCGCCAATTTGCCCGGTAGTTATTTTGGTATGATAAGCTTTGCCGCAATGACAACCCATAACAATTGAGATGTAATTAAATTAAACTAGTAACTAGTGGATGGATTTCTGTTGTTGAACTTGATGGGCATTTATTTCATATTTGATATTAAAAAGCTACGACGTGGGGGCATACTGAGCAGTAATTCTGGCAGTGAATATATGAGATTCTAAGAACAAACGATATATTAACTGAAATGGAGTACATTATGTCGAACGATATTTGTTGTAGCATCCTCAAATCTGTGAGCAAATAAGAATAAAAATGCTGGTTCAGGTAGTTAACTAATGAGAAAGCTATGCAGACGCTGCATGTGACGCTAAAAGCAAGATATGAAACTTGGCAGATCCCAAACTGCCTGTCAGGTGCTCCGTTAAGCTGCTTACTTGCCAGCAGTGCAGGGTCTACATTAAGACATGAAATTATGGATTAGGGAGGGGAATTTTGGTACGAAATATGGTATTACTAGAGCAGATGATAGACATATTCTGAAGGAAATACTTTCCAATAATTTCAAATCATTAAGATAACCTCTGGGTTGTGAAATGTCCATCTGCCACTACAATTTGGCCTCTTTTGGCATACAGTTAGACTCCTAGGCAACTGATTGTTCACCATGACTTGGATTTTTCTAAGGTGTCCATTTTGAAGTGACAAAGGGGAGCCAATGTGTCCCTACTCCAGAATATTCTTTCTTAATCCGTTTACCCTCCAGGGTTGGTTTTTCCCTCGGACTCAGCGAGGGATCCCACCTCCACCACCTCAAGGGCAGCATCCTGGAGCGTGAGACTTTGGGTCGGGGGACACAACTGGGGAGGAGGACCAATACTTCGCCCAGGCGGCCTCACCTGTTATGCTGAACAGGGGCCTTGTGGGGGGGATGGGAGGATTGGAAGGGATTTGCCTGGAGGAGAAGTGGGAAAACACGGAAAACCTCTTCGAGGAAGGCTGAGGTGGGAATCGAACCCCCCTCTACTCAGTTGGCCTCCCCAGGCTAAGTGAACCTCGTTCCAGCCCTCATACCTCTTTTCAAATTTTGTGGCAGAGACGGGAATCGAACCCAGGCCTCCGGGGGTGGCAGCTAATAACTGACCACTGCACCACAGAGGCAGACTACTCTAGAATATGTTGTCAGAGTTTTTGAACTATATTTCGTTGGCTGGTGCATCGTAGACTTTCCGCTTAACAAGTCTGCGTCTATCTCGTAAACAAATCTAAGACGGTCTACTCTCGTAACTGGACACGAGGGAACACCGCTTGACTCATAACATTAGAAATAATAAGGTGCAGATGGCAACAGTATATAGCAACAGAAGTGTATAATACTAATTTAAAAACTCAACTATCTTCTACTCCTTCCCTGCGGAGTTGACTTGGGTATTAAATAATGATCAAATACCTTACCGTAATTTTGTTAAATATAACTTGGAACTAGTTCCTTTAATATAAGAATAGGCCTGTAATAAAGATTACACTTACGCAGCGGCGGCCGATCCAAATGAAGCTGGGAGGGCTGCCCACACATGTTTACAGTGCTCCTCTAGTTTGAAAATACCCATACACAGGTCACACGCCTTATCTTACCAATATATGCCATCACGAAACCTCAGCCGATGTACAGTTGCTCAATGTGAAATTCGTACAGTGATATAATGACATGGTCCGCCTCTGTGATGTAGTGGTTAGCGTGATTAGCTGCCACCCCCGGAGGCCCGGGTTCGATTCCCGGCTCTGCCACGAAATTTGAAAAGTGGTACGAGGGCTGGAACGGGGTCCACTCAGCCTCGGGAGGTCAACTGAGTAGAGGTGGGTTCGATTCCCACCTCAGCCATCCTGGAAGTGGTTTTCCGTGGTTAACCCACTTCTCCTCCAGGCGAATGCCGGGATGGTACCTAACTTAAGGCCACGGCCGCTTCCTTCCCTCTTCCTTGCCTATCCCTTCCAATCTTCCCATCCCTCCACAAGGCCCCTGTTCAGCATAGCAGGTGAGGCCGCCTGGGCGAGGTACTGGTCATACTCCCCAGTTGTATCCCCCGACCAAGAGTCTGAAGCTCCAGGACACTGCCCTTGAGGCGGTAGAGGTGGGATCCCTCGCTAAGTCCGAGGGAAAAACCGAACCTGGAGGGTAAACAGATGATGATGATGAATGATGATGATGATGATGATATAATGACATGTATAACAGTAAATAAAGAAAAACGGCATGCAGAACATTAACAAAATGAATATTTGATAATACTAGAGAGTATAACCTTCATACAATCCATACTTAGCAATTCATAATTTGTAACAATGCAACAGAAAATTGCATTTTGTCACAATAGAATAGTTTTTGTCTCAGAATAAAACTCGTACACTTTCTTACTATAACACAATACAGTAAATGTCTTTTGCCACAGCAGATGTTGGAAATAGATACGAATCGAATCCTCAATCTCCTGGCTATTGATTTCACCAGCTTTTCACAGTGAGACACAGGAATCTTGTTCCATTCTTCTAAAACTGCTTTCTTCAGGTCATTTTTGTTTTTGCTACAGTGTACTTTAACTTTGAAGTGAGACCATAGATGTTCTGTTACATTAATATCCGGTGATTGTAGTGGGATTTGTAATTCCTTTGGGCACTTGTAAAGAAGCCAGATGCGAACTTTCAGAGCCTGGCGTTTCAGATCATTGTCCTGATGAAATTTGAATGCACTACCAATCCCAAGGTTTTGAGCACTGGGTTGCACATTCTGCAAGATGTTTAAATATACATGTTGGTCCATAATGCCGTCTAGTAACTCTAAATTACCCACCCCACTAGCAGCCATACAGCCATTCAGACCCACCACATGGTTTAATAGACGGTCGTAGATTCTTCTCTACCGGGCGAGTTGGCCGTGCGGTTAGGAGCGCGCAGCTGTGAGCTCGCATCCGGGAGATAGTGGGTTCGAACCCTACCGTCGGCAGCCCTAAAATGGTTTTCCGTGGTTTCCCATTTTACACCAGGCTAATGCTGGGGCTGTACCTTAATTAAGGCCACGGCCGCTTCCTTCCCATTCCTAGGCCTTTCCTGTCCCATCGTCGCCATAAGACCTGCCTGTGTCGGTGCGACGTAAAACAAATAGCAAAAAAAAAAAAAGATTCTTCTCTTGAAGTTCGGTATTTGGATTACGCAACACAGCCCTCCTATTAGATCCAAAGAGATTTACCTTACACTCGTCGGTGAAAGAACGGTTTTCCAAAATTCAAAATCCTTATTTTGGTGTTCCTTAGCAAATGCGACTCTTCCTTCTGTTCACTTCACTAATGAAAGATTTCTCCCTAGCTACTCGGCCGTTATATTTATGTTTCCGTAACACATTTCTCACGGTTTTAGGATTACATGTCTTTTCTAACCACTTTTCAGCCTCTAAAGTCAACTTAGTAGATAACTTTGGATTCCTTTGTACACTTTTTAATAATAATATCCGTCTCTGTGGTATAATGGTTAGTGTGATTAGCTGCCACTCCCGGAGGCCCGGGTTCGAATCCCGGCTCTGCCACGAAATTTGAAAAGTGATACGAGGGCTAGAACGGGGTCCACTCAGCCTCGGGACGTCACCTGAGTAGATGGGTTCTTCCCTTTGACTTGAGATTTTTCTATAGCTTTCTCTTGCCTTGTTGACTAACACTTTTCGTTCGTTGAAACGTTTTATGATGTTCTGTACAGTGGAACACGATCTATTTACGACTCTGGCTATTTCTCTTAGAGATGTACCCTGTCTATGACGATGGATGATACGTTGACGTTCCTCCAGTGAATTTTGTCCATTCTGACGTCTGGTACTGTACCGTACGTACTGTAAGCAGATCTCGGAATAAAACACGTCTAACCTGGGTACTAGTCTCAGTAGGAGTGAGGGAGTGAAATTTTTTTGCTAGTTGTTTTACGTTGCACCGACACAGATAGGTCTTACGGCGACGATGGGACAGGAAAGGGCTAGGAGTGGGAAGGAAGCGGCCATGGCCTTAATTAAGGTACAGCCCCAGCATTTGCCTGGTGTGAAAATGGGAAACCACGGAAAACCATTTTCAGGGCTGCCGACAGTGGGGTTCGAACCTACTATCTCCCGAATACTGGATACTGGCCACTCTTAAGCGACTGCAGCTATCGAGCTCGGTAAGGGGGGAGTGAATAGGCTGTGTACTATTTACATTGACATCAACAGTGTACTGCTCGAGTTTCATTTTGGCATGTTATGCAGACAACTCAGACAAAATATTTATTTTATATTTAATGTATTGTTCCACGTGATCGGTATTTTGTTTCGCTTTTCATCATAGTTACCTTATGATCAATACAAAGTTATATTTCAGTGTACGAGTTTTACTTTGAGGCACTGTAAGTAGTTCCAGCACTGTTCTCTGTTAGTCAGCTTAATTGTCCTCTTCGGCTGATGGCTAGGATAGTAACTGAGATGTGTAGCTGTATGCAATGTACTGTAAATATTGACTATGCTCTCCTGTGATTTATTCTGTCTAATGAGTTTACTGTTTATAGCCCTCTGCAATTATCATTTCCCCGTTCCTTATACTTGGAAAGATTTCGGTACATCGTAGTGAACAGTTCCCTGTAGGCCTACTTAGTGTTCTTCCTCATAAACTGTGTCTATACTTCTGGGTAAATCTGTAAATAATAATAATAATAATAATAATAATAATAATAATAATAATAATAATAATAATAATAATAATAATAATAATAATTGTTACGGATTTTTCCGTGGTAGGTAGAGGTGAAAGAAGGTGCGGGTGTGAATAGGTCTCCAGCTACGAAAGCAAAATTAATTTAAAATTTAACAAGGTTATATTTTCTTTTCAAAAACAAAGAAATAACAAGCATGGCAGGTACAAAGTAGCAAATCAAAAAGGGTAGTTACAATATTTACAGGGATTGGGCTTCGCGCCCAGATTTTACACTGCTTGGGCAATCAGCTCAGTTTTACCCCAAACACGAGTTTTAACAGAGGGGCAGAAAACCCCATTCATACCTAGGAGGCCTTGCTCCAAATTACACAGAAAAGCCTCCACGAGGCATACAACACTCAATTTTCAAAAGAGCCACTCGCTCTCAAAATTTAAACCAAACTCCACCTTCAAGTTGTCCTCACTGGACATAGACACAGGGGTAAAATACCCAACCTACTGAGGTCTATTAAATAAAAATGGGCAATTACATGACCTCTAAAATAACAATTTGAGAGGAGGCGAACTTGCACTCCTAATACACTTGTTTTAAAAAACCTAATCTGGCTCTAGGCCACTAATGCAAGGGCTAATCCCATACTACCGAGGTGACTTTAGAAAAGAGCAATTTGTTTTACATTAACGAAGAATAGGTTGAGAAAATAAGTTCACCTCAAGACAATGTGAGTGGGAGCTCGAGAGGGTTAGCACTCTCTATCCCAATATGCAGCTTAAAAGAGAATAGAAGAAAAGATCGTTACATTTTAGGAAAAGGTTACATGGAGGAACGCTTCGCACCCGCCCCGAGAGTTAAACTGCTGAGCTAGCAAAGAAAGAATTTATTAATCGGCCATTACCTTATTGATGACCGCTGCCGAGGAAAGAGGCGCTTCCCGCCTCCTGCTATGTACTTTATACACTGAAAGATGGAACAGAAGTGGCCCGGAGACCCTAAAATCAGCAGTTTATATCCTCTCGCGGAAGGTTCTAGGCGTTAGGGGAATGAAAACACCCTCCCACAAACTTTTTATTGGCTCGGGTACAGAAACATATCCAAGTTGGGGGAAGATACATCGGATTGGTCGGAAATAACTCAAAGAAATTCAGGATTGGTTAAATGCAAAACAAGGGGAAAGAGAGGGGTATACAGCCAACTTAAACAATAACTGAATTTTTTTTTAGCAAAGACAAACATTTGAAATAAAAATTTCTCCAACAAAATAGTTCTTTGACTCCGCACTAGGTTGCACTATTGTTGATCTTCAGTAGTGTCCTCTAGAAGAGAAAGTTCACACTTCTTACTTCAAGTGAAACAAAACCACATCAAAAATGACACAGTTCAAAAACTCAAAATTTTCCACGTGGTGACATCTTCTGAGAAAGTAGAGAATTAATAGCGTAGATAAAGTTCAGACTTCCTCCAGCAGAGGAGTTTCAACTGGCGCACATTTTAAATTAGCGGAGTGGAGGTGTACCGCCCGGTACAGACCTCCCCCCCCAAAAGTTCCTCCCGGGGTGACACATGAAATTGTTTGAAAACAAGGTCCAAGTTTTGATGTAGATATGGAGATTAATTGCCAAAAAAATTTATAAGGTTTTCTTAATTTGGTTTGATTTAGTTTCAAAATTTTGTTGTTGCAGATGAAGAATAGTTTTTAAGTTTGTAGAAGTAGAATTCTGAGGATAAACTTTTAATACTTAAAAGTGATGAAAAATTTTGCAATGTCCACCAAATATTGCTGTTGAATTCCCAAGTGTAGTCATTGCTTATCGTAACTGTCCATGTAGTTGATGTTGATGAAGTTGGATGGCCAGACCGGCCGTTGCAGCTTGCGTCCAAAGGAGGCCGCTCGGACCCCTCAAGTACCCTGAGATACCGCTCGCCCGCACTATGAGGGGAGCAGAGGTGTTGAAACACGCCGCGCCCGCGGTGAACATATACAGGCTGCGGGCAAGTAGCTGGTCGTGCGCCGCACATCAGCCTTGGCCGGGAGGAGAGCTCCGGCTCGCCGTGCACATGTCGTCCTCGCTGGGGCCGAGGGGGCCCTTCCTCAAACCCAGTTGCGGCGCGGCGCCGCGCGGCTGCGGGGGCACTGAAACATTAAAGCTAGGCGACAGAATTGTGTTGGACCATCATGTTTCTTTTGAGGGCACAGGCATGTAGAGAGATAGAGGGGCCAGCGGCGTGCAGATATCCATGGCATTTCATCTAAGCCAGCCACTGTGTGTAGTGGAGCAGGAGACGGGAGCGTGGTAATGGCCGTGACAAGGACAGGATGGCAGTTTAACAAATCGGGGGAGGTTTCACAGAAATGCTTACATATAAAATAAAATAGAAGGAGCAGAATGCCTTAAGAGTGGAACTCAAAAAAAAATATAACCTTCATATTCCTATCAAATTATATGAAGCAAGTTGACACAAGATTTACACCGGTTTCACCTGGGACAGGTGAACCCTAAATATCCTCTCGGTGGCTGGATTGCTTACTAACAATGTAACCGGAGTAAGAAAATCGAGAATGATGCATGGCCCATGAAATCTGGGGGCAAGCTTGCCCGCGGGAACAAAATTCTTGACCATCACCTGGTCACCTACCTTCAAAGTGGTGGGTCTCCGTCCACGATCATACTTTTCTCTAACCTTTTCATGAGATACCTTAAGATTGGCTTTAGCCTTCTTCCAAAGATCTTTAATATTATCCGGATCTATTGTCTCGGGTAGAATGTCACTCAGAGACCAAAGGTTAGAGAGCGGCCTGTTGGGAACAAACTTGAACATCAAGGAAGCTGGAGTGAACTTATGAGATTCATGAACCGCCGAATTCAAAGCAAAAGCTAACCAATGCAGGGACGTGTCCCACCTGGAATGATCTTCATGATGATAGGCAATAAGTGCGGACCTGAGATTACGATTAACCCGTTCAGCCAGAGATGGTTGAGGGTAATAAGCAGAAGTAGTTACATGAGAGATGGATAAGTCAAAACAGAATTTACGAAATAAGTTAGATGTAAAAGCCTTAGCATTATCAGATACAATATATTGGCACGGACCAAAAGAAGCAAAAATAGAATTTAAGCAAGTAATGGTAGACTGAGCGGTAGCCAGCTTAGTCGGAAATAACCAAGAAAATCTGGTAAAACCATCTACACACACAAGGATGAACTTGTTGGCATTCCCCTTTGACTGGGGGAATGGTCCTACATAATCAATATACAGGCGCTCCATGGGGCGCGACGCTTGCTGGGAAGACAAGAGGCCTACCTTGGTGGACATGGTCGGTTTACTAAGCAAACAGGATTTACAAGCCTTTACTAGTTCACGGATTTCGCCGTCCATACCTTTCCAGATGAACATTTCACGAATCTTTTCACGAGTTTTAAAGATACCAAGATGCCCTCCTAATGGGGTCTCATGATAATACTTGAAGATCATAGGTACAAGAACCGCTGGAACAACAACCTTCATCATCTTATCATGCCTCGAAGGGCAACATAGAACACCATTCCTCAGAACATAAGGGACAACATGTTCCCCAGAAGAAAGGGTTTCCATTATCGGAGCCAGCGTCGGATCTTCACGTTGGTATTTCTCGATATCCCTAAAGAGCATGGGAGCATCTGTTAGGATGGCATTAACCTTAGATAGTATGGACTCGGAAGGTGATGAACTGACGACCGGTTCGTGGGTCTCGACGTCGTTAGAAAACATACGGCTGAGTCCATCAGCAACAACATTTTCGGTACCTCTGATATGTCTAACATCAAACTGGAAGGCAGAAATACGGATGGCCCAACGGGCTATACGACCAGTACGACGCGGCCTACCTAAGACCCAGCTTAAGGCTTGATTATCTGTCTCCAGGTCGAATTTAACATGTTCCAGATAGAGACGGAACTTCTCTAAGGCGAATAAGACTGCCAAACCTTCGAGCTCATAGATGGAATACTTGGCTTCTTGAGCCGACAATGTCCTAGACGCATAGGCGATGGGGCGCCTCCCTAGTTCAGTCTCTTGAAGAAGGACTGCAGCTACCGCTGACGACGACGCGTCGGTTTGGACGATGAATTTCTTCGAGAAATCAGGCATAGCAAGTACAGGGGCATTACAAAGTGCTAATTTAAGGTCTTCAAAAGCGGCTTGTTGAGAAGGTCCCCACTCGAATTTGATGCCTTTCCTACGAAGAAGGTTTAAGGGGGCCGCTCTATTAGCGAAGTTAGGAATAAACTTCCTGAAGAAATTCACCATACCAATGAACCTGGCGATACCTTTAATGTCCTTGGGAGGTTTGAAATCACGGATGGCCTGTGTTCTAGAATGATCGACTGCTACACCATCAGGTGACACAATATGCCCTAGGAAAGACATAGAGGGCTTAGCAAAGGCAACCTTGGACAACTTAACAGTTAACCCAGCCTTACGAAGGCGATCGAGAACCTCTCGCAGATGATCTAGATGTTCTTCAAAAGTCTCTGAAAATACGACGACATCATCCAAGTAGTGATATAAGTACTCAAATTTGATGTCGGAGAAGACCCTATCTAGTAGCCTAGTGAGTACAGCTGCTCCGGTGGGGAGCCCGAAAGGCACGCGGTTGTATTCGTATAAATTCCAGTCCGTGGCAAACGCTGTAAGATGTTTAGACTCTTCGGCAAGGGGAATTTGATTATAGGCCTGATTCAAGTCCAAGATAGTAAAGAACTTGGCCTTACGAAACCATGAAAAACAAGAATGAAGGTCGGGAAGGGGCACAGATTGTAACACCACCTTCCGATTGAGAGCCCTGTAATCAATGACAGGCCTGAAGCCTCCTTGGGGTTTCGGGACTAAAAAAATAGGCGAAGAATACGCTGACTTAGAGGGCCTAATAATACCGTCCTTCAACATCTGATCGATGATTTCTTTTAGAGCCTTCATTTTAGGTGGAGATAGCCTATAAGGTGGAAAACGGACAGGAATCGAATCCGTGACCTCAATTTTGTATTCAATAAGGTCAGTAACACCAAGAGTATCAGAGAACACCTCGGGAAACGACTGACACAATTTGCGAATACTATCAGCCTGCTCCTCAGGTAGATGTCTAAGGTCTAACAACATCTCATCCTGGGTAGGCGAAATAGAAGAACATGATGCAGAATTACATTTTAATAGAGGGATATTACAATTAGAGGCAAATTTGAAAGTGCAAGACTTACTCTGAAGATCGAGCACAAGACCAGTGTGGGAAATAAAGTCCGCTCCCAATATAATGGGGCAAGACAAATGCTTGGCCACAAACAATTTAACTTTCCATGTGAATTGAAAAATACGAATTTTGACATATAAGGAACCGAGAATTTCTAATGGAGAGGAATTAGCCGCAACGTATTGGATCGCCGACAAACAATAGTTAGGAAGCTTGCAAACAGATTTCAATTTTGAATACCAATCAGCCGAAATAATAGAACAAAGACTACCTGAATCTAAGAGAGCTGTTATAGGCTCGTTATTTAACTCAATTTTGAGAAAGGGGACCGGTGCGGGGGAATCCGCCGCAATCCTAAGACACTCTTTGGGACCTTCAAAAGATGAATTTGAAAATTGCTCGTTCCCTGAATTTACAACCTGTTTACCCGGGGCTGAGTCTCGGGAAGATGGATTAGTGGACTCAGCCGAAGCCACTAGTCACTTTTTGTTATTGGCATAGGTGGAATTTGCACCAGAAGTTGAGCAGGAGGGGGTGGTATTCGAATTGGGACAATTCTTGGCGATATGTGAGAAAGCCCCACATTTAAAACAGCCTTGTGATGACCCGGCTCCATTCCTTGTCCCACTTGACTTGATCAGTGGACACTTGTTGCGCAGATGGTCAGGCGACCCGCAAGCATAACATTTACGGGGATTGACTGGTCGGCGAGGTGGAGGCCGAGTATTACTAAAGGAAGGCGGGGGTTCTTTCGCGACACGCAAAGAATCGGCGTATCTAACTCCTTCCGCTGAGACGGCCAATGCTTCAAGTTCAGAGAAAGTTTGCGGGCACGCCGCGAAACACAAATATGACCTGTAGGGTGGTGAAATCCCTTCCACAATAGCTTGTACAATCTGATCCTCAGGGAAATGAAGAGCAAACACCCTAGTATAAAACTTAATGTCCTGAATGAAATCAGCCAAGTTTTCATCCAAGCGTTGTACACGGTTATAGTACTTCTGAATAAGGGAGGACCTGGCCCTAGCCGGGATGAAGTTAGCTAGCAAATGGGCATGGAAATCCTCAATAGATGATTGCTCGGCAATGGCTCTTACGATTTTATCTGAGAGAATACCAATAGCATACGGATAGATAATTTGCAAAATTTGACATGGAGAAAGAGAAAACACAAGGGCATGATCCTGAAATTCAACTAGAAATCTTAAAAAAGAAATTACATCACTGGTGGTATTAACGGAAAACTTAGAGATACCTCTGAGCAACATTGCCAATGGATGAGGCAAGCTGCTAAACCCGGGTGACATAGTAGGTAAAGGTTTCAATGGCAAAGAAGTTAATTCAGAACGGATGTTACTCAATGATGCACGACGTTCAGATTCGTTGTCCAATGGGGCAGGGATAGTTTGAGCAGCAACGGTTATCCTATTCACTTCTCCCTTGGGAGGCGCTTCCTCACTACCTGCATTCACTGTGGTGGGTAGATCGCTTTTGGGAGGAACCTCCCCTGTTAACAATTGAGTGACCTTGCTAGATAATTCAGACATATTTTCAAGCAGCGTACTAGCTTCCTTCTTCTGAACGTCATTCAACTTTAGAGACAACAGATCGTTAACCCTATTCGAAAAATGATATAGCCTAGCTTGCACACGCTTAATTTGATTAGGAGAAGGATCATTTTCATCAAAAAAACTAACTACAGAAGCTAGCCCAGTAATATTCTCCGTGATCGTGGAAAGAGAGTCGTCAATTTCTTTCTCTCCCAAATTGGGGATGGAAATGGGCAAATCTAGGGACTCTCTAAGCTTGTTTGTGTCTACTGCAACCGTGCCTCCAGATTGTACATTTCTAATAGTCAATTCATAGATCAACTCCTCCTTGCGCAAATAGTTAAGATGGAGAACATCGCCAGGGCCGGGCATGGTGACAGAACAATTTTGAAAAACTCAAAAAATTCCAGCAACTGGGAAAATAGTTAGAGTTCGGAACAAACAATATTTAGCCGTCAAAAGGGGCTAAATTGAGACCCATTCAACCACGCTCTGCTACCACTTGTTACGGATTTTTCCGTGGTAGGTAGAGGTGAAAGAAGGTGCGGGTGTGAATAGGTCTCCAGCTACGAAAGCAAAATTAATTTAAAATTTAACAAGGTTATATTTTCTTTTCAAAAACAAAGAAATAACAAGCATGGCAGGTACAAAGTAGCAAATCAAAAAGGGTAGTTACAATATTTACAGGGATTGGGCTTCGCGCCCAGATTTTACACTGCTTGGGCAATCAGCTCAGTTTTACCCCAAACACGAGTTTTAACAGAGGGGCAGAAAACCCCATTCATACCTAGGAGGCCTTGCTCCAAATTACACAGAAAAGCCTCCACGAGGCATACAACACTCAATTTTCAAAAGAGCCACTCGCTCTCAAAATTTAAACCAAACTCCACCTTCAAGTTGTCCTCACTGGACATAGACACAGGGGTAAAATACCCAACCTACTGAGGTCTATTAAATAAAAATGGGCAATTACATGACCTCTAAAATAACAATTTGAGAGGAGGCGAACTTGCACTCCTAATACACTTGTTTTAAAAAACCTAATCTGGCTCTAGGCCACTAATGCAAGGGCTAATCCCATACTACCGAGGTGACTTTAGAAAAGAGCAATTTGTTTTACATTAACGAAGAATAGGTTGAGAAAATAAGTTCACCTCAAGACAATGTGAGTGGGAGCTCGAGAGGGTTAGCACTCTCTATCCCAATATGCAGCTTAAAAGAGAATAGAAGAAAAGATCGTTACATTTTAGGAAAAGGTTACATGGAGGAACGCTTCGCACCCGCCCCGAGAGTTAAACTGCTGAGCTAGCAAAGAAAGAATTTATTAATCGGCCATTACCTTATTGATGACCGCTGCCGAGGAAAGAGGCGCTTCCCGCCTCCTGCTATGTACTTTATACACTGAAAGATGGAACAGAAGTGGCCCGGAGACCCTAAAATCAGCAGTTTATATCCTCTCGCGGAAGGTTCTAGGCGTTAGGGGAATGAAAACACCCTCCCACAAACTTTTTATTGGCTCGGGTACAGAAACATATCCAAGTTGGGGGAAGATACATCGGATTGGTCGGAAATAACTCAAAGAAATTCAGGATTGGTTAAATGCAAAACAAGGGGAAAGAGAGGGGTATACAGCCAACTTAAACAATAACTGAATTTTTTTTTAGCAAAGACAAACATTTGAAATAAAAATTTCTCCAACAAAATAGTTCTTTGACTCCGCACTAGGTTGCACTATTGTTGATCTTCAGTAGTGTCCTCTAGAAGAGAAAGTTCACACTTCTTACTTCAAGTGAAACAAAACCACATCAAAAATGACACAGTTCAAAAACTCAAAATTTTCCACGTGGTGACATCTTCTGAGAAAGTAGAGAATTAATAGCGTAGATAAAGTTCAGACTTCCTCCAGCAGAGGAGTTTCAACTGGCGCACATTTTAAATTAGCGGAGTGGAGGTGTACCGCCCGGTACAACAACAACAACAACAACAACAACAATAATAATAATAATAATAATAATAATAATAATAATAATAATAATAATAAAGATGTCCGCCTCTATGTTGTAGTGGTTAGTGTGATTAGCTGCCACTCCCGGAGGCCCAGGTTCAATTCGCGGCACTGCCACGAAATTTGAAAAGTGGTAGGAGGGCTGGAACTGGGTCCACTCAGCCTCGGGAGGTCACCTAAGTAGAAGGCGTTCGATACTCACCTCAGCCATCCTCGAAGTGGTTTTCTGTGATTTCCCACTTCTCCTCCAGGCAAATGCCGGTGTGGTACCTAACTTAAGGCTACGGCCGCTTCCTTCCTTCCTTCCTTCCTTCCTTCCTTCCTTCCTTCCTTCCTTCCTTGTTTGTGGCTTCCAATTTTCCCATCCCCCACCATAATGCCCCTGTTCAGCATAGCAGATGGTGAGGCCGCCTTGGTCCTCCTTCCCAGTTTGTATCCATCGACCCAAAAAGTCTCACGCTCTAGGACATTGCCCTTGAGGCCGTAGAGGTGGGATCCCTCGCTGAGTCCGAGGGAGAAACCAACCCTGAAGGGTGAACGGATTAAGAAAGAAAGAAAGAAAGAAAGAAAAAGAATAATAATATCAATAATATAATATGCTCCCTAAAGCCTTTCGGTCTTATGGGAAGAAAGAGGGTTTCATGTGGTACTAATGTATCTCCTGGCAAAAGTCTCTCACGTACTAAAAAATAGATTATTGCTATAATATTTTCCTAAATATTGGGTTTTGCACCCCATAACTACTTTTTAAATGCTTTCCGGGGACGCGGAGATGCAGGGATTTTGTCCTACAGAAGATCATTTACGTGCCAGTAAATCTACCGACACGAGGCTGACGTATTTGAGCACTTTCGAATAAGCTTACCACCGGAATGAGCCAGGTTGGGCTGAGAAGGCAAGCATTATACCGGCTGAGCTAATCAGCTCAGCTATTATAGTATTAAAAACTGAATACATAAATATTTTCTCATACCTTTACTACCTTTCGCATAGGGTCAACTTCGACATTTAGGCACTTGTACTCAAAGATCAGTTTAAGTATTCCCTCGTCATAGAAAGTTGGCACCTGTTGCTTTAACCAGTCTCCGACAGCGTTCGTTACATCGTCATCATTGCCGGAATGTTTTCCGGCGAGGAGTTCGTTTATCTACAGAGACAGGTTTAAATTCGGCGGTGCTTAGTCGGGGCTGTAGCGAGGGTGTGGAAAAATCTCCTAATGAAATTCCCAAAGTGAATTCTTTGTCTCTCTGGCAGAATGGGATCGAGCGTTTTAATGGAGGAGAACAATTCCACACGGGACCATGCTTCTGCGGCGGTTCAGAATAGCCGGAGGAGGACGTCTTAGGGTAGAATAGCAAGCATGATCATTTATGGTGGTGTTTCTAGGCATTGATTCGATAAGTAAAACTCTTTTAAGATTCTAGGAAACAGATGTCATGAGTTTCTGGTCGAATTTCACAGTCGGCATGATTATAATTGAGGCGATGGTTGCAATAACCACTTAAGTCGACTTAAGTAGTTTTTCCAGCGAATGCATTAATTTTTTATAATCCTCAATATGTTCTTCATCTAACCTCCAAATATGATTGCTTTATGTCAACGCTAGATGGCAGGAGCTTGTATTATATACAGCTGTGCAGCAAGTCGTTCTTCCGGCGAACAGCTGGGCTGACTTACGCGCTTCGACCTGGCGATATCTCACACGCGCGGGAATTAGTGACTGTTGTCTTGTGACTGTTGCGTGTGCTTTTGGTAGTTTTATTTTGTAAGGGCGTGTGATCAGGAGGCAGATGAGAAGGTAAATGAAGGAACAATGTAGAATAAAGTAAAGAAGAAATTACTTCAACGAGACTTTTGGAAACGCATGCAGAATAAAGCCAAGAGGAATCGTGGTGACAGCTATGTGAATACTAGTGGCAAGAAAGTATTCAGTTATACTGAAAATTGTTGCAAGAGATACTGCCACAGATTTTTCTCAGAGAAAGAAAGGAAGAAATGTTTAATTTTTTGGGGAACTGGCTGATAACATAGTGCAGGACACTCTTCTTTGTGGCCTCATTGATAAAAAGGCTTGAAGTTAACAAAGAAAAATGATTTTCTTTCTTTACTCAAGTTTTTAAAACCAGAGAATGCAGATACACTTAAGCATATATTAGAGAAAGAGACTGTTCTTCTTCTTGCTATTTGCTTTACGTCGCACCGACACAGATATGTCTTATGGCAACGATGGGATAGGAAAGGCATAGGAATGGGAAGGAAGCGGCCGTGGCCTTAATTAAGGTACAGCCCCAGCATTTGCCTGGTGTGAAAATGAGAAACCACTGAAAATCATTTTCAGGGCTGCCGACAGTTGGGCTCGAACCCACGATCTCCCGATTACTGGATACTGGCCGCACTTAAGCGACTACAGCTATCGAGCTCGGTAAAGAGACTGTTGTGGAGGAAAGTGAACTGAAAAGTGAAATCGGTGAGACTGAGGAAACCATTCAAGAATGAACGTTCATAAACTACTGTTTTGTGATTATTATTATTATTGTTATTATTATTATTACTATTATTATATGAATACTGTTTTCTTAACTTAGTCCACCTTATCAAGGCAATGCCAGTGTATA
Source organism: Anabrus simplex (assembly GCF_040414725.1). Taxonomy (NCBI): domain Eukaryota; kingdom Metazoa; phylum Arthropoda; class Insecta; order Orthoptera; family Tettigoniidae; genus Anabrus; species Anabrus simplex. Next base: position 960,125,888 of record NC_090266.1, on the reverse strand, counting down.
AGAAATCATTTAATCATTATTCTCTGATTGAAATTTCTTTCAAAAGTGCACTATCAAGAAAATAGTTTCGTTTTTGTGTAACTTCTACATATACTGTACATATATTATAATGAAAATTCACTGCCTGTTTCCAGTCATTCGACCCGGTCAGGAATGCAATGAATGAAGCCCCATCTAGCGGCGAGGGTAGAAATTGTGCCGGCTGCCGAAGCCTGTCGCACTCCTCTGGGGCAATGATTAACGACTGACAAATGAAATGAAATGAAATGATATTGGAGAGTGTTGCTGGAATGAAAGATGACAGGGAAAACCAGAGTACCGGGAGAAAACCTGTCCCGCCTCCTCTTTGCTCAGCACAAATCTCACATAGAGTGACCGGGATTTCAACCACGGAACCTAGCGAATATGTATTATAATATTATCAAAATATACTTATTAATCAGTGCAGGGTAGCTGTTTTCCCGTATTAAATTATTTAATTTAAGGTGCTGTTTTTCAGTCTATGCAATAACGACTTAAGTAAACTCACATTTAAGTGAAGATATATAAGAACTAGAGGAATTTAAATTCACAGTGAAATGGAAATATTGTTAAGGACTGTCATTATATTATATGTATAAATCAAGATGTCCATAAGTGAAAAACTCGTATATTTACAGTATTTCAAAACTTTGGATGTGATTTTCTCAAAACGGTGTTTTCAGACTTAAGTTGTTATTGCACCCATTGCCTCAATATTATGAATGTTCATTTTTAAAACTCACTACACTCAAGAACTGAATATGCTACGCCCCAACAAATTCACCAGGTAAAACACTCAACACAGCTCATGCGTGACAGCCTGCCACAACCGAGCTACGCAGTCAACGTGCTCATACGTTCTTTACTTTCTGAATCGTTCACGCAATAATAATCCCCCAGTAGCACTACAGCCCCTATGAGGCTTGGCCTACCAAGCGAACACTGCTCAGCCCGAAGGCCTGCAGATTACGGGGTGACGCGTGGTCAGAGCGTCCGTTATTCGTGGCGTTCTAGACCGCGGCCGCTATCTGTCTATCAGATAGCTCCTCAATTGTTCTCATGTAGGCCGAGTAGACCTGTAACCAGCTCTCAGATCCAAGTAAAATTTCCTGATCTTGCTGGGAATCAAACCCGGGCCTCCAGGTAAGTTGCAGGATCTCTATCCCTGGACCACGAGACCGGTAATAATAATAATAATAATAATAATAATAATAATAATAATAATAATAATAATAATAATAATAATAATAATAATAATAATAATTTTTAATGCTATTTGTTCGGGGCGTCAACCCACGCGGATGTTTTGCCCCTACTGGCACCATATTGTGTGAACCTGCGTGTAATTGGAATGGCGGTATTGTGGAATGTTGAGTGTGAGGAAAAGAAGATTAAGGACGTCACAAACACCCAGTCTCCAGGCCAGGGATATTAATTATTACAATTAAAAACCCCTGACCCGGCCGATAATCGAACCCGGAGCCGCCGGGTGACAGACGGACTCGTTGTCCCCTACACCGCGGGGCCGGAAATAATAATAATAATCATAATAATAATCATAATAATAATAATAATAATAATATTTTTACGTCCCACTAACTACTTTTACTGTTTTCGGAGACACCGAGGTGCGGAGAGGTATTGCCAGTCACAAAACTTCAGGTCTGCTTGACATTTACGGTTTTTGGAGGCGTCGAAGTGCCGGAATTTTGTCTGCAGGAATTCTTTTACGTGGCGGTAAGTCTACGGACACGAGGCAGCCGTATTTGAGTACCTTAAAATACCATCGGACTGAGATGGGATCGAACCCTGCTACATAGGCTGTCCTACTCACTACAGCCAAATATGTGCGTATAAACACAGCGTAGCTGTGAGCTTGCATTGGGGAGATATTGGGTTCGAACTCCACCACCTGTAGGCCTGAAGATGATTTTCCGTGGGTTCCCATTTTTACACCAGACAAATGTGGGACTGTACCTTAATTAAGGCAACGGCTGCTACCTTCCAAATCTCATCCTTCCGTTACCGAAAACCAATGTTGTGTTTGTGCGACATTAAACTAGAAAAAAGAAAAAAGAAAACATTTCTAGACTGACCGTGAGTGGGATGTTAACTCATTTCTTTGATAAATTGTAGTAACACAGGTTGAATATACGCTACACCAGCCCTTCCAACCAGTCTTAATTTTTTGATAGAACCAGGAATCGAACACAAACCTCGATCGTGCACTTCCATCTTCATGTGCAGTTCGTTTATAAAATGTCCTTCCAGAAGAATGTACGAATAATACATCAATATTAATGTTATTTACGTTACGTCCCACTAACTACTTTTACGGTTTTCGGAAACGCCGAGGTGCCGGAAGTTAGTCTCATAGGAGTTCTTTTACGTGCCAATAAATCTACCGACACGAGGCTGACGTAATTGAGCACCTTCAAATACCACTGGACTGACCCCGGATCGAACATGCCAAGTTGTGGTCAGAAGGTCAGTGCCTCAACCGTCTGAGCCACTCAGCCCGGCCCAGAAGAATGAGTAATAATAAAAGGGAAATTCGTTAATCATCTTGGACATACAGCTTTTCCTTATTGTTGGCAGTATTTGATGTTTAAATGCAAAAAAATGTCTGTTTGGTTCAACAATGTATTACTCACGCCTTATCGTCGCTAACAAGTAGCTCGTCAAGGGATCCAAGTCACTGTCACATATCGAGTTCCGAAGAGTGCATTTTTGCCACTTTTTCGTATAAGCGAGCGCGATCTTGCTGTTCTTAACCAGAAATCGAAATGGACATGGTGGACTATAAGCAGTAGTTATTGCGAACATCGCTGTACGCTCGTCAGTGACCCTGAAATACTGCAACCCTCACTCTACGTAGAGTAGTCATACAAACTTCAGTATGCTGCTGCATCACCGCTATTGGAGAATGAGACAAATGAGTGCAGCTTATTGGTGCGATGAGGAGAAACAGGCTCCGCTTCTCCTCTAAGATTGTCACTAATTGTTACCAAAGGCCTGTTGCACGTTAACAAGTACAGTGCGCCTGTATAACAGCCATTAGTCTGTTATATCTGCTGCATGGGAAGAATAGCTCTGAAATTTCCTTGAAGAAAATAAATCAGGAATATAAGAGTTAAGATTATTAGAATAGTTCTGAACCGAACAAGAAGTTCTTCTTGTAATAATTGTCGTTTGAATTTAGAGAAATCAAGTAAGCTTTCAGTTTCAAGTGACTGTTGATACTGTAGTCATAGCTAAGGGATCCTGAGTTACAGCCTACGTCAGGCTGTTCCAGCGTGAGTGCGGAGTACTCACAACTCTCATGAGTCTGGCTGCAGCATGCAAGGCAGCTCGGCACTGGGGCAAGCTGTCGTCACGGCCCGGTGAATACTGATGGAGACCGGTGACGGGGAATACCGTTCAAAGGGGTTGCTATGCCGAGGAATTGGGAGTATAGGCGATAATAATAATAATAATAATAATAATAATAATAATAATAATAATAATAATAATAATAATAATAATAATAATAATAATAATAATAATAATGTTATTTGCTTTACCTGCCACTAACTATTGTCACAATTTTCGGAGCGCCGCGGTGCCGGAATAAAGTTTCACAGGAGTTCTCTTACGTGCCTGTAAATCTACCGACACGAGGCTGACGTATCTGTGCACCTTCAAATACCACGGGACTGAGCCTGAATCAAACCTGCAAAGTTGTGGTCAAAAGGCCAGCGCCTAAACCGTCTGAGCCACTCAGCCCTGTGAGGGTTTCCCCAGGTAATACAGGACGAAAACTTAAACATATGTGCCGCTCCTGGAAGCAGTTGCATGTCGTTCTTTTTGTTCTGTCTGTTCAGTGTGATTAGAGAAGTGCCGTGTACAGTCATATCATACCATTGTTGCCTGTCCGGCTCCATGGCTAAATGGTTAGTGTGCTGGCCTTTGGTCACAGGGGTCCCGGGTTCGATTCCCGGCAGGGTCGGGAATTTTAACCTTAATTGGTTAATTTCGCTGGCACGGGGGCTGGGTGTATCTGTCGTCTTCACCATCACGTCATCCTCATCACGACGCGCAGGTCACCTACGGGTGTCAAATCAAAAGACCTGCATCTGGCGAGCCGAACATGTCCTCGGACACTCCCGGCACTAAAAGCCATACGCCATTTCAATTTTTCAATTGTTGCCTCATGGCCTGCCGAATTGCGGATACATGGCAAGGCTACATTGTTAGCCTTTCCGATGCTAATTTCTCATTTTCGAGGATTCTACAACAGTGTAAAATGAAACGTCTCGACACTAGTACGTCCTCTGTAGGCAACGTGATAAAATTACATCAGAATGGTTTTCCGCCAAAAACGACAACTTCAAAAAAACTGACGCGGAAGAGAGTTCCACCTTCCAGGACTCCGGACATCACTAAGAAGGTAAAGGCTGCTGTCCTGAAGGAAAATCCACCAACTCCAATACACCTTGCCAGCTACACAAGAACATGTAAGGGTACAGTCTACCGTATAATTAAAGAAGATCTGAACCTGGTAAAGCGGCTTAAGGCACGTGGACATGCTTTGAAAGCAAGGCACGTTGAAGAACGGGTGACTAATGCCAGAAAATTATACGAAAACTACCTAGCAGGGGATAAATGGCAGTTGGTTATTACACTGGATGAACCTTTGGTTTATTATTATGACACCAGCAAGCCCCGGGCAATTTACTGTCACCCTAAAGGCCAAAAGGGGACTCAAACTTCGTCAAGGAAGACAAGGAAAAGTTTGCTATGGGGTTCATGGTGGTGGCAGGATATTGTGTGCAGGGTAAACTCAGAATCCTCAGAGTGCCGAAAAATGTGAAGATCAATGCTACCTAATTCCAGAAGAAAGTCATGGACCCCTATTTTGACGAAGATATCCATCGGCTGTTTGGTGAGGATGCTTCAAATGTCGGAATCCACATCGATAAAGCATCCAGTCATACTGCCAGACCATCAGTCACCTACTATGAAACAAAAGAAGCAGAGACGGGTGTCCGTGTCATACCATTTAGTGACGTCCCAGTCAAATCTCTGGATGCCTCACCGATGGATTTCTGTGCCTATTTTTGCTAGTTGCTTTACGTCGCACCGACACAGATAGGTCTTATGGCGACGATGGGTCAGGGCAGGGCTAGGAGTGGGAAGGAAGCGGCCGTGGCCTTAATTAGGGTGCAGCCCCAGCATTTGCCTGGTGTGAAAACGGGAAACCACGTTGCCGACAGTGGAGTTCAAACCTACTATCTCCCGAATACTGGATACTGGCCGCACTTAAGCGGCTGCAGCTATCGAGCTCGGTTTTTCTGTGCCTTTGGTCTCCTGAAAAGAGTACTTACATCTAGACGACCAACCACTATTGAGGGTCTTTGCAAAGTGTGCAAGGAGGTATGGGACAATATTCCTCGTCCTGTACTCGGTCGAATTCTTCTACAGTGGAAAATGAGATGTAGGGTAATAGCCCGTGCCCGTGGCTATCACATGAAGCACAACCGGGTCTGAAGAAAAGGAATCGCCTAGGACAAAAGGTACGTCAAAATTGTCCAAACTTAACTGGAGCAACCCTCCGAAGGACATATTCAACAGGCAAGTTCAAGGTGCAGAATATAATACGGACAAGTATAAATCCTTTCCTTACTCTTTCTAATAATGTTATTTGCTTTGCGTCCCACTAACTACTTTTTAAGGTCTTCGGAGACGCCGAGGTGTCGGAATTTAGTCCCGCAGGAGTTCTTTAATGTGCCAGTAAATCTACTGACAAGGGGCTGTCGTATTTGAGCACCTTCAAATACCACCGGACTGAGCCGGGATCGAACCTGCCAAGTTGGGGTTAGAAGGCCAGCGCCTTAACCGTCTGAGCCACTCAGCCCGGCCTTACTCTTTCTTAGTCACCAACAAGTGCTGATCAGTTTGCTTGATCATGAAAGATATTTAGTTGATTTAACCATATGTAAGAACAAAATTATAATTTTTTAATGTTATTTGTGGACTTATATCAGTCTTTCCTGCCGCTTTTCCCACACCTGTGGGGTCGCGGGTGCGAACTGCGTCGCACATGTGGATTTGGCCCTGTTTTACGGCCGGATGCCCTTCCTGACGCCAACCCTCTATGGAGGGATGTAAGCACTATTGCGTGTTTCTGTGGTGGTTGGTAGTGTAGTATGTTGTGTGAATATGATGAGGAGAGTGTTGGGACGGACATATACACCCAGTCCCCGAGCCAGAAGAATTAATCAGAAGAGATTAAAATCCCCGACCCGGCCGGGAATCGAACCCGTGACCCTCTGAACCGAAGGCCAGTACGCTGACCATTCAGCCAACGAGTCGGACTGTGGACTTATATCAGTCTAACAATAAATAATACATGAATAAAGTCCCGGGTGTTTGTGCTGTCCCCAACATCCCTGCAACTCACACACTACACATAACACTATCCTCCACCACAATAAGACCCAGTTACCTACACTTAGCAGATGCCGCCCACCCTCACCGGAGGGTCTGCCTTACAAGGGATGCACCCAGCTAGAAATAGCCACACGAAATTATTATTATTATTATTATTATTATTATTATTATTATTATTATTATTATTGTTACCGTGTTTTTGTGGTAGTTAGAGGTGAAAGAAGGTGCGGGGTGGTGAACAGGTCTCAAGCTACGAAAGTAAAATTAATTTAAAATTTAACAAGGTTATATTTTCTTTTCAAACTCAGAAATAACAAGAATGGCAGGTACAGAGTAGCAAGGCAACAAAGAGCAACAATAGTATTTACAGGTTTTGGGCTTCGGGCCCCGAACTTCCAATTCTCGAGCAGTTAGCTCGAATTTACATGTACATAAGGTTTAGCAAAGGGGCAGAAAACCCCAATCATGCCCAGGAGCACTTGCTCCGAATTACACAGTAATACCTCCTAGAGGCACGCAGAAACAAATTGCAAAAGAGCGATCCGCTCTCAAAGTTTTAAGCCTATCACAAGGCCACACCTAACTCTACTTTCAAGTTGTCCTCTAAGGACGTAAGCACAGGGGTCAAATACCCAACCTACTGAGGTCTATCAAGCGAGAAAAGGATAATTACATGACCTCTAGAATACCAAGTCGAGAGGAGGCGAACTGCACTCCTAATACATTTGCTTTTAAAACCTAATCTGGCTCTAGGCCACAAATGCAAGGGCTAATCCCATACTAAAGAGGTGACTTTAGAAAGAAACAAATTTACATAATGTTAAGGAAGAATAGGTTGAGAAAATAAGTTCACCTCAAAACAATATGAGTGGGAGCTCGAGAGGGTTAAGCACTCTCTATCGCAATACGTAGTTTAAAAGATAGAATAGATACAAGTTTCTTTACATTTTAAGGAAGGTTACATAATGGGAAAAACTTCGGATCCGCCCCGAGAGTTAAACTGCTGAGCAAGCAAGAAAAGAAGTAATTAATCGGCCATTACCTGGTTGTTGACTGCCGCCGAAGAAAGAGGCGCTTCCCGCCCCCTGCTATGTACTTTACACACGAACAGATGGAACAGAAGTGGCGCAGAGACCCTAAAATCAGCAGTTTATATACTCTCGCGGAAAGTTCGAGGCGTTTCAGGAAGGAAAACACCCGCCCACAATCTTTTTATTGGTGGATAAAGAAAACCCCTACACAAGATGAAGAAGAAACACATCATTGGTGGAAAATTAATTTAAGAAATTCGGGATTGGCTAAATTCAAAACAAGGGGAAAGAAAGGGTTAATATTGCCAACTTAAACAATGACTGAAATAAATTTAGCAAAGAACAAACTTTTGAAATTAAATTTTCTCCAAAAAAAAAACAACAGTTCTTTCACTCCGCACTAGGGTGCACTATTGTTGATCTTCAGTAGTGTCCTCTAGAAGAGAAAATTCACACTTCTTACTACAAAACAAAAATACGTCGAAAATGACACAGTTCAAAAACTCCAAAATTTCCAAGTAGTGACATCTTCTGAGAAAGTAGAAAATTAATACCGTAGATAAAGTTCAGACTTCCTCCAGCAGAGGAGTTTCAACTGGCGCAAATTTTAAATAAGCGGCGTGGAGGTGTGCCGCCCGGGACAGACCTCCCCCCCCCCCAAAGGTTCCTCCAGGGGTGACACATGAAATTTGTTTGAAAACAAGGTCCAAGTTATGATGTGGATATGAAGATTGATTGCAGAAGCATTTATCGAAATGGTTGAAATTTAGTTTGATTCAGTTTCAAAAATTCTTGTAGTAACAGCGGAAGTACTGTCTTTATGTTTGTAGAAGGTTGAATTCAGAAGGAAAACTTTAGTTTTAAAGTTGAGGAAAAATTTTCTAAGTCCACCAGATATTGTTGTTGAATTCTCAGGTGTAGTAATTGCTGATAGTAATTGTCCATGTAGTTAATTAAATTGGATGGCCAGACTGGCCGCTGCAGCTTGTGTCCAGAGGAGGCCGCTCGGACCCCTCAAGTACCCTGAGATACCGCTCGCCCGCACTATGAGAGGAGTAGAGGTGTTGAAGCACGCCGCGCCCGCGGTGAACATATACAGGCTGCGGGCCAGTAGCAGGTCGTGCGCCGCACATCAGCCTTGGCCGGGAGGAGGCTCCGGCTCGCCGTGCACATGTCGTCTTCGCTGGGGAAGAGGGGGGCCTTCCTCTATCCCAGTCGCAGCACGGCGCCGCGCGGCTGCGGGGGCACTGAAACATTAAAGCTAGGCGGCAGAATTTGTTGGACCATCATCATTTTTGAGGGCACAGGCTTTGTGGAGAGGTTGAGGGGCCAGCGGCGTGCCGAAATTCATTTCGGATGCGAGCCACTGTGTGTAGTGGAGCAGGAGACGGGAGCTTGGTAATGGCCTTGGCAAGGATAGGATGGCAGTTTAATCGTGCGGGGAAGGTTTACAAAAATACTTACATATGAAACAAAATATTATAGAAGGGGCAGAATGCCTTAAAAGTGAAAACTCAAAAAAAAAATTTTATAACCTTCATATTCCTTTCACGATTATATGAAGCAAGTTAACCCAGAAATTACACCGGTTTCACCTGTGACAGGTGAACCCTAAATATCCTCTCGGTGGCTGGATTGCTTAATAATAATGTGACCGGCGTAAGGAAATCTAGAATGATACACGGCCCATGAAATCTGGGGGCAAGCTTGCCCGCGGGAACAAAATTCTTGACCATCACCTGGTCACCTACCTTCAAATGGGTGGGTCTCCGTCCACGATCATATCTTTCCCTAACCTTTTCATGAGAGACTTTAAGATTGGCTTTAGCCTTCTTCCAAAGATCTTTAATATTATCCGGATCTATTGTCTCGGGTAGAATGTCATTCAGAGACCAGAGGTTAGAGCGCGGCGTGTTGGGAACGAACTTGAACATCAAAGAAGCTGGAGTAAACTTGTGAGATTCATGAACCGCCGAATTCAAAGCAAAAGCTAACCAATGCAGGGACGTGTCCCACCTGGAATGATCTTCATGATGATAGGCAATAAGCGCGGACCTGAGATTACGATTAACCCGTTCAGCCAGAGATGGTTGAGGGTAATAAGCAGAAGTAGTTACATGAGAGATGGACAAGTCAAAACAGAATTTACGAAAAAGATTTGATGTGAACGCCTTAGCATTATCAGACACAATATATTGGCACGGACCAAAAGAAGCAAAAATAGAATTTAGGCAAGTAATGGTGGACTGAGCGGTAGCCAGCTTAGTCGGAAATAACCAGGAAAATCTTGTAAAGCCATCTACGCATACAAAGATAGACTTGTTAGCATTTCCCTTAGACTGGGGGAAGGGTCCTACATAATCAATATACAGGCGTTCCATGGGGCGCGACGCTTGATGAGAAGACAAAAGGCCTACCTTGGTGGACATGGTTGGTTTACTAAGCAAACAGGATTTACAAGCCTTCACTAGTTCACGGATTTCACCGTCCATACCTTTCCAGATGAACATTTCACGAATCTTCTCACGAGTTTTAAAGATACCAAGATGCCCTCCTAATGGGGTCTCATGATAATACTTGAAGATCATAGGTACAAGAACAGCTGGAACGACAACTTTCATCATCTTATCATGCCTCGATGGGCAACATAAAACACCATTCCTCAGAACATAAGGGGCCACATGTTCCCCAGAAGAAAGGGTTTCCATTATCGGAGCCAGCGTCGGATCTTCACGTTGGTATTTCTCGATATCCCTAAAGAGCATGGGAGCATCTGTTAAGATGGCATTAACATCAGATAGTATGGACTCGGGAGGTGATGAACTGTCGACCGGTTCATGGGTCTCGACGTCGTTGGAAAACATACGGCTGAGTCCATCAGCAACAACATTTTCGGTGCCTCGGATATGCCTGACATCGAATTGGAAGGCAGAAATACGGATGGCCCAACGGGCTATACGGCCAGTACGACGCGGCCTACCTAAGACCCAGCTTAAGGCTTGATTATCTGTCTCCAGGTCGAATTTGACATGTTCAAGATAGAGACGGAACTTTTCTAAGGCAAATAAGACTGCCAAACCTTCGAGCTCATAGATAGAATACTTGGCTTCTTGAGCCGACAAGGTCCTAGATGCATAGGCGATGGGTCGCCTCCCTAGTTCAGTCTCTTGAAGAAGGACTGCAGCTACTGCTGACAACGACGCGTCGGTTTGGACAATGAATTTCTTTGAGAAATCAGGCATAGCAAGGATAGGGGCATTACAGAGAGCTAATTTAAGATCTTCAAAAGCGGCTTGTTGAGAAGGTCCCCACTCGAATTTGATGCCTTTCCTACGAAGAAGGTTCAAGGGCGCCGCTCTATTAGCAAAGTTAGGAATGAACTTCCTGAAGAAATTCACCATTCCAATGAACCTGGTGATACCTTTGATGTCCTTAGGGGGTTTAAAATCACGGATGGCCTGTGTTCTCGAATGATCGACTGCAACACCCTCAGGTGACACAATATGCCCTAGGAATGACATAGAGGGCTTAGCAAAGGCAACCTTGGACAACTTGACAGTTAACCCAGCCTTACGAAGGCGATCGAGAACTTCTCGCAGATGATCTAGATGTTCTTCAAAAGTCTCTGAAAATACGACGACATCATCCAAGTAGTGATACAAGTACTCAAATTTGATGTCGGAGAAGACCCTATCTAGCAGCCTAGTGAGTACAGCTGCTCCCGTGGGGAGCCCGAAAGGCACGCGGTTGTATTCGTATAAATTCCAGTCCGTGGCAAACGCTATAAGATGTTTAGACTCTTCGGCTAGAGGAATTTGATTGTAGGCCTGATTCAAGTCCAAGATGGTGAAGAACTTGGCCTTACGGAACCATGAAAAACAAGAATGAAGGTCGGGAAGGGGCACAGATTGTAACACCAATCTGTGCCCTATAATATTTCCATATTTCCATAATTCCATGTCATTTCCATGTCAGCAATGCTCGGCGTTGATACGGACTTAACAACAATGTAAATTAATCTACATTCATGAACTGTGGGTTGGGCCTGTCGTAAGAGGCGAGAAAAGGGGATCGTACGGGCTCTGAATTTACGAGCGTCCGTTGGCGACCACGGTCCCTTAGCTGAGTCGTGGTATTGCTTTCACTTACATGTGCCAGGCTGCTCACTTTTATGTATCTTATCCGAACTCCCGTGGTCAATTCTCGTTCTTCTGATCACGACGCTGTTACCTGTGGAGGCCTAACGAGTCTTTCATTTTAACGCACTTCGTGGGCCTTAGTCTTCTTCGGTCGATACCTTAATTTTTCGAATTGGCGGACAGTAGGGATAAAAAGGGGATTCTGGGCCAGGGGCTAATGCGCAAGATGGCCTTCGACAGTATTCCATAAGATAACATCCTATTTTCTGAAGGTGTCCGAGTACGTAGCGCGTAGCTAGAGGTAGATTGCGCGTGGCGGCCATCTTGCGCGGTAGCCCTAGAGGTAGATTGCGCGTGGCGGCCATCTTGCGCGGTAGCCCTAGAGGTAGATTGCACGTGGCGGCCATCTTGCGCATTAGCCCCTGGCCCAGAATCCCCTTTATTAATGAATGACAGAAATGAAATGATATTGAAGTGTTGCTGGAATGAATTATGACAGGGAAAACCGGAGTACCCGGAGAAAAACCTGCCCGCCTCCGCTTTGTCCAGCACAAATCCAACATGGAGTGACCGGGATTTGAACCACGGAACCCAGCGTTGAGAGACCGGGCGAGTTGGCCGTGCGGTTAGGGGCGCGCATCTGTGAGCTTGCATCCGGGAGATAGTGGGTTCGAACCCCACTGTCAGCAGCCCTGAAGATGGCTTTCCGTGGTTACCCATTTTCATACCAGGCAAATGCTGGGGCTGTACCTTAATTAAGGCCATGGCCGCTTCCTTCCTATTCCTAAGCTTTTCCTATCCCATCGTCGCCATAAGACCTGTGTCGGTGCGACGTAAAGCAAATAGGAAAAAAACCAGCGGTGAGAGGCCGGCGCGCTTCCGCCTGAGACACGGAGGCTCACCTCTCCCGTGATACCTACCTTATATTCGACGTACCTTGGGAAGGGTTCCCAAGGGTTCCCAAAATGTTTAATTTGTCATAAAACCTTGAACAAATAGAAGCAATTCAACCTGAAACGACATTATATCGTTTATCATAGTAAGGACACAATCAATATAAAGATGAAGATTGCCTAGCACTAATAAAGCGACTAAAGGAGGAAATGATCAACCAGGAGGTAAGTATTATATTAACATATCTCAGAGTTTGTCATTAATTTATGCCTAATCATATTAGCCTATTAACTATGGTTACAATCTGAATACGTACTAACTACGACGATATCGTTCTGTTACGCATTATTAGTACATTGCTAGATAGATTGAAGATATGATTACTAAAAGAACTAAAACCTGAAATTCCCATACACAAAATAATTTGAAGTAAGGGTAAGTTAAGTTTGAATCACTCTGTTTACTTTCAGGACAATAAAATTGTAAATATAAATAATGATCTAGTCGTCCGCCTCTCCTACAGAATTTATCTTCATTTGGCAAAACGATTACGAAGTTCATCAGATGAAGATTTAATCAAAGATTGTTTAAAAATGGGGGCGGAAGAATTTAGTCCAAATCTGATATAACAATTTGAATCAATATACCCATCAAGAAGGACTGTGAATCGACGAATTCAAGATCTTAGTGAGGAAGTAAGAGTTGTTATTGCCAGCCCGCAGTGCTCTGGCAAGCGGCTGCTTGTTGGTTGTTCTAACGAGCCAAGCATATTCATGCTTGCTTTACACTTTTCCTAAGTAAATTTTAGAAAAGTGACAGTTGCACAAATTGACGCTGCCACCAGTAGAACAGACCACGGGTAAGTAAGCTGGCTCAGCTATTACTGTAGAAAGGTTAATAGGTTTACAGTCGACCGAACAGTCGAATGCACTATCGGCAAAGCTACAAACAAAACTCATTTCCATGGTCGCGTTAATCGTGACACAAGCAATTTCCAGTTTGTGAGGATAATATTCATCCATTTTAGAGGCTTAGGATAATTTGGTGTGTGAGCGAGGAAATGCTTGTAATCATGTGATAAGGTGGTACTGCAGTGTTTGGTCTATGACTGGGAATGCTACAGTGGGCCTGCAGAAAACGAGGGATGATGAGGCAAAGTACTTATTGTTTGCATGAGGGAGCTATACCAAATGAGTGGAGAGTTACTATAGTAGCCCCTGTGTACAGAAAAAAGGGTGATAGACATAAAGCTGAAAATTAGAGGCCAGTCAGTTTGACATGCATTGCACGTAAGCCTTGGGAAAGCATTCTTTCTGATTATATTACACAAGTATGCGAAATTATTAACTGGTTTGATAGGAGGCATTTGGGATTTGGGAAAGGTCATTCCACTGAAGCTCAACTTGTAGGATTCCAGCAAGATATAGCACATATCTTGGATTCAGGAGCTCAAATGGACTGTAACGCGATTGACCTGTCTAAAGCATTTGATAGGGTGGATCATGGTAGACTACTGGCAAAAATGAGTGCAATTGGACTACAGTATGTGGCTCTGTTATTCGTACAGGCTTCAATTTCTAATCAAGTCTCGTACATTCACATTAACGATTGAAAAACTGAAATAAAACGTACATTACGGGTAAAAACATGGTTTGTCAATGGTATTTCCTCAGTCAAAACCATACTTATTTACATACAGGCAGGAATATTTGATATGGATGTGCCGGCATCGACAAACGTGTGTACCAGTTGTATTTGTAAATATGGACTGGATGATGCGCACAATTTGTTTGCGGTGCACGGAAACGTGTCAGTGACGGCATACGACTGGTCAAGTGCGTTAGTCTCCTTCCTGGTGTATCTGTGGTGGACATGGATAGGAGTGCAGAGTTAAGTACGGAGCTTAAGATAACTCTACTTGAGGGAGCTCACGGAGGAACGAACTGGAAAGAAGGTCAGCAACTCCACCATCCGTCGGATCCTGTATCGGCATGGGTACTATGGAAGAATCCCTCGGGAAAGGCCATACGTAAGTATAAAAAAACAGACGGCTTAAACATTTTTGGCTAGTGGCTTTACGTCGCACCGACACAGATAGGTCTTATGGCGACGATGGGATAGGAAAGGCCTAGGAGTTGGAAGGAAGCGGCCTGGTGTGAAAATGGGAAACCACGGAAAACAATCTTCAGGGCTGCCGACAGTTGGATTCGAGCCAAGTATCTCCCGAATGCAAGCTCACAGCCGCGCGCCCCTAACCGCGCGGCCAACTCACGGCTTAGACTGACATTTGCTAAGGAGCACATAAATAAGGAGAACGAATTCTGGAATGATGTTATCTGGTCTGATGAGATAAAAGAAAACCTTTTTTTGAGTCAGATGGCATCCACAGAATATGGATGAAAATGGGTACAGACAATGATGCGGCAAATACACTCCCAGCTGTAAAATACTGTGGTGGGACTGTATGTCAGCCAGAGCTGTGGGTAACATACATTTCGTTGACAGAATAGCAAACAAGGAGGGCTATAATGCAATCCTGAGGGAAAACGTGAAGCACCAGGCCGTAAAAAGGGGATGCCACCTGTTTATATGTTTCAGCATGATAATGACCCTATACACACGGCTGACATTAATAAGACACGGTTGGACTGGAACATTCCTAAGAAGCTTATAACACCTCCCCAGTCTGTGGATATAAATTCCATCGAACAACTTTCGGCTACGTTGAAGAGGAATATCCGTAGGTAACGTGTGCGTACGAAGGAGGAACTTAAAAGTGTGATTCTTCAGGTATGGTAGAAATTCAGCCCGGACACGTGCAAGAATTTAGTGTATTCTATACGGGGACGATGTCAGGCAGTTATAAAGGCTAGGGGACATTCCACTATATACTAACATGTTCCAGGAACCCTTTACTTTTGTTTACTTTTTGTTTATTTCAAGTGTTCAATTTGTTTGTACGACTAGGAAAGATGCATGATTATGGGCGCGCTTTTTTTAATTATAAGCTGTATGTTTTGTCAACATGGTTGCAAATTTATATAGAGGATACATGATTTCTGAAGGCTTTGTTGAATATGTGTTTAGTGATAAAAATCTTTTTTCAGTTTATTATTTTCTGGCAGTGCGTTGAAGTACTGAAGCAAACAGTCCATACGAACAGAATAGGTATATTCTGTAGACAAAAGAGTGACTGAATGCGTTAATATATTTCTAGAAAATAGATCCATTATATATTCTTTATATTTTCTTGTGTATATATTAATGATATGCGTACAGAAGTGGAATCAGAGATAAGGCTTTTTGCAGATGATGTTATTCTGTATAGAGTAATAAATAAGTTACAAGATTGTGAGCAACTGTAAAATGACCTCGATAATGTTGTGAGATGGACAGCAGGCAATGGTATGGTGTTAATATAAGGAACGATCTTCATTGGGGTAATCACATAAATGGGTTTGAACTTGGTTATGAGAGTGTTTAGGGGCTGTAGTGAGGATGTAAAGGAGAGGACATACAGGTCTCTGGTAAGACCCCAGATAGAGTATGGTTCCAGTGTATGGTGCCCTCGCCAGGATTATTTTATTCTAGAACTGGAAAAAATCCAAAGAAAAGCAGCTCGCTTTGTTCCGGGTGATTCCCGACAAAATAGCAGCATTACAAAATGTTGCAAAGTTTGGGCTGGGAAATTTTGGAGAAAGAAGACGAGCTGCTCGACTAAGTGGTATGTTCCGAGCTGCCAGTGGAGAGATGGCATGGCATGAAATCAGTAGACGAATAAGTTTGAGTGGTGTCTTTAAAAGTGCGGAAGATCACAATATGAAGATGAAGTTGGAATTCAAGAGGACAAATTGGGGAAAATATTCGTTTATAGGAAGGGGAGTTGGGGATTGGAATAACTTACCAAGTGGAATGTTCAAGAAATTTCCAATTTCTTTGAAATCATTTAAGAAAAGGCTAGGAAAACAACAGGCCGGGCATCTGCCACCTGGGCGACTGCCGTAAATGCAGATCAGTCGTGATTGTTTGACAGTGACTGAACCTCTCTCTGAATAGCCAACAGAAGCCACCGGGCACCACAGATTGCTTCGAAACGAAGAGCAAGCAAGTTTGTAGTGTTACGTGACCGTTGATATTGTGATCATAGCCGTGGGACCTCCACTTTTACGTAGAATTCGAATGAAAGGCGTATGGGATGACTATTCTTTTTAAAATGTTCTGTATATACAGATGCCTCTGTGAGAAGCCAATGGTGATGTCCCTTCATTATCGCGCCCTCGAATCCAACCATTCAGTTCTGATTTCGCAGTTTTATGATGGGACATAACTATTCACTAGCAAGGAGGATTCACAACTCATCTCATTTTTTACCAAATTTTCATGAAATTAATAGTCCAAATTTTTTTGGAATATAAGCTTAAAAAGGACCTCTATGAACATATATACCAGTATTTTTGGAATAAATTTGTAAATTTCATTAATTATGCGCTGTCCTATAGATATGACCGTGGTAACAATTTTTACCAGGTACTGTTTACATATTATTGCAAGAATGATAGAAATAGGTAGGGAACATCTACAGCAAACATGTGTAATGAACAAGAAAGTTTAAAAATTGATCGGCACATAGCACTAGGACTTGCGATTCTGAAGTCAGTGTTCGTTAATGCATTATTTACAGTTTACTAACTCATGTAAAATCGTCGTTGTGAATGATAAGGTCCAAAACACTTTTTACATAATGTTACATTACACTTTTTGCGATAGGACAAGGGTTTTGAAGAACTGTTTGTACCTTGACATCTTCTTTGTTTTGTCCTCGTAAACAGAAAGTGATCCTTCTTGTAATATCTCATATCGGGAAACGGTTGAACGACTTGCCTTATTGCAATTGCAAGAGGACGTCCCAGGGTTTGTCTGATCAAGGCTGTTTTGATGCAGGTCACAGTTATATCCCTTTTAAAATCCGATAGTAACATCTCCTTTCATTTACAATTTTCTGAATTATCCAGGCGTTAACAACGCACATGTTTTGAAGGCGAATTAAAATCGGCCAGTACCACCTTTTGCCTTTTAAGTTTACCCCATATTTTGAGAGAAGCTAATCGTGTAGATCGACACCTCCCATTGACCTGCTGTAGTTTATTATAAGTCTTGGAAGTGGTATCTGACGTTCCTTTTTATTTGATCTTTGTCGTATCGTTTTGCTGAGGCCAACGGTTCTACCCTATCAAAGTTTGTAGCAACAGTGACGACGCTGTTGTCACTCCAACGAGCAAGAAGTATGTTAGTGTTAGCGTCAGAACAAAATTCATAGGCACTTAATTCTTTTTTATCACTTTTGGATTGATTAGATGTCATTTTTGTGCGCGGTCAGCCGCAAGAATTGTACCACTAGCACGAAAACGAAAACAAAGTTCATATAGTTCACGGAGGTTTGTAAAGAAATTGTCAAAATCAACGTAGTAGCTTAGTAGATCTTCTACAACGGTCAAAATATTTTGAACTACCCTAGTTCCTAGTGGAATAGGTTCCTCGGTAGGACCCATTTCTCTGCCACAATATAAATCAAATTTATAGCAGAAGCCACTAACACACAGGGCCCAAAATTTGTATCCAAATCGTATGGGCTTTCCATTTATAAACTGTTCTGGTTTGTTACGCCCAAAATATTTCACCACCATTTCATCCTCTGAATTTTAGTCGTCAAAAACACCGTACTTTGCGAATGATTGGGCTATTGCACTCAAAATAGGTCTGACTTTAAATGCTTTTAGTTTCATCGTTTAGAATTTTACACACTTCAAAAAAATTAGGGGAACATGTTTTTTAACGTCTGGTAAGTGAACGTTAATTTAGTAGATGGGGTTCCAATGGCCGTACAGCATACCTTGAGACCTTAGCTACTCAGGCTATGTCAAATCGAAGTTACACTCCATCTGTAGACGTAGCCATGCATTAAACTGTTAGGTGGTCCCTCAAAACAAAGTGAATAGCGATGCGTCCATGTGTCGTTGTGAGGTACACAGACTACTGCGTTCATTTGAGCACGTTGTACGTAAACCAACACATCCCACGAGACATCTTAAAGAGGTTCAAGTCGCAAGAGCCTTCACTTTGATCTAGGAAGGATCGTGTTGCTGTGGATCTCAATGTCTCTCCGTCAGTTATTCAACGCTTGTGGAATCGCTGCAATGAATTGAAATTAAATTAAATTGCGTATGACTTTTTTAAGTGCCGGGAGTGTCCGAGGACAAGTTCGGCTCGCCAGATGAAGGTTTTTGATTTGATTCCCGTCAGGCGACCTGCGCGTAGTGATGAGGATGAAATGTTGACGAAGATGACACATACACCCAGCCCCTGTGCCAGCGAAATTAACCAATTTTAGTTAAAATTCCTGACCCTGCCGGGAATCGAACCCGCGACCCCTCTGACCAAAAGCCAGCACGCTAACCATTTAACTATGGAGTAGGACGTCGCTACAAGGAGACAGGCCAGTTCAGAAGGAGGATTGGACAAGGTCGTGGACGCATGATAACCCCACAGGATGATCGATATCTGGCCATCTGTGTGTTGCGGCGTCGTTCAGCAACTGCCAGAGAACTGCAACAAGACCTCAGGAGGGTCACTGGAGTCAAGGTGTCTGACCAGACAGTAAGGAACAGGTGAAAAGAAGTGTCCTTACCACCCAGACGTCCTGTTCGAGTGCCCCGTTTAACGCAGCAACATCGCGCAGCTTGCTTTCTGTTTGCCCGTACCTACGTCAGCTGGCAACTTCGCTGATGGAGACCTGTGTTGTTCACACACGAGTCCAGATTTCTTCTGACACAGCGTGATGGACGTCAACGTGTATAGAGACGCCGTGGTGAGCAGTACATGTCAAATGTTGTCCAGGAAGGCGACCGATTTGGACAAGATTCTGTGATAGTGTGGGCTGGTATCAGTATTGATTGCCGTACGGATCTTGTCGTCCGTGTAATCTTACCGCTGCGGGGTACATCGAACAGACACTGCTACAAGCATGTGTTGGATGATGCATACGGTGTTGGCCCTGAATTCGTACTCATGCACGACAATCCCAGGGCTCATGTAGCGCGCATCAGCATATCTCTCTTGCGAGGACTGGACGTTCAAGAGATGGAATGGCCAGCAGTGAGTCCCGACCTTCATCCCATCGAGCTTGTGTGGGATATGCTTGACAAAAGTGTTCGTGGGCATCCTGTTCCACCACAGACCCTCCAAGACCTCGAACAGGCTCTCATTGAAGAATCCACCTCAGCCATCCTGGAAGTTGTTTTCCGTGGTTTCCCAATTCTCCTCCAGGCAAATATGGGGCTGGCACCTAACTTAAGGCCACGGCCGCTTCCTTCCCTCTTCCTTGTCTATTCCTTCCAATCTTCCCATCCCCCCGCAAGGCCCCTGTTCAGCATAGCAGGTGAGGCATCCTGGGCGAGGCACTGGTCATCCTCCCCAGTTGTATCCCCCGACCCAGATTACGAAGCTCCAGGACACTGCCCTTTAGGCGGTAGACGTGGGATCCCTCGCTGAGTTCGAGGGAAAAATCGACCCTGGAGGGTAAACCGATAAAGACGAAGAAGAAGAAAAAGAATGTATCTATTTTCGTTTTTCAGGTTTAGCCTTTCTAGTTTTAGTGTTTTATTCTTTGAGGGTATACTTAGATGTTTGTTTCAAATTAGTGCTAGCATCCTGCACAGTTACTGCTATTTACAGCTACCTTCACATGGATCAGTTTCTTTGTCCGGAAAAGCACGTCAGACCTCGCATTCGGCAGCATTTTCTTCCTTTAGCGGTATTTCATTCTTCATTCATTCTATTCCTGACCCTGTCAGTTAGCTACAAACAGGCTGTGGATATTCTTCATAAGACTGAAAGGCTGATTCCATGTTTCGACACTTGGTTTGTAAATAAAGTCAAACTACGTAGTTATACACATTTCACCCACTGATATAAATACGATGCAGGTCTTCTATTAATAAATGTGCAAGAAACCAACATTGATAGAGTGAATAACATTTTATATATATATTAATTTCAAAATCTCAGTTCTACAGATTTTCACACCATTCGCTGGACCTGGAAATAAACCCCTGCGGTGCAACGCAAGTAGCAGTTGCTGAAGACAGCTGTCAAACCACTTCTACTTCCGGCGGGGAATCTTCACGGCGCAAAATTTACTCGGTGCAACTTTTACAGAACCCTTCAGACACTTGGGGGTCCTCGGTGTCATCATGGTTAATATTTTCCTCCTCATATATATTTGTATAATATACAATATTGTCTTGTAGCAGCACAACACTTGCTAACACATGGTCCCCTTCATTTTCCAGCTGTTATAATACACTACATATCGCTTCTTCTTTATCAGCTTACCCTCGAGGGTCGGTTTTTCCCTCGGACTCAGCCATGAATTCCACCTCTACCGCCCCAAGGGCAGTGTCCTGGAGCTTCAGACTCTGGGTCGGGGGATACAACTTGGGATGATGACCAGTACTTCGCCCAGGGGGCCTCACCTGCTAAGCTGAATAGGGGCTTTGCGGGGGACGGGAAGATTGGAAGGGATAGACAAGGAAGTGGGAAGGAAGCGGTCGTGGCCTTAAGTTAGGTACCATCCCGGCATTTACCTGGAGGAGAAGTGGGAAACCCCGGAAAACCACTTCCAGGATGGCTGAGGTGGGAATCGAACCCACCTCTACTCAGATGACCTCCCGAGGCTGAGTGGACCCTAAATTTCGTGGCAGAGCCTAGAATTGAAGCCGGGCCTCCGGGGTTGGCAGCTAATCACACTAACCATTACACCACAGAGGCGGACCACTACATATCTCATCAGTAGTTAAATGAGGTGAAACGGATATTTTGTAAACTCAATACGCCAGCTAAATACCATTACAATGTTTACAGTAGAGTAGAGAACAACCACGCACAGTAGCCAAACTTATACTGAGGAGCTAGGGAATGCTAGGGAAGCGGAGACATGTGGCGACCTGCAGTGGAGTAGTGAGGACTCACCGCAACCGTACAACCCACTAGATACCACTGTTATATTTATAGGACAGCAATATTAACCTGTAGAGCCTCCGTGGCTCCGGCGGCAGCGCGCCGACGTCGCACCGTTTTGTTCTGTGGTTCAAATTGCGGTCACTCCACGTGAGATTTGTGCTGGACAAAGCGGAGGCGGGACAGACTTTTCTCCGGGTACTCCAGTTTTTCCTGTCATATTTCATTCCAGCAACTCTTTGCAATATCATTTCATTTCATCTGTCATTCATTCATCATTGCCCCAGAGGAGTGCGACGGTCAGCCGGCACATTTGCTATAGTCGCCGCTACATGGGGGCTTCATTCATTTCATTCCTGACCCGGTCGAATGACTGGAAACAGGCTGTGGATTTTCAGTATTTAACCTGCGCTTGTACTTGCTACAATTTTAATTTCAAAGCAAAAATTATACATTTATATAAAAGAAGTATTTATTTGATGTGTAAATACGGTGAAACATTTTGAAACACAATTAAGTACCGGTATTTATTTTTAATTTTTTACCAAAATCGTGTAGGCCTATACACATTAGTTTTAGTCAGTTTTTATAAATACCGGTACATGAAAAATTGAAAATATGCAAAATGAATGTTATTTATTGACTATTTTCATTATTTTCTAAAACATACAGTATGAAAATTAGGAAGATACATTTGAAACTATATGCACCTATTTTCTTAAAATATTTAAATTTGATGTCCTAAAATATGACAGTGGTAAAAGAAACGAGTTAAATATGAGTTGTTTTGCCATTTCTTTTACGCCGCACCGACACAGACAAATTTATATAAGAAAAAAATACAAGAGAGGTGAGAACGGGTAAATATGGAGCGAAGTTTGAGACATGAGAAGTTTGCACACGTGTTCCATAACAATTTATGGTAAGTGCGGGAAGTGCCTACTTCAGTGTTGCAGGGTAATAACTGTTGTCTCAAATAAGGGATATGAACGCCGGTTTCAAAAGCCCCGTGTACAATACAGTACTTTTTATTTAGTGTGTTAAGCCAAGTTTATACCGAATGTTACCAACAAATGTACATAACTTTGTTAGCAACACGTTTTAGCAACAGATGTTAACTGAAAAATTTGTGGTAATTTAATGTTGGTAACAGAACGCAATGTGACTTCTGTTTTCGATGTGAGCAACATTTAGTCCGCTTCCCCTCCTGCTCACCAACACTCATCACGCTGGGCTCTCTACTCCCCCGCCAATCTGGTTCTTACCTGATCTCCGTTGGTAAGAATGTTGTCAACCCCAGCCATACATATCCCTCTTCTTCCTTGTTTCGCACGCTAGTAAACACGCGTAAAATAAATATAATGCTAAATTACTTATTCTCGGTAATAGCCAAAAAGACATCGGGTGAGTTGGCCGTGCGGTTAGGAGCGCGCAGCTGTGAGCTCGATCCGGGAGATAGTGGGTTCGAATCTCACTGTCGGCAACCCTGAAGATGGTTTTCCGTGGTTTCCCATTTTCACACCAGACAAATGCTGGGGCTGTACCTTAATTAAGGCCACGGCAGCTTCCTTCCCACGCCTAGGCCTTTCCCGTCCCGTCGTCGCCGTAAGACCTATCTGTGTCGGTGCGACGTAAAGCAGAATAGCAAAAAAAAAGTCAAAAAGACAATTTCAACACAAAATTTTACATCTCTTATATTATTGAGTAATTTTCACTCGAAACGGTGGTTGTAAAAGCAAGGATGTTGGCAATTTGCCTTTTCAGATAAGAATTAGTGTACGATGTATTTCCGCAGGAGAAATACAGAAAAATAGATTACGAATAAATTATTACTAGCTGAAACCCGTCAACACATGACGGTCAATGGGGTAAATATTTATTGTAGGATTTCCTTACATACGACATTCCTTGTACCTTGTTTTTTACTATTTTATTTTCGTCACACCGACACATATGTCTTGCCGTGGCGATGGGAAAGGAAATGGCTAGTAGTGGGAAGATGAAGATGATGATGATGATGCGTGTTGTTTAAAGGGGCCTAACATCTAGTTCATCGGCCCCTAAAAGTTGAGAAGGAAGTGACCGTGGCATTAACTAAGGTGTAAAATGGGAAACCACGGAAAACTATCTTCCGGGCTGCCGACAGTGGTGTTCGAACCCACTATCTCCCGAATGAAAGCTGATAGCTACGTGACGCAAACCACGCAGTCACTTGCTCGGTGCATTCCTTGTACCTCAAACCTTGTCCCTTTCGGCACTACTGCAACTTTTAAATATCGCGCCCTTCATATCACAACATTTAACTGGCCATGGCTGAAAACTGGCTGAGGTAAACGGAGACTCACGTCTGTTGAGGTTTATTGATCGTGATACAAAATGTCAAGCGAATTGGAAATAAATTGATGCCTCTTGAAAGAAAATGCAAGTGTTTTTTCGGATGTCGTTAAGTCAATTCGAGGGATCAGAACTCTCTGTCCAGTTTTATCTTCACTTATTATATTATTTCCAAATCGAAACAATTTTCGTACATCATCATCATCATCATCTGTTTACCCTCCAGGTTCGGTTTTTCCCTCGGACTTAGCGAGGGATCCCACTTCTACCGCCTCAAGGGCAGTGTCCTGGAGCTTCAGACTCTTGGTCGGGGGATACAACTGGGGAGTGTGACCAATACCTCGCCCAGGCGGCCTCACCTACTATGCTGAACAGGGGCCTTGTGGAGGGATGGGAAGATTGGAAGGGATAGGCAAGGAAGAGGGAAGGAAGCGGCCGTGGCCTTAAGTTAGGTACCATCCCGGCATTCGCCTGGAGGAGAAGTGGGAAACCACGGAAAACCACTTCCAGGATGGCTGAGGTGGGAATCGAACCCACCTCTACTCAGTTGACTTCCCTAGGCTGAGTGGAGCCCGTTCCAGCCCTCGTACCACTTTTCAAATTTCGTGGCAGAGCCGGGAATCGAACCCGGGCCTCCGGGGGTGGCAGCTAATCACGCTAACCACTACACCACAGAGGCGGACATTTTCGTACATACTTCTTAGAATTAGTCCCTAATCTAGTTCCGTTTAGGAGCCGTTTGGAAACGTTCCGATTTTTAAGGAGCATAACTATGGCTACAGTTTTTAGTATAAGAATATGTGGAAGCAAACCATTAATTCCAAGGAATTCAAGCATTGTGTGGGAAATTGAAGTATCTAGCTTTATCTTCCGTATGAATTTGTTGACGCTAGTGTATGGTTTTGAATTAGGGTACAAGCGCAATGACTTTCAAATTAATTAATTAAGAATAGCAACTTTCGAGAAAATTATATCTTTCGCAGAAGTGATCGTTTTGCTATAAATTTCTATTACGATATCACCGTGTGCAAAAATTCTGGCCGGTAGTTCAACAATATTTGATCCGTCACTATCTACAGAGGGGCAGTCAGCGTTTACGATTTCTTGCACAAAAAAAAAAAAAAAGAACGAATTCCATGTTTTGTGGTTTTGTCCACATATTCGTTGTAAGTTCAGTGGTGTATTTTGAATAAGGTTCAAAGAGGAGACTATTTAATACAGTTATAAATAAATAATTGTTTGACTATAAGCTCGTGGCAATACAGACAAAAGCTTTATGAAATCTCTTCCAAGAACAATAATTTTCTCGCCAGAAGGAATGGAATGTTTTTACATATGATATATTTTAGGAGACGATTCACGCACATTAATGAATGACTATTTGCCATTGGGGCTTTATCCCATATTGAGCCGTGAAAATCGAATATCGCCAGCTGCTTTGAAATTTAATTTTAAACCAGACGCCAAATTCTCATTTAAATTTAGAGGAATTTTGAATGTAATGTGCACTGTTCAATAGATGGGTAGCAAAACAGCGATTATTCCTGTCTGCGAAATACAACTAGAGCTGGGACAGGTACAACGCAACCGTTATCTCGGAACGGTTCAGGGAACACAATTGTTGCTGAATGAAGCCGTTGCAAGAAAGTCAGTTTGTAGTTGCAGTACTGCTATGCTGTTGTGTTCTTCACCAGCACCGTTTCACAACTTCACAACCGGTACGTATACAAAACCGTCGTTCGCAACCATTGCAATTCTTGAAACTAGGGTTTTTCGATGTAATAGAATAACTAACAGGTCAGGTAGGACATCCCGGAGATCTGCGCTGCTATTGTCTGATGCGCCTGACGTCACCGAGTACGAGAATACAGTGCCACGCTAGATTCATTGGGTTGAATGTCGCAAGGTGCAGTCAGCTGAGTATTTTTTGAGTTAATCTTGTTTGTTATTAAGATTACGCTTCACTCAGTCATGAAATAAAGAACTAATAGATATTTAGATGCCGCAGCAATTATCTTTTAAAATTAATAAGAAAACATACGACTTCAAATCCGTCTCTATAATGACAAAGACACTCACATAGGCTCTGGCAGTGGGACGCTGGCCTTCTGAGCCGAACGTAGCAGACTCGATCCTGGCTCAGTTCGGTGGTATTTGAAGGTGTACAAATACGTCAGCCTCCTGTCAGTATATTTACTGGCACGTTAAATAAATCCTGCGGGAGATACTTCGGGCAACTTTGCGTCTCCGAAAACACCTTATCTGATTTAATCCAAATATTGACACAATATACAATGGAATTACAAATTTTGTAAGACAACTTTTTGACTCAGAGTGGTTGGAAAATTGTGTTCTTGGTTGCCTTGTAATCTTATCCAGTGATTGTGCTGTATGACTGTGAAATATGCAAATTAATTCCTTTATATCAGCCTGTATTCGATAGAATGATCTGGATCCCTGGCTGGCTGGTGCGGGGAAAGTCGTGAGACGATGCCGTGGTTGACGCACTACCACATTTCTATCCATATCGGTAGGAGTACGTTATTTTGCAAGTTTTATAAAGTGGTTATCTAAGAGCAACTCTTTCGGCGACAACCGTTGTCTAATAATAACTGTTTTCTCCAGCACTAAGTACAGCTGATCAGTAAGACACTCGTTGCGCTTTATTACGTAGCCTCAGCAGATTACGAGTATTATAACTTTATTATTACTCGTAGTAAGTTAGCAACATGGTACTTAGTTGTATATATTTGGGCATGTGCTGTTTTCTCACTATTTACGCATAGTAGGAGATGGTAAGGAGTGATGGGCAAGGGAGAATAGGACATACCCGTAAAAGGACGGGGTAGGACGGGCCTACCCCAAATATGTAAAAGAATGGAGATATGAGAGAGGCGGGGTACGGGAGGAGAGCGGTTTCAGCCTCACGTGGTCGGCCGCAATCGAATGGTGAGGAAACTGCACTGTCATCTCGTAGGGTTGTTGGGGTCTTCTTTTGGGCCCCACGGATAGGGCCGGTCGTGTCATCACTGGGAGGGCGGCCTTCTTCTCACTAGGGGTGATGACACGGCCGGACAGTAGTAGTAGGTTATTAGCTTATCCTTCATTATTAATATTCTTTCTTGCTTTTATGTTCAAAAATACTAATGCTAATACTAGATATAGGGGCGGCGCTTACATGTTTTCCGCCCATGTGTGTGACCAAATAGTAGATAGGGGTGGCTTCTCACATGTGGTCTGGTTTCTGCCTGTGTGAGGGGCTACAAAATTAAGTTAGGATTTTAGAGTTAAGGTAGTTATAGAGGTGGCGCTTACATGTTTTCCGCCCGTGTGAGTGACCACGTAACAGAGTTTAAATTTTTATTTTTTGTTTTTGTAATGAGAACATGAATTTTGGCGAAAAGCCGGTATTGTTCATCTTCTTCAATAAATACAAAATAAATACACTGGTTGCGCATGCGTGCCTATTCCCCTTCCATCTCTCCTATCGTGCCTGCTGCTCAGCACTCTCACGGTCCAGGTGGGCTTTAAGTACTGGTGAGCGTATTAGCCAATCAGAATGCTAAATTTTTCTTTAATAATTCAAAAATATACGGCAATAAATGTCTATGGTTTTAAAGACACTCTGAAAATCTACAAGCCAAGATCTTTCGTCAGAATGCTTGATGATTCAGCTGTTATCTCAAAATCGATGTAACGAGAATCAGCTTAGTGTTTTAAATATAAAGATAATAATCATCTTATGGGGCTAAATTGAGGCATCTTGACGCCATTGTTAAACCTGAGTGCCTGTATGCAGCGGGAACATTGGGCATAATTGGAAAAGGTGGACTTGAAGATATACGGAAGGGAGAAAGAAAATGCTAAGTAAAATTTTGGGCCCAAATGTAAGAAATGGGGAGAGGAGACTCAAATATAACAAAGAATTGTATCAAAGGACAGAAGGGGTGGTTGAAGTGATGAGAAAGAGATGATTACAGTTCAATGAACACTTGTTCTGGATGAAAAATAGTAGACTAACGAAGAGAATCTTTGAATTCTTCATGAAGAAGACAGAGCTGAAATGGTTTCGAGAAGTGACTAAGATGGGGATTCCGGAAGATTAGATCATGGACAGAAATTAATTTAGACAACTCGTCAAAAGTTTCGGCGGTTTCTAGGAGACTGGGGAAAACGCTAGTGAGAAACGGGGGGTCCTATACAGAAGAACAGAAGAAGGAAGTAGGAGGAAGGGTGAAAAAATACTGGTAGAGAGTGAAGGTAGTGAGAAGGCAAAGATTATCAGACGTGGTCCATAGACGGCCGAAACGAATTTAAGAAAAAATCAAATAATGTACGGTATGTTCAAACATTATCTTGAATTGTAACTTGTAAATGTTTAATTGTTACTGAATGATAAGCTAAAAATGTAAGGAGAGTAAAATGGAAATATCATGTGTCGAAATGTGTATAAATAAGGTCCAACTAAAAATTAATTTAGGCTAGCTGAGTGGCTCAGATGGTTGAGGCGCTGGCCTTCTGATCCCAAGTTGGCAGGTTCAATCCTGGCTGAGTTCGGTCGAATTTGAAGGTGTTTAAATACGTCAGCCTCGTGTCGACAGATTTACTGGCACTGAAAGAACACCTGCGGGATAAAATTCTGGCACCTCGGCATCTCCGAAAACTGTAAAAGTAGTTAGTGGAACGTAATGCAAATAAAATTATTATTAAACATTAATTTATTTTATTTTCTTGAGTACCGTATTCTATTTGCATGCCATTCTATGAACTGCTCCATATCGGTTTATATGTGTACTAATATTAACATTTTAATTTTTAAATATGTTTCTTTAGTCATTAAAGATAATTTAAACTGGAAAATGTACAGTAGATATCTCGTCAGTAATGCAGTAGTACATTCTTTATTACTATTTTCCTCTACACTTATGTAAATATCACACGTCAATAATCAGTATTGCACTCATTATTGAAATGTATTCTACTCCACATTAATTTCATATATTCCTTCATAGCTAATAAATACAAGTGTCTGGCTCCATAGCTGTGTGTTCAACGTCTTGGTCTTTGTTCTTCGGGGCCCTGAGTTTGAATGAGGGACTTAAATCTTATGCGGTAAATTCCCCAGTCTCGGGGACTGAGTGTTTGCGCTGTCTACATCATTTCTGCACCTAATATACCACATAATGTACAGCACTACCTTCCACCACACAAACACCAGTTTCCTATACACGGCAGGTGCCGCCCACCTTCTTCAGAGGACCTGCCTTATAAGGGCTGCGTCAGGTTGGCAATAGTCTCATGAAATAATAATAATAATAATAATAATAATAATAATAATAATAATAATAATAATAATAATAATAATAATAATAATAATAATAATAATAATTCACTGTTACAATTAGTAGTATTACAATTATATTATTCAATTATTATTATTATTATTATTATTATTATTATTATTATTAATAATTTTATAATAATCTCAATAAGACATTTGACTCGAATTATATTAAAAATTCGTTAAAAATTTAAGGGAATGTCACAACACATGACATGTCTAGGCGACTGATTTTTCAGTCACAATTTGTGGGTTATTCCGAAGTCCTTCAGCATTTCTAAGACTTTTGGTGGTACAATGTTCATAGCGTAGAGAATGAGAAACTTCCACGTACGTATCACTTCATTGACTAGTTCTGAGTGCTTATCTTCCGGGCCTGAGTCATACTGGTAAGTATGACTTGCTTGCTTTGTCATTTGCCATTATAGTAGATGGATTTGGTTAACTGTCACACTTTTGACTGATGTTTGTGACATGGGAGAGATGCCTCCTCTTGTCCCATAGCTTTAGCAAAGTCTCTGCGGCTATTTTGACTGACTATGCTTACCGAGGTGGCAACATCTTCCCAAAGTATTATCTGCGCACTTTTTGCCGATAGATTTGTGTACGGGTTTGAAGAGTAAGGAGGGAGCAATTGCGGTTCCAGTAGTACTGCCAACTGAATGGAAATGAAATCTGAATTGAATCCATAATATGATCGATCGATATGAATTTTGTTAAACCTTTGTTATCTTAAGCCAACAACTGTGTTACACACACATTATATAACATTATATAACATTTCTCGATGCGAATCTTATTCCTAGAGTGAATTCTATAGTTTGGCTTTGCTGTGTAAATAACAACAGTACTAGTACGTAAAGTGTACGCCAGATGTCGTACAGCGATGCATAAGCGATTCATAGTTTGTGTTTCAAAGGTTGCCAGTACAAATCTCGAAGATTGCCGAGGTCGACCAATTCAGCACTAGTTTGTAAATCTATCCAGAAAAGGTGCGCAGACAATATGACCCACGACCTCACCATATTTGCAGCAGTTATCGACTTACCCTACCCTTCCACGCCTTTCGTAAAGAAAAACCTGTATCAGTTATAATAGGTCCATACAAGTTGCACTATACAAATTAGAACATTCCTCCAACTGAATGATTGGGCGAGTTGGCCGTGCGGTTAGGAGCGCGCAGCTGTGAGCTTGCATCCGGGAGATAGTGGGTTCGAACCCCACTGTCGGCAGCCCTGAAGATGGTTTTCCGTGGTTTCCCATTTTCACACAAGGCAAATGCTGGGGCTGTACCCTAATTAAGGCCACGGCCGTTTCCTTCTCATTCCTATGCATTTCCCATCCCATCGTCGCCATAAGACCTATCTGTGTCGGTGCGACGTAAAACAAATAGCAACTGAATGAACTTACAACCAAATAAGTTAATTCACTGAAGACTTATATTCAGTGTGTACGTTTGTGGTCGACAGATTTAATGTTTTCGATAAAACTCCCTTTCCATTAATTGACCTATGTGAAAAGTGATTTTTCGGGTGAGCGGAATTAGATCCTAATGGAGTAGTGTTCTAAGTTGGAAAGTGCAACTTGTATGGACGTAGTATTATATTTGATACACGTTTTTCTTAACCTCATGCTTTGCTTAAACAAGTCACGCTGGCAATGCTTAGTTTCATTTTTCATGCTAGGTTTATTATTTGAACCACTGACTTGGGATGGTACAGTTGGTGTGTGGCTATTTGAAGATGCATGATCTCTTAAAGGTTTTTGAGGTTTACAGAAAACAGGTCTTCTTTCCTTCTTAATCTGTTTATCGTCCAGGGTTGGTTTCTCCCTCGGACTCAGCGAGGGATCGCACCTCTCCTGCCTCACGGGCAGTGTCCTGGTGCGTGAGACTTTGGGTCGGGAATACAAGTGGGTGGGGAGGAGGACCAGTACCTCGTCCAAGTGGCATCACCTGCCTTGTGGGGATATGGGAAGATTGGAAGGGATATACATGCAAGAGGGAAGGAAGCGGCCATGTCGTTAAGTTAGGTACCATCCCGGCATTTACTTGGAGAAGTGGGAAACCATGGAAAACTTCTTCGAGGATGGTTGAGGTGGGAATCGAATACCCCCCCACCACTCTACTCATTTGACCCCCTAAGGCTGAGAGGACCCATTTCCAGTCCTCGTACCACTTTTCAAATTTTCGTGGCAGAGCCGGGAATCGAGCCAGGGCCTCTGGGGGTGGTAGCCAATCACACTAAATTAAATTACAATTGGTATGACGAATGTGTTGCTGTCTAAGACTCTGACCAAATTTTAAGATGGACAGGTAGTTTCGAAATAGTTTGACAAAGTTATCTGGGGAAATTGTGAAGCTCCTAGTCGAAAGGCCAAAGTGAAGACAACGTACCTCCTGTAATTCGTAGGTCACGACCTAGACGAAGACGATGGGACCCGTTTCGGGCTAAAGAATCCACAAGTTGACTTTATGTTACAGTAGAAACTAACTGGCGACATCTCCGACAAAGTTTTGCTTTTCTGGTTTAAGGTGGAGGAATGAACTCGAGGAGAGCTTCCCCGTCGCGTCGGCGAGAAAGTAGCGACTCCGAGTGTAATGAACAGAACTCTCAATCCAGCCAGGAGAGCACCTTGAGGATGTTGGCACATGTAAGTGAGCAAACAATTTATCATCTCGCTGTCGGGAGGGTTTTCTTCACTCAATTCTTTTATCTTTGGATGCGAGTTAAGCAGTCAGCTGGACACAAGAACTGATGCAAGGGACAACATGAACAGAAGAACTTTCGATATAGTCTGAACATACGAGTGTATTTATCCCTGCATTTTAGATTTTGTTAAATACCTACTTGTTTAAGTGTTGTTAATGCAATTCACTATGGCCATGTGACTTTTCGAGGAGCTAGATACACCGCGGTGGTGGATTGTTCATACTAAATATGTGTCTGTCTTTGTGAATGCTTTGTGATTTGCTAGATTTCAAGTCTTTGTGAATGCTTTGTGCCTTGCTAGATTTCAAGTTATCAGTCAGGCGAGAAATTACACGAAAATAAAAGTGTTCTGCATCTTACTTTGTGTATAAGAGCCAACGACGTAGCCATGCTAAAAAGGCCGGATACCGAGCTCGATAGCTGCAATCGCTAAGTGCGGCCAGTATCCAGTATTCGGGAGATCGTGGGTTCGCCCCTACTGTTGGCAGCCCTGAAGGTGGTTTTCCGTGGTTTCCCATTTTCACACCAGGCAAATGCCGAGGCTGTACCTTAAATAAGGCCACGGCCGCTTCCTTCCCACTTCTAGCCCTTTCCTGTCCCATCGTCGCCATAAGACCTATCTGTGTCGGTGCGACGTAAAGCAACTTGCAACAAAATGCCGGATCTCATGAAATCTCCCGAGTTAAGCATCATAGGGCGTGATCACCACATGGATGAGTAGCCGACATGCTGTTGGCTGGAGGATTGGAAAGGAACTAATCACCCTACCATAAGTTAACTCCGGCTCAGGATGCTTGATCGGTTGCACCTGGCTTAGCTGAGGACAATGACGAATGACTGGGTCACCAGCATCCAGATTTGAATAAGGCGCTTTATTATTATTATTATTATTATTATTATTATTATTATTATTATTATTATTATTATTATTATTATTATTATTATTAAGGGGGCTGCCTGGGCGAGGCGGTAAAGGCGTGCTAGGTTCGCCCGGAAGGACGTGGGTTCGAATCCCCGTCAGGAAGTCGTAAAATTTAAGAAACGAGATTTCCACTT
The DNA here is from genome assembly GCF_040414725.1 of Anabrus simplex. NCBI lineage: Eukaryota > Metazoa > Arthropoda > Insecta > Orthoptera > Tettigoniidae > Anabrus > Anabrus simplex. Next base: position 960,092,914 of record NC_090266.1, on the reverse strand, counting down.
CCGGAGGTGCATATGGCCCTGATGTTCACTCAGCCTACACCAAAAATGAGTACCAGGTTAATTCCTGGGGGCAAAGGCGGCCGGGCGTAGAGCTAACCACTCTACCCCATCACGTGCCGAGGTTAATAATGGTGGAAACCTTTACCTTCCACTCCTCCAAGGGCCTTCATGGCCTGTACGGAGGTGACTTTGTTTTGCTTTATTATTATTATTATTATTATTATTATTATTATTATTATTATTATTATTATAACAAACAAAGCAAGCAAACTTTTCGGGCTATACAGGTTTTATCATAACTACCTGCAGACACAGTACAAGAACACACTGAAATTAAGACACATTTGTCAGTCAAGGAATGCACCAGATCATTTCTCCCCTCGTCTGTTGGTCGCAGTAATCTTCTTTATTATTTAACATGCTCGAAGATTCAACGCTGCCACCCCACGATTGTGTATTCCTCCACTCACGACATTGTAAATGGAATGAAATACTGAACGAAGGAAACAATACGCCCAATGGTTTGATTATAGACGTTCAATATGCCCCCCACCCCCACCTACTTCGATGCACATTTCACAATGGCGTAATAGTGACCTTTGAACTCTGTTAGGACATATACGGTGTGTCATGCATTACCTCTGTCTCCCACTTCCCGCACTTCCCCTCCCTCCTCTGACACACAGCAACAGACAGCGGCCGGCTCTCTGGCAGAGCAAATACGTCAAGTTCGTCAATTTGAATCGCGCGCCCGGAAGTGAAAAAGTAATCTCATTTTCTCGATAAGAAACATTTTCTCCGCCAATCCGACTGCACCATCGTTCTTAACACGAAGAGCTTCTTTTGACAGTATAGTTATGATACAACATGTAGGCTATAGACCTTGAAAAGCCTTGGGCCTGCCGAGATGACTGTTACCCACCCAGGTACACTGTAGATCTAGTAGTGTCATGTAGTCAACCGTATTGAATTGTTTCATGACCAGCTTCACTGTCTCCCACACCAACAGTCCCACTATGTTGGGTACACAATATGTTTGTGATTAGCAGCGACAGTGTGCGCTTGGGATGCATTTTACAGTACCTGTGATTCGTACCACTGTATGAGCGACACCATGGTTCTGCCTTGCCTATGATTAGTATCCACTATGTGAGGAACACCACGGGATAGTGCGAGTCCCTGTGGTTAGTCCACTTTTGTGAAGAACACCATAGGTTTGCGTTGCCTGTAAATAGCGACACAGTGTGCTAAACATCATAGGTCTGTGTCACATGTGCGCATTTCATTACCTGTGAGTAGTGCTATAATATGTGGAATACCGCGAGTCTACGCTACTTTTGATTACTACCGCAACATGTCATGGTTACTAGCGATAAGTACCATTATGAGGGGCCGATGTTCGACTCGTTGGCTGAATGGTCAGCGTACTGGCCTTCGGTTCAGAGGGTCCCGGGTTCGATTCCCGGCCGGGTCGGGGATTTTAACCTTCATTGGTTAATTCCAGTGGCCCGGGGGCTGGGTGTTTGTGCTGTCCCCAACATCCCTGCAACTCACACACCACACATAACACTATCATCCACCACAATAACACGCAGTTACCTACACATGGCAGATGCCGCCCACCCTCATCGGAGGGTCTGCCTTACAAGGGCTGCACTCGGCTAGAAATAGCCACACGAAATTATTATTATAGGGGCCGATGACCTGGATTTTGGACCCCTTTAGACTTCAAGCATCATCGGTTCAGGATTGTGCTTTAGAAGCAGTCCCTTGGTCAGTAATACTACTGTTTACCGCTAGTTTCTGGGAATGTGGGGCACTGCGGGTCGGTTCCACTGATTGTTTTAAAATCATATCCATCCACCCATTCATTCTTCGTCCTTACGTTTTGAATTCTGGTCAGTGGAGGATTATGGGTTTTTAATAATTGTCCTTACATTTCGTCTCATTTCGTGCCGTTAGGGGCCGATGACCTAGATGTTAGGCCCCTTTAAACAAAAAGCATCATCATCATCCACACCAACAGTTCTGCAGTTGCGGATCCACATCTGGCAAAGGTAGTCGGATTTTTGAAGGGTGGAAAAAGAGAATTCGACACACCCTCGCGTACAGTGTTGGCAGTCTCTGGTGACTCAGTTTATCGAGCTCGATAGCTGCAGTCGCTTAACTGCGGGCAGTATCCAGTATTCGGGAGATAGTGGGTTCGAGCCCCACTGTCGGCAGCCCTGAAGATGGTTTTTCGTGGTTTCCCATTTTCACACCAGGCAAAAGCTGGGGCTGTACCTTAATTAAGGCCTCGGCGGCTTCCTCTCAATTCCTAGCCCTTTCGTATCCCATCGTCGCCGTAAGACATATCTGTGTCGGTGCGACGTAAAGCAAATAGCGTATATTTTGTTTCGCAGGAGTTCTTTTACGTGCCAGTAAATCTACCGACACGAGGCTGACGTATTTGAGCACCTTCGAATACCACCGGACTGAGCTAGGATCGAACCTATCAAGTTGGGGTCAGAAGGCCAGCGCCTCAACCGTCTGAGCCACTCAGCCCGGCTGATGCAGCCTTCTGCATGCAGAAAGTGCGTGATAGGTGGTAAAGTGGAAGAGAGGGCCTCGAGCCCTAACTTCGCCACTGAAAAAGGCATAAATAAATAAATAAATAAATAAATAAATAAATAAATAAATAAATAAATAAATAAATAAATAAATAAAAAAACATTGCTTATCGTCCATATCCCGGTGCCGCTGGTAATAAATAACTTTTTTTTTTTTTGCTATTTGCTTTGCGGCGCACCGGCACACATAGGTCTTACGGTCACGATGAGATAGGAAAGGAAGCGGCCGTGGCCTTAATTAAGGTGAAAATGGGAAACCACGGAAAACCACCTTCAGGGCTGCCGACAGTAGTGTTCGAAACCACTCTCTCCCGGATGGGAGCTCGCAGCTGTGCTCTCCTCACCGCACGGCCAACTCGCCCGGTAATAATAAATAACGTTGTTTTATGTCCATCTAACTATTTGTACGATTTCAGACACAATTTTGACCCGCATGAGTTCCAACACGAGGTGGTGTACTTGAGCATCTTCAAATACCACTGGATGGGAGTTGTGGGGAATGAATGAAATCCTTTGAAACCTCAAATCAAACGAGGCGGGAATCGACCAGTCGCTTCGGGAGAGAGGCAAAGACGCTACACCTAAATCAAGGAGTTAGCCAATGTTTTACTTCTTTTAACTTTAATACAAGTAAACGGATTGCTCTGTGCTAGGGGTTGGGAAAGTATCCTCGTTAAATCATGTAAATGCAGAAAATATCCAACAATGCGGGCTATAGTTGAGTCTATGGTTAGCGGTCATTACTTTCACTTAGGTTTGGGATAAAAACATCGGAAGCACTGAAGTATTATCTGCAGTGAAGGCGGAAAGTAATTAAGGTGGAGTGAGCAGAATTAACATTAAATGACTGCTGGAATTTAAAACCCTGTTTCATGCTTCCTTTCAACACGATTGAAAGTGACAGTTACTCGACTTCGAAGGTTGATACACGTAAATTGTTGTAGCTGTCTGAATAATAATAATAATAATAATAATAATAATAATAATAATAATAATAATAATAATGGGTAGAAGGGAATGTTGTAACGCAATTATGCGGGATATCAGAATGGTGTTTGCAAAGCATATGTGAAAATGATTTTTCTTTTCCGGACATACTGTAATTGCTCCAGTCGCAAGGGCAAACGACCTGTAGCGACAAACACAACCCACCTGGTCGGAGGTCAGAGTAATAGAATGAATCACAACAAACAATCACATAAACTGGTTATGGAACTCGATAGCTTACAACACTCGCTGTTTGTCCTAGACACAGACATCAGTGCTGTGGTTGTTTGACTTCTGGTCACCCGTGTGCTGTTCGTATGTGTTTACAAACACTCCCCGGCGTACGACGTAAAGCAGAACGGAAAAGCATTGATTTTTGTTCTTCTGGACAATAACAGGACGATGATAGCTGTATCATTTGTAGCAAATGGACTTCCAATTTCATTTTATTTCTTAAAATAGTCACGCGACAGATCTTATCGGCCTACGAACGCTTGCAATAATAATGAAATGCAGTTCATGTTTTCGGTATAACTTTCCCTTGTACCCTGTTTTAGTTTTGCGTCCCACAAATTACATTCACTATTTTTAGACAAGACGAAGTGCCGGAATTTTATCCTATAGGAGTTCTTTTACGTGATGGTAAATCTAACAACTCGAGACTGACGTATTTGAGCATCTTCAAGTACCCAATCTGAGCCGTGATAGAGCCCACCCACCACCTTGAACTCTGAAGACGTGAGCCCTACTGTCTAAGCTTCTCATCCCTTTCCCAGTTATTACTAAGATCTGGCTCATTTTCTGTATTAGTAGGTTTTATGGCTGGATGATCGTCTTGGCACCATGTGACTTTACCGGTAAAATTTTCTTCCACAAACACTGGAATTCAAACCTCAATAGTTAGAAGCAGTCGCACATGAGCCATTGTATCACTGATGCCATTAATCATGCTAGGATCAGCCCTGTGGTGTACGGGTTGCGTGTCTGCCTCTTACCCGGAGGCCCCGGGCTCGACTCCTAGCCTGTCCAAGTATTTTAATTATGGACAGAAGCTATCTGGAAGTAGATGCAAAACAATGAGGCTGAAGATTGAGTCATATTAACCACATGACATTTCAGTCATCTGGCTATCTGGCTGGGCACACAGCCGTCTTGCAGGCCGAGCCCCTTAATAGGCTGTTGAGCCACGTTTCTTATTATCAAGCTATGAGTGAAGAGTGAATTAGTGAACAAAATATAAGTTTATTGTATTTATTTCATTCAACGTTAAGATAAAAGTAAACAAAGCAACGAAAATTAGAGTAGGTGAAGCTTTATCTGACCCTGTAATAATTAAGAGGGGAATTCCTCAAAGCAGTATTATCGGACCTTTATGTTTTCTTATATATATAAATGATATGAGTAAGGGAGTGGAATCAGAGGTAAGGCTTTTTGCGGATGATGTTATTCTCTATAGAGTAATAAATAAGTTACATGATTGTGAGCAACTGCAACGTGACCTCGAAAATGTTGTGAGATGGACAGCAGGCAACGGTATGTTGATAAACGGGGTTAAAAGTCAGGTTGTGAATTTCACAAATAGGAAAAGTCCTCTCAATTTTAATTACTGCGTTGATGGGGGTGAGAGTTCCTTTTGGGGATCATTGTAATTATCTAGGTGTTAATATAAGGAAAGATCTTCATTGGGGTAATCACATAAATGGGATTGTAAATAAAGGGTACAGATCTCTGCACATAGTTATGAGGGTGTTTAGGGGTTGTAGTAAGGATGTAAAGGAGAGGGCATATAAGTCTCTGGTAAGACCCCAACTAGAGTATGGTCCCAGTGTATGGGACCCTCACCAGGATTACCTGATTCAATACTGGAAAAAATCCAAAGAAAAGCAGCTCGATTTGTTCTGGGTGATTTCCGACAAAAGAGTAGCATTACAAAAATGTTGCAAAGTTTGCGCTGGGAAGAATTGAGAGAAAGAAGGAGAGCTGCTCGACTAAGTGGTATGTTCCGAGCTGTCAGCGGAGAGATGGCGTGGAATGACATTAGTAGACGAATAAGTTTGAGTGGCGTTTATAAAAGTAGGAAAGATCACAATATGAAGATAAAGTTGGAATTCAAGAGGACAAACTTATGCAAATATTCATTTATAGGAAGGGGAGTTAGGGATTGGAATAACTTACCAGGGGAGACGTTCAATAAATTTCCAATTTCTTTGAAATCGTTTAGGAAAAGGCATGGAAAACAACAGATAGGGAATCTGCCACCTGCAAGTATCAATGTATGAAAAATCTTCAAAGTATATAATTTCAGTTGGTCATGGCACTGATTAGGAACAAATTTGATATTTAATAAAAAGAGAAAAAGAAAATGCAAACACACAACAAATGTTATCAGCCTCCAAACGCTTGTAATAATAATAATAATAATAATAATAATAATAATAATAATAATAATAATCTTCTCCTTCCGCCGCTTACTCCCACACGCTGGTGGGGGTCACAGCTATGAACTGAGTCACACATGTAGATTTGGCCCCCTTACAGAATCTGAAATGTTAAATTCTCGAAAATTAAAACTAATTGGAGAGAATTGGCAGATAGGCTTGGATTGGGTTTTCCTATAGGCTATAGGTTAAACTTACGAAAGCTCGGTAAGATCGATGTTTCACATCACAGACTCCCTTTTACGCATCGACAAAATTTGTAGATGCCGTGGTTAATGATGACAGAATTGTCGGTTGCGTAAAAGGCCAGTCGTCTACTTTTCTGACACCTGTCCGGATAGTATCGTGAGGGGGTCTTTTTTGCCTCAAATAACGGCCGTTTTAAGATAAGATATCCAGCAAAGTAAACGATTTGAATTCTTGGTGTAATATTTGTCCTACTACCTCACCATCAAGGACAGTCAAGGCGTAGCACCTGGGAACTCTCATTACGGACTAGGCATGCAGCTCTCGCCTTGTGTTCGTAGTATCTTTATGTCTCTCGATTTATTAATAACAGAACGATGTCTTAGTGTTGGGTAGGTTTTGGCCGGTTTCCCATCGCCAGGACACCTGGCCTGCCACTCTTCTGCCCAGAATGTAGGTGAAGAGATTTTTTCACACATATTAACCATTAAAAGTATTAGAGTTCAAGAAAATTCAAGTGTACAGAAATGACCGACTACATGCTCTGTTCATTAAAAGATAGGGAAAAGCGTAGTGATGGAAAACTTGCTGTGATAGGTGCACTTCTGCATATCAATTGGTTCAGTTCTCGATGAGACGTGATAATAGATTGAAATTTTCACTGACGTCTCATCAAGGGAACCAAGATTTGGAACTTACCTCTGCATGTGAGTATTTGAACTGAGAAGTGGTTTGATTTCCTTATAAATTTCGAGGACCCTTGGTGGTGATCACGATATCAACAGTCACGTGAAACTAAAAGTTTGATTTTTCAAAGAATCCGCACTTAAATTTCCCTGGTTCATTGTGATCTATCTTCTAACACATCCCATATTGATGTCTTTTACAGGCCTCAGCATGCGTAAAGAAAATGCTTCAGTAGCTGCAGGTCATTTCGGTGGCCCTGAAAAGGGCTGTTGTTGTAGTTGCTTTAATATTTTAAGTGAAGTACCACGTGTCCCTTTTGAGACCAAGTAGGGGTATTTTCCACACTTGCCCTCAAAATATATTATCTTCCTCCTCACAGCAGCCTTTGTGGCTCTGAAGATGGGACAGCGCCTTCTTTGGCGTCTGACATTCATGACTCATGACGACAACAGAGCGAATGAGCAAGTTCTTACTTGTCTCTGCGCAAGCGCACCGCCAACCACAACGGAATTTTGTCGAGAGGTCTTGCAGCGTCCGCGCTCCATGTAATACTCGGAAGCACGAACCGGAAGCTACAGAGATACGGTTATCAAAGGGGGACCAGTGCGAGATGCCTCAATTTTAGTACTGTACCTTTTCTCCAGTTCCAACTCGCGTGTTCTGGTTGAATGCTTTTGCGTTCCAAACTACTTTAACGGTTTTCAGAGACGACGAGTTTACGGACTTTTGTTTCACAGGAGTTCCTTTACGACCCTAACGCATTTGAGTATCTTCAATTACCAAAGGGCTGAGCCGGGATCGAATCATCAAGTTTGGCAGAGAAAGCCAGCTATATAACGTCTTAGCCACTCAGGTTGGCAGGATCTCAGGAGGACGATATGTGCCACGAATATGCATGTCCGCCTCCATAGCGTAACGGTTAGCATTTTTAACTGCCGTTTCTCGGTGGCCAGAAATTTAAAAATGGCAGGAGGGCTCGTATGTGGTTGAAATGGTACATGCAGCTAGATTCCACTGGGGGTGTACCTGAAAACATCTGCACTACCTCGGGGCAAGGACACGAATTTATATACGGCGTCAACTCGAAAGGCATGTACCAGGCCTCTTCGGAGGCCACACGCCATTATTATTATAGAAACAATTCCGTCCAACAACAACAGGTCGTGATAAATGGGATCAGGACAGCTAAATTGAGGATAACATCCAGTCCTCTAAGGGCCGGTTCTACCACCTACTGGTAAAGTAGCGCGTAATTTGCCCTCCGCGTAAAAGGATGTTTCCGTCCGACCACTCCCAGGTAGCGCTATCGGCAGCATAAATCGTCGTTACCCGGCGCGTAATTTCTCGGCCACTTCGAGGGCCCGATAAGACTTTACCTGCCGGGCAAGTTCTGAGAGCTGAACATTATTAGCTGTATTTCTGGTGATATGCAACTCAAATTAGCTTAGTATACTGAAAAAAGCAGTATACTGTAACAGTGATCGATATTGTATTGCAGGATTTTGAACATTAATGAGTTGCAACGGTCACACCAGTCTTTCGCATCGGTAGCGCAGGGAACACATTTTATACGTCAAGCTTTCGTAAAGAAACTCTAAAAGGATGTAAAATCAAAATCTATTTGGAAATCATTTCAAATGGGCTTTAATTTTCTACTTTTTCAGTTTTCGGACACGAGATATATATTACTGTATGTATCCTCCCTAACCCAAGCGTTTTCGTAGCGTAATGGTGAAGACGTTCGCTTCGTAATACGAAGTGTGCAGGTTCGAGTTTTTATTATGACGAATCTTTTTTATTTCCATTATCAGCGTTGTGTTAATCTGTATGCCTCTTTTCATACGTTCTTATCACAATATTATGTCTACTAGGAAAATTGCTTTATATGTATGCTACCTATAGCAAGTGATGTTATGATTAATAGCACATAGGACTGTCGCCCAGGTAGCAGATTCCCTATTAGTTGTTTACATAGGCTTGTAAATTATTTCGAAGAAATTGGAAACTATTCCATTCCCGAATTCCTCTTCCTATGAATGGATATTTATCCCGATTAGTTCTTTACATGTACAGTACCTTCCAACTTTACCTTCATAAAGTTAAAAATTAAAATGAAATGCTTTATCAATAAATGGAAGCATCTGGAACTAAACGAGGTCACAGAACTAGTTGCAAATAGAGCATCACGGAGATACTTAATCAATTCACAGAAGCCTGCAGATAGAATGCTCAAAGGCAATAAGTCCGTAAAGAAGATGTGTGTGTATATACGTATATGGAAGTGCGTAAAAGAGAGTTAAGAACAACGGCAGGGAACGAAAATACACTTTAAAATGTAAATTAGAAATACGATGAAAACCTGCGTACCTTCTATTACGGAGCGAGCGACTTGAGCAGTCTACTACGAGAATACCTTTCAAAAACGCTGCCTTGCATGATAGGTTATAACTGGCGTAAGAAAATGTAATCTCGAGATTTTAATCCCAATTAGGTATTGATATTGAAGATCATGGATTAAAATCACGAAAGCTTGACATGAATCGTTGTCCATAACTCTTAAGACTCCCCTTATTAGGCTTTTTGGTGATAATCAGCAGACGCAAGCACAGGGAAATAAGACAATCGAAATGAGTTTCATGCATCTGACGATAGATAGCACCACCCTCGAAAGCGAGAAATCGCTGAAAATCAGTCTAGCCAACCTCGTATATCGGTGTCTAGCTCCGGGTAGCTACCTAGCGCTTGCGCGGAGGTGGTTGGACGCAAGCCAAAGTACCAGCCGATTTACACCTCCAGGTAGTTTACCTCCCGGGCAGCTGCCAGCCACTTTACCAGCAGATGGTAGAACCGGCCCTAACTCGGGAAGTTTCATCCAAATTCAAATGGGGGAAGGTAACGTAGTGCCGTTTTGGACGAGTTCTGCTGCCCAAATGCCTGGAAAGGAGCCCCACGACATCTTTAATGACAATTATGCTATGAAGTCCACTGTTTTGGTGTCTAGTGGTTATTAATCATAAAGGTCCGTCAGAAAACCAGTACTCTTCGCAACTCTGTTCGAAAGTAAAGAATCGAAATGAAACAAAGCAGAATGTCCACGAAGACTCCCCCTGATAAATTATGATTGTAAAATTACATTATCGCACTTACCCCCAGTTCAGAGTCTTAGGATCTTCAGTCTGCAGAAATTAATTTTGAATAAATACATTTATGAACCATCTGAAAAAAGTAAACATGGTAACTGAATTATATATGAAAAAGAAACAATTTAATTAAAATAGAATAACATGTGTCGTTTTTGATAGAACACAATCAGATTCTATCAGATAATACTAAAAATATTTAGAAATGTATAAGCATTTATTTTTATTTCTGTTTAAATCATTAAACACTTGAAAATTGGACCTTATCTGAATGAAGTCTTCACGGACTGACTAGCCAGCTGGACTCACGCCAACGACAGGTAACGGGATTGCAACAGCTTGCATTCAGTGCTAGAGTGGAGAGAAGAGTGCTGTACTCTCACTTCCGATGTGATAAGTAATAATGGTCATTTTATAAAATTAATTAAAAACATCATCAGGGTTGTACAGCCAACATTTACCCTCACATTCAACTACTGCGTAACCAATTGAGTATCCCCTGAAAAGATGCACGAATAAGGCATATTTTCCCGACAATCACTACCTTGGATTCTTCATCTCCCGGAGCCCATACTCCCACGCATTTCAGAAGCACATGAACGTCAGATTCACACACATATCACTAAATACCTGACCAGAATTCCCTCCTTGACCTTTTTTTGTTACAATTTGCTTTACGTTGCACCGACACAGATAGGATTTATGGCGACGATGGGATAGGAAAGGCCTAGGAGTGGGAAGGAAGCAGCCGTTGCCTTAATTAAGGTACAGCTCCAGCAATTTCCTGGTATGAACATGGGAAACCACGGAAAACCATCTTCTGGGCTGCTGACAGTGGGGTTCGAACCCACTGTCTCCCAAATGCAAGTTCACAGCTGCGTGACCCTAACCGCACGGCCAACTCGCCCTGTAACTGAGCAGTCAACTTTAATGTGATATATCGGAAAGTTTTAGCTCCTACTTCACTGACCGCCGTCAACGCGCATCAGTGGGAACAATATACGCAGGGCGCCATAGGAATTCAGTGGGTGTCCCACAAGGGTCGGTTTTGACCCAGTTTTTTGCCATTAGCTTTAGCGACATAGGGGACGTATTGAAGTATAGCAAGTAATATATCTGTACAGATGATCTACATATTTATTATCACTCTTATGCCCGGCTACATGGCTAAATGTTTAGCGTTTTGGCGTTTGGTCCAAGGGGTTCCGGGTTCGATTCATGGCCCGGTCGGGGATTTTAACCTTCATTGGTTAATTCCGATGATTCGGGTTCTCGATGTGTTTGTCGTCTTCAGCATTAGAATTCACCATAGGTAGTGTACCATTCTCACAGACGCGCAGGTCGCCTGTCAGGCGTCAACTCGAAAGACCTGCACCAGGGCTCTCCGGGAGCCACATGCTATTAAAATTGTATCACTCTTATCCATAAGGCATACATGTAGTCATTGACAGGGTAAATTTTGACTTACAACGATTCAGTGACTATGCCAAAAAGAATAGTTGATTAATAAATCCTAACAAAACTCAGTCTGTAATATTTGGTCTTTGTTTATTTCTTAATCCGTTTACCCTCCAGGGTTGGTTTTTCCCTCGGACTCAGCGAGAGATCCCACCTCTACCGCCTCAAGGGCAGTGTCCAGGAGCGTGAGACTTTGGGTTGGGAGTATACAACTGGGGAAGAGGACCAGTACCTCTCCCAGGTAGCCTCGCCTGCTATGCTGAACAGGAGCCTTGGAGGGGGGATAGATTGGAAGGGATAGACAAGAAAGAGGGAAGTGCCCCGTGGCCTTAAGTTAGGTGCCATCACCACACTTGCCTGGAGGAGAACTGGGAAATCACTACGAGGATGCCTGATGGGAATCGAACCCCCTCTACTCAGTTGACCTTCCGAGGCTGAGTGGAACACGTTTGTAATACTTGGTACGAGAAGAAACATTGACTCGTTAAAAATAGAAATATACCTCAGATTATGTCAATTATTATTACAAGTTGCTTTACGTCGCACCGCCACAGATAAATCTTACTGAGACGATGGGATGGGAAAGGTCTGAATGTTGGATGGAAGTGACCGTAGCCTTAACTTAGATACAACCCCAGCATTTGCGTGGTGTGAAAGTGGGGAAACCATCCAAAACCATCTTCCGGGCTGCCGACAGTGGGGTTCAAACCCAGTGTATCCCGAATGCAAGATCACAGATCTTAATCGTACGGCCAACTAGCTCGGTAAGCAATTATGTTAAATAACACGGTTGTATTGATATAGGAAGTAGAAAGATGTTTTGAAGACTTTCGTCCGGGGCGTGGCATTGTATGGAAGTGAAACATAGACGATAACTAGCGCAGAAAGAAAGAGAATTTGAATGGTGGTGTTGCAGAAGAATGCTGAAGGTGAGATGGATAGATCGAATCACTAATGAAGAGATACTGAATCGAATTGTTGAGGGGAGGTGGATCTGGCTAAATTTGACCAGAAAAAGTGATAGAATGATAGGGCACATCTTAAGACACCCAGGACTTGTGCAGCTGGTTTTTAGGGAAGTGTAGGCGGTAAGAACGGTAGGGGTAGACCAAGTTGTGACAATCAAATTAGAGCAGACGTAGGATGCAGCAGTTACGTAGAAATAAATGTTAGCACAGAATAGGGTGGCGTGGAGAATTGCATCAAACCAGTCTATGGACTGATGACTCAAACAACAACAACAACAACAACAACAACAACAACAACAACAGTACAGTGCCCTATTGTACGTAAGTAAGAAACTTAGGTGTTATAATGACCGAGACGCTAAATTGGAATGAATATGTGACAAATACATGCTGTAACATTCAGAAATACATTTTCCTCCTAAACGCTACTCTACTAAAACCAAACCAAACCAAACCCCATGGCACTACAGCCCTTGAAGGGCCTTGGCCTACCAAGCGACCGCTGCTCAGCCCGAAGGCCTGCAGATTACGAGGTGTCATATGGTCAGCACGACGAATCCTCTCGGCCGTTATTCTTGGTTTTCTAGACCGGGGCCGCTACCTCACCGTCAGATAGATCCTCAATTCTAATCACGCAGGCTGAGTGGACCTCGAACCAGCCCTCAGGTCCAGGTAAAAATCCCTGACCTGGCCGGGAATCGAACCCGGGGCCTCCGGGTAAGAGGCAGGCACGCTAACCCTACACCGCGGGGCCGGCAGTAACGCTACTCTACTATATTTCCAAAAATATCTTAAAATACAACATGTGCATTTCCTAATGTTACCTGGTCAAAACAAATGCGACGCTGTACTTACGGATGTATCTCAAGACAATAATAAGACTCTCGAACGGAGTTTATTCACTTGTATTAGACTTTTAAGTAAGCTGCGATAAGATTCTCACATTTCACCTCAATACAGGATGGCTTCGTGTGCACGAGCGTCGCAGTCTCCACATGTCGCTTCTGCATAGAGTTCTAAATTCAGGTGTACCGAATTTCTTCCTTCAAACTTTAATTACCTCTCCTCGTAATTTAAACACGATACACGATCTTGTACCTCTCTAACTATCTCTCAGTCACTCGAGGGCTTACAACCGCTCCTTCCTAGCACTGCCGCTACGCTGTGGAATACCCTCCCTGACAACAGTACGGATGTGCCTTCTCGTAGATTTAATATGGTTTGCCGAAATCACTGCTTCTAGCTGACTGTATGATGAGTGTGAATAAGCACATGTTCCTAACACATAGAAATGTGTTTGCTAGTTATAGGTTTTTACTGCATTTTCTTGTCTTATTATTACTGTTATTGCTTTTGTAATGGTTGTTATCTTCATGTATATTGTCATGTTGTATATTTTATAATTATTATATTATTATATTATATTTGGTATTAGCAGTACTATATTATTTTTTCATGGCTTCTTGTGATTTTCACTATTTATTACATAATTGTGTACAGTTAAAATTATGGTTAAGTGTAAGGAAGGTCGTTGAATCCGAACTTCGCCACGAATAAAACCGAATTACTTACTGTATATTTTGTTACCACCGACTGAGTTGGCCGTGCGGTTAGGGGCGAGCAGCTGTGAGCTTGCATTCGGGAGACAGTAGGTTCGAACCCCACTGTCGGTAGCCCTGAAGATTGTTGTCCGTGGTTTCTCATTTTCACACCTATCCCATGGTCGCCATAGGGCCTATCTGTGTCGGTACGACGAAAAGAAACTTGTAAAATAGTTACCAACTGACATGAGTTACTTAAGTAGCCTACTGTAATATGCCAGAGATGGCCATTGTTTCATTAACCAGATTAAATCATGTTCGGGACATTGCTTTCTTTTCATTTACAACATGATATTTATTTGTATATAAAATTACTGTAAGATGTCGCATAAGATACGACTAACGAGGGAACACATACATGTGTTTCACTCCGATTCGGTTGAAATTTGGTAGGAATATTCGTGGGAGGCAGTAGAATGCTAAGGTGAAAACTGCATGTCCCCAGCGTAAGTTTAAATTAGTGCAATAGTGATTGTTTACAAAAGAGTGTACAAGGCACAGATACTGTGTGCACCATGCACATCTTACAGCGCTGTCGCTTTCACAAGTATTACATTGATTATAGGAAGGCTCTTCTTTGAAACAATAATCGACTGGATTAACAAATTGTGAAGGTTTCTTGTTAACATAGCCACATTTGTGCCAACTGTACTACCACATGCTACGAAAACGCGGAAAGGAGAACTGGTTGTGCGTCAAAGATTGTACTTTTAAAATGTTGTTCCTTAAATGTACCTTGATGTCTAACGAGTTTAACAAAATTAAATTGTACAAAATACGTATAAATTGCTTCCAAATGCGGAAGCCCAAAACACCTAACGGCTGGATAAGTCCAGTGGCTCCTTTCGGAATTGTTTGAACATTAATGATTTTCTTACTCCCAATTTTAGCATTTAAAATATTTTCTTCTTTCTGTCCGGTCCAGGAATCGAGAACTAAAACACTGTACTCTGGTACTAGCTCACAATAAACAGCCCGTAACCATTTCTGTACAAGTTCTTTGGTCAGTTTTCCAGACTTTGATGGCAAAGTGTACACATTTGGTGCGGTAAATAGTTTTTTTCTATATTAGGACCAAATTTGCCATTTTTTTCTTTCAACACCACTAGCAACTTCGGCAGGAGTTGTCCATCTGCCGAAATTATTGGCTGTATTGTGTAGCTATGAGTTAGTGAATTCATAGATTGTGCTTCCGCTAATACGACTTTTTCTCCTCGTTCATTATGGGTCCTGCCAGAATGGAACTCTTCATGAAAACCAGACTGATCAGTATTAAACACGCACTCTGGACCGTGACTTTCTATTAATTGCTACACTTCTTCAACAAACAGTGTCGCGTTACAATTAGTATCTTCTTGTTCAAATTGGTACTTTTTAGATACGAATTTGCAAATTTTTCTAGATCCAATTTTGAATTTTTTTAAAAACTCATTACCCAGGAATGAGACGTTCGAAACCTATCGTAGTTAACTAGACAAGCGTACTTTAAGGCCCATTTTTTAATATTTATATCGTGAATTTTTTTTTTGCGTTGTCTGCATTCTTTGAACTTTTAATAGGTCTTCTTCGTAACAATTTTTTTTCTCCCATTGTGCCACCGTTTTCCAGTTGTTGCTCCTACCTGTAAAGCTCTTACCGGAACTTTAATTTACAAAACCTGTGTTTCACTGATGCGAAGCTCCTCTGTTTTCCACCTTTGTTTCGCCAATATTCGACGACCCTCTTTTTATAAGTTATTGGGATTAGGCATCGTTCAGCCGTTGTTGTGGATGCAGGTTTAGGAGCAACATTTTTGGAGACGAGGTCAAATAACGGTGTTTCAATATTGTCTTCCTCGAAATCAAAGTCATCATCTGACATATCCAATGTGCCATCCAGTTCCACTGTCATATCGGTATCCAAAACCCTGTCGGCAATTAGACCTGTAAAACGGAGACAAGAACGCAATTCCTGTGAACGCTTGTTTTTCTCGTAAAAGTAAATATATATAAATAGATTGATCTACTTACGATATAATTCCAATCCCAAATTCCTTTCATCTTCAGAAAATGGGGTGTCTTTTTTGTCACACTCTGCAAAAAATTCTGAAGGCACACTACTACATTCCACGAATTGAATGACTTCTGTAGTGGGCGTTTTTTGTATCTAGGTGTAAAAAATCAATTATTACCATACATGGTTAAAGTAAATATACAGTCACCATTCATAAAAAAGACTATAAGAACGTCAGATTTTACCTGTCATTGTAAGAACATTGTCTCATCGAACGACTATTCAATGTGCACCTCTTGATCTGCTTTGACGTTTCTAATCGGGAAGATACGGGGTATGTGCTAAGTGCGGTGTAATAAAGAAGAGTGACCGCGAGGGTGGGGGTGGGTGGTCATTCATTCGACTCGAGCGAGCAGCCCGACTATACGCTGCTCACGTCCGCTGCTTCGCTCCTCCCTCCCTCTCCGCCTCACCCAGATACTCTCGTGGCACTTCTAAATTTTACGACTATTTATTTGTTCTATTTTGGCATTTAAACTTGCGCTGGGGACATGCAGTTTTCACCTTAGCATTCTACTGCCTCCCACGAATATTCCTACCAAATTTCAACCGAATCCGAGTGAAACACTTGTATGTGTTCCCTCGTTAGAACCAGGCCTGTTTTGGCCACAGCCAAAACTCCCTTGTGGTTATCATCACACAGAATGTAATTGAAAATAAAACTGCTGTCGGCGTATGATCTTTATCCTAAACGGATAGATCTTGCACCGCTCTCCGTCAAGCAACATCCTCATGATGTGTAAAAGGAATGATTACATTTACTTACACTTATGTATAGTTAAAGAAACGTACGTGCCGAGCAAGTGGCAGCGCTGTCAGCTTGTATTCGGGAGATAGTAGGTTCGAACTCTACTGTCAGCAGCCTTGAAAATGTTTTCCCTTGGTTACCCATTTTCACACCAGGCAAATTCTGAGGCCGTACCTCAATCAATTCCGCGGTCACTTTCTTCCAGCTCCTAGCCCTTTCTTATCCCATCGTCGCCATAAGACCTATCTGTGTCGGTGCGACATAAAGCCCGTAGCAAAAAAAAAAAAAGAAAAGAAAAAAAGAGATTGGTTTATTAATATTTTCAACTCAGTAAAAATGTATACTTCACGATATACATGGTGAATCATCTGCGCCTACTTTCGTGTTTATTTTTAGGACAAATTCAACCTGCTATAAATTATGTCTCTTACGATAAGATATTTACCTGGATATGTTTTCGAATCATGCATAATTTCAACCACTGTGACAATCTGCTCCCTACCCCATTCGTCAGATCTTAAGCAGTGAGAATTCCCTCGCTACTTCATATCGTTGGTTAAGAATCGAGATATCACAACTGCATTTTTTCCGAAAGAGTATTGTATTATTTCGTTGCGCCTATACGCAGTCTCCGTGTCTTTCTGATGAGAGTAAGTAACACAATATCCAATGGAATTGTTCAAAATGAACCAACACTCGTGTCTTGTATATTATGACTAGCGCCCAGATTTGTAGGTAATATGATGCTTGTTTAAAGGGGCCTAACATCTAAGGTCATCGGGCCTTATTTAATATCAAAATGGGAAATATGTACATAAACATGTAGTAAGTATCAGTGAAATATGTAATGTCCATAAAACATGTTAAAATATTAAAGGACTAAATTAAAAAAAGTTCGTACATTCCTCTTATTATGAAATGAAATGTCGTATGGCTTTTAGTGCCGGGAGCGTCCGAGGACATGTTCGGCTCGCCAGATGCAGGTCTTTCGATGTTACACTCGTAGGCGATCTGCGCGTCGTGATGAGGATGAAATGATGATGAAGACGATACATTCATCCAGGCCCCGTGCCAGCGAAATTAACCAATGATGGTTAAAATTCGCGACCCTGTCAGGAATCGAACCCGGGACCCCTGTAACCAAATGCCAACACGCTAACCATTTAGACATGGAGCCGGACATACCTCATATTATGATTTATGGTTATGATACGAGACAAAAAAACTGTTTTAAATATCTCCATATTTAATGACAAAGTCATCATTGTTGCTTTACATAACGTATATAGTCCATTGTTTTCTAATTTTGACAGTATTAAATAATCAAATTAAGGTAATAATAAAAATAGTTAGAATATTAAAAAATGATGATGCCGCACTGAGTGGCTCAGATGGTTGAGACGTTGGCCTTCTGACCCCAACTTGGCAGATTCGATCCTAGCTCAGTCCGGTGGTATTTGATGGTGCTCAAATACGTCAACCTCGTGTCGGTAGATTTACTGGCACGTAAAAGGATTCCTGCGAGACTATATTCCGGCACCTCCGCGTCTCCGAAAACCGTAAAAGTAAATTTTGTAACATAAAGCAAATAACATCATTATTATTAAAAATAATGTTACGCAGTGTAAATCGCGGAGTGTATTACACAATGTATTGTTGTAGCTAATTTCCTGTTGCCCTCATGTCCTGAAAATTAAAGAAATAAGTGTTACTAAATAAAGTGAATATAGGACCTGTCTTTAAACCCCTGTTAAGTAACACAGATAGCACGGAAACTTCTCTTTTATCGTGATGTACAGCGTGTCACCAAGTATTTTTCCATGTACTTAATTGTGATGTTTTGACGCTTATCCGATCAAATTACCTTGTAGGCTAAAAAGTGCCGTTCAAATTCGCAGGACGTCAGATGCAATTCGCCAATTTACTATAGTCTGAAAATCAAACGAGCAAGCAAATCTTTTAATTATTTTTATAATTACATAGATATGTACAAAAAGGTTACATTCTTCACATGACATATAAAAATATTTAATATTACTAAGAATATGTAAATTTATATAAAATTAAACACAGGTATAACGATATCAGTACCACAAATCATCCACATTCTTTTTTTAGGTGTCTACAAGTAAAGGAATGTAATTGATTAAGAATTCGGGCCCTAATTATAACTCTTGCCTATAAAAACTACGTAAGTGAAAAATAAATATCTTAAAGAAAAAAAATAGTTTTTGTAATAATCATTGCGTTTTTATAAATCTAATTCCTGATTTGTAACTGGCACAATTTTTTGTTTATAGGCAAGTACTTTACTCTCCTGTAAAGTCAAGTATTTTGTTACATACGAGGTCTCTATTCTTAAGTGACGTGGAAATGACAGTTTCATGTCCGACCGTGCCGAGCAGGCAGTGAACTTTGCTATGCTGTTTGAATGTACTATATAGACTCTCAAAGATGAATATCAGCGAGTACTTTGAATAATAGATTTAATGTAAAATGCATCATGTCAGAAGGGCACTAGTTGAACGTTCTTGATTGAAGTCCTGCTGATGATGATGCTTGTTATTTAAAGGGGCCTAACATCGAGGTCATCGGCCCCAACTGAAGTCCCTTAGAGGTGGTCATTATTCCCAATACGAAGTGTTTCTTTATTTCTGATACCTCACCGTATCCTGTACTTATTTCAAGAACAAGGAGTAAAAGACATCTCAGTGTTCAGCGTATTGGAAAGCCAATTGATTCTCTTCTAAGAAATTGCTCTTGTTTCTCTCTTAGCGAGGCACTGGTGCACAAAGGAGCTCCTCTGATATAAAGTGTACACGAAGTAATCAAGTGAATTTAGGTCTATATTACTCACACTTACTTGAAGATGAGTAACTTAATGTAGAACATTCTTGAGAGCCTTATCTGACCATCTGATACAGCTCACACACAAGTAATGCTATTTCAGTGTAATATTTGGCTGTGTGGAGAGCCTCCTTGGCTCCAGCGGCAGCGTGCCGGCCTCTCAAAAGCTGGGTTCCGTGATTCAAATCCCGGTCACTCCATGTGAGAATTGTGCTAGACAAAGCGGAGGCGGAACAGGTTTTTCTTCGGGTACTCCGGTTTTTCCTGTCATCTTTCATTCCACCAAAACTCTCCAATATAATCTCATTTCATTTCATCTGTTAGTCATTAATCATTGCCTCAGAGGAAAAAATGAAATGGCTTATGGCTTTTAGTGCCGGGAGTGTCCAAGGACATGTTCGGCTCACCAGGTGCAGGTCTTTGGATTAAATCCCGTAGGCGACTTGCACGTCGTATTGAGGATAAAATGATGGTGAAGACGACACATACAGCCAGTCCCCGTGTCAGCGAAATTAAGCAATTATGGTTAAAATTCCCGATACTGCCGGGAATCGAACGCGGGACCCCAGTGACCAAAGACCAGCACGTTAACCATTTAGCCATGGAGCCGGGCGCCTCAGAAGAGTGTGACAGACTTCGGCAGCCGACACAATTCCCATCATCACCGCTAGGTGGGGGCTTCATTCATTCCATCCTTGACATAGTCAAATGACTGAAAAGAGGCTGTGGATTTTCAGTTTTTCACTTGTCTGTGTTTCATAACACGTGGAAGGTGCGCTAGGCTACAAGTGCAACCGTTTTCAATAGAACTTCGTAATTTACGTCTATTAGTTCAACAGTATATTCATAAGTTCACAATATACCTTATAGCCATCATTCGAATGTAAAGAGAGTGATGTTGATTTTGTTTTCAGGAGCCAAACATCGAGGTCATCGGCACAAATATTAAGAACATTTGGGAAGTAGTAGTCAGAGAAGTATATGAAGTTCCTTTGCATTCTTATTGAGTCGGTCAGTACTAACAGGACTAAGTCAGATTTCTACCATTCGTTCTATTTTCGGACAAGAAAGAAGAATATTCTGAAGTACTTTTTTTTTGCTATTTGCTTTACGTCGCACTGACACAGATAGGTCTCATGGCGACGATGGGATAGGAAAGGCCTAGGAGTTGGAAGGAAGCGGTCGTGGCCTTAATTATGGTACAGCCCCGGCATTTGCCTGGTGTGAAAATGGGAAACCACGGAAAACCATCTTCAAGGCTGCCGACAGTGGGACTGGAACCCACTATCTCCCGATTACTGAATACTGGCCGCACTTAAGCGACTGCAGCTATCGAGCTCGGTATTCTGAAGTCTAATTTCCTGGGAGATTATTGACATTTCTACTACCAAGTTGAAAATTTAGAATGTTATTGTTAACAACATTATTTCTTAAATGCAGGAATTTCCCATTTATGGCGGAAAGAAAATATCCTGGGCATTACACGCTTCCTCGATTCTTGGCCTAAGGCAGAACTTCGAGTCATGTGGTTAGTACGACGAGTCTCACTACAGTTAATCGTGGTCACAGTATGTTTACATCATGTATCATCCCAGATGACCCCACGAGTCCGACTTAATCCCATTAGATTCAAAGCAGTATTAAACTACTTCCTTCACAACCAAGTAGATCGTATACTTCGTATAGTGCAAAAAGAATGAGAATTCTCCCCTTTTCCTTGCTTATATTATTTACGTAAATAATGAACCTTAACCAAACTTTATATTAAAGATTAAATGGACAGTTATACAATAGATAATAAATAGGTAGCATACCATGTTTTTAAGTCATTTCTGCGATCAATGTAGGATGTCACTAACATGATCTTAAATACATTTCTGATTTATTCTTGAAATAAAATATCGAAAGAATGTGACCCAGGATTATCTGTTATGAAATCCTATCCCTTACTTCTTGAACATGGCATTTATTACACGTAGGGAACTTGTTGAGGAGAACTTTCGAGTTGCCTTCCGATCACGCTTCATACAGAATCATTGGAACTATGACCTGGAAAACCTCCAGGCCATTATACAGATCATTTCGAGAAGCCTGCAAAGCTTCCCAATAGATGTATTTTGTTGAAACATTTTATTTCCTAGGCTGAACGTGGAAGGGCCTAATATTGTACTAGTTTCCATATGAAACATCGTATTATAGCCAACAGCATTTTATATCAAAACTAGCTGTTGTACATGTGCTTCGCTACGGAATTCTACATTGTATACGCAATTCTAGATGAAGTCGTGTTCACGTTGCGAATAAGGATTTATTAAATTGCATAATAACACACGTATTTAAAAACAATTTTTTGGCGCCTTCCCCTAAACTACCATATTGTCCAGCATGAATAAACATTATTTATAGCCTAGATTGTAGTACCTAATTTCCAGACTCTACATACCGATTTTCTTTTAATTATGTTCTCCCATTTTCTCGTGGTTCAGCGTTGATATGGACTTAGCAACAAAAATCGAATTTCATTAATATCTCTGTTATTATAGCCGGTACGGTAACAATGTATAAGACATAAATGATCGCAAATTTAATTCTATGTAACTTTATTTACGTAGTATTTATCGATAGCACCACTAATAACATAAATATTTCAGAGTTATGTTTTAGGCCTTCCTCCAAATTACCACTTCACTCTGAGTGAATACAATTGTTTATAGCCTAGATTGTAGTGCTTCATTCCCCCAATTTTCATGCTCATTTTGGTTACATTTTCTTCACCCATTTTCTGTGATATCCGTACAGACAGACAGACAGACAGACAGACAGACAGACAGACAGACAGACAGACAGACAGACAGACAGACAGACAGACAGACAGACATGCCGGGAAATTAAAAAAATGCATTCTTTTTGTTATTGTGGACGCGACCGATACAGGAATACCATTCTTTGTCAATTCTGAACAATGTGCAGACAAAACTCTTATTTTATATATATTACTAGTGCTGACATTGTATGCCTTTCAAGAGTAAAGGTCTGGCTGTCCTTTTCCGTAATGTATTCGGGATCAATTGCGATGGATATTTTGGTCAAAATGTAAGCGATATTGGTCACGAAGATAATTGTATGATGTTACGTATGAAGGGAATCGTCACGAAACTTCCAGAAATGGACAAGCAATCGAATACAACAACAGACGTGAAGTGTGTATCATTTCAAAATAGCCTGCAACATCATTCTAGCACGTGATTTAAAAATGTGGTGCACATACCTAATATTTGCTGGACTAGGTTGTCAAGCTAAGACGCTTTTCAGTGTCGACAGAGACCACACGCATCACCATGAAGGTGCTCATATCATACATAAACGCCATTCCCAACCATAGTAATATGGCGTGAGAAGGCAAAGCTGTAATTAAAGTTGATTCTCACACTGCGATGAGATCACATCACTGGACTCACAGTCAGAGGCGTTGTTCATGTCATGCACAGCAAAGTTTATATCTGACACATCACGAATTAGAGGAAGCACGACCTGTTGCACGTACCCAGACGCTTTCACACAATAGCTAAACATAGGTGAGTATAGTGGCGCACGTCACTAGTTGTTTGCAGAAGAATATAGCCTGCAGATAAAGATCCTTTTTGTTCACAATCAGCTTTATGTCGCACCGATACAGATAGGTCTTAAGACGACGATGGAATAGGAGAGAGCTAGGAGTGCGAGGGAAGCGACTGTGGCCTTAATTAAGGTACAGCCCCATAACATTTGCCTGGTGTGAAATGGGAAAACACGGAAAACCAAACTCAGGGCCGCCGACAATTGGGTTCGAACTCACTGTCTCCCGAATGCAAGCTTATGGCTACGTGTCCCAAATCGCACAGCTACGTGCTTAACAATCCTATACTACCCTTCAAGTTAACGGCATACTTCTCATCACAGCTTATTTGCTCTTCATATGTAGAGCAAACCGTTTGTACTGTAGGAATACATATCTTTATGTCTGTAGGAATGATGGTCTAGGTCCCCGTGTTCTGTTGTGTTAACACCTCACAATGGACATAGGTTATTTGTAACACCTACATGAAGGTGAAGTCTCTGTGATCGTTTATTGTTGATGTTTACTGTTAGGGGGGGGGGGGTCAAATATTAACAACAGAAATCAATAGTAATTTTATCACATATATATTTTTGGGCTTAGGGTCTCTTCACAATTTTGGGTGGACAATTTTCCGACACCACGGTAACCACGGCAATTAGTGTAGATCATTTATGTATACTAGGACAGGAAAAAACATGTCCATGCTCCTATATTTCTCCGAGTAGTGGAGGAACTTACTTATTTTTATAATTTTAAAACCCTCTCTTTAAACTATAAACAATCATATTTCTTTCATTTAAAAATTAATATTCATACTACTAAATTCTATTCACCGCGAATAGATGTGCTTAAATTGCAAGCCTTAAAATACTTAGTAGTCTTAGCAGAAATAATATGCGGAGAATTTAGAGGAGGAGAACCATTATCTGATCCTGTAACCATTAAGAGGGGAATTCCTCAGGCAGTATTATAGGAAATTTATGTTTTCTTATATATGCAAATGATATGAGTATGTAACTGGAATGAGAGGTAAGGCTTTCGCGGATGATATTATTCTGTATAGAGTAATAAATAAGTTAAATGATTGTGAGCAACTATAAAAAGACTTCGACAGTGTTGTAAGATGGACAGCAAGTAATGGTACGATGATAAACGGGGTTAAAAGTCAGGTTGTAAGTTTCCCTAATAGGAATAATACTCTCGGGTGTAATTACTGTGTTCATGGGGTGAAAGTTCCTTAAGGGGATCACTGTAAGTACCTCGATGTTAATATAAGGAAAGATCTGCATTGGGGTAATCACATAACCGGTATTGTAAATAAAGGGCACAGATCTCTGCACGTGGTTATGACGGTATTTAGGGGTTGTAGTAAGGATGTAAAGGAGAGGGTATATAAGTCTCTGGTAAGACCCCAACTAGAGTATGTTTATAGTGTATGGGAACATCACCAGGGTTACTTGATTCAAGAACTTGAAAAAATCCAAAGAAAAGCAGCTCGATTTGTTATGGGTAATTTCCGACAAAAGAGTAGCGTTACAAAAATGTTGCAAATTTTGGGCTCGGAAGACTTGGGAGAAAGGAGACGAGCTGCTTGACTACATGGTATGTTCCGAGCTGTCAGTGGAGAGATGGTGTGGAATGACATTAATAGGCGAATAAGTTTGAGTGGTGTTTTTAAAAGTGGGAAAGATGACAATGTGAAGATGAAGTTGAAATTCAGAGGACAAATTGCGGCAAAAATTCGTTTATAGGGAGGGGAGTTAGGGATTGGAATAAATTACCAAGGGAGATGTTTAATAAATTTCCAAATTCTTTGCAATTATTTCAGAAAAGGCTAGGTACAAAACAGGTAGGGAATCTGCCACCTGGGCGACTGTCCTATATGCAGATCAGTGGTGACTGACTCTAACTGGAATATCATTCATCACTCATCAGTGTTGCATTTATGTACATCGAATAACGTTTATTGGCTGTATGGTCAGCGTCGAGGCCCATGTTTCAGAGGGTCCTGGGTTCGATTCCCGGCCGTGTCGGTGATTTAATCGTGTTTGATTAATTATTTTGGCTCGGGGAGTGGGTGTTTGTGTTTGTTCTAACACTTTACTCTTAATATTCAGACAACACACTACACTACCAACCACCACAGAAACACACAATAGTGATATATAAGGTTGACGTCAGGAAGGGCACCCGACCGTAAAACAGGGCCAAATCCACATGTGCGACACAGTTCGCACCCGCGATACCACAGGTGTAGGAAAAGCAGTAGAAGAAGAAGAATAAAACTATTGAGTGGTCTCAATAAACACATGAACTTTTGTTTTATGTACTGGAGGTGCTATATGATCAGTCTCTCTCCAGCTACAAACTATGGAAATCTGGTCACTCAGTTTGTTACCAGGGCTGCATTGATACTAACGGCAACAGGATGAACATGGTCTGAATGATTTAGGAACATGCTAAAAAAATAGAGGGATGCATGTAGCATGGTCATACAGACCGCAAATCCACAGTTAATGGTTAAATAGAAGGGATGCTCTAGTTAGATCTGGGTCCGATCTTTTACAAATCCAGAACAGTGCGACAGGTGTGAGCATCTTACTCCATGCGCTGCAATAAAGAACTATTTCTGGACGAAGGTCGGGTTGTAATGCTTGAGAAATATATTGTCAGACTTACCACCCGCTTCCTGAAAGCAGATATACAGTTTCTCTGCAAAGGGTCGTAGACAACATGCACCTAAGTGGTTTACGACTGATTAGTAGATTTGAGGGATTGCACAACAGCTTGTCTGCCTTCTTCGTGGTCGTTGTTAGGGTCCTTTTTTGCATGACTTCGTGTTCAAATCGACTTTGGTCGGTATCTTACACCGAGTCAGCATCAGTAGCGTTTGTATTAATGTGCTACGTAACTTTCCCTGGAGAAATCAATGTTCTCGTCCTCAAGGTGGTGTCTGTAATAACATCTCGCCAGGCACCGGACCGTGTGATCTCTCGTCATTATAATTTTAAATTAATGATACAGGAAATATGTTCCTACTTTAAAACTGAGGATGTCCCTAGAGATATCTGCTTCTTAGGCCATTTTCTTTAAACGCCAGTAGAGAATTAAGAGTTCCATGTTACGTGATTCTTGGAATACGACATGTACACAGGGTGGTCGGAAACAACGTAAACCGAGCATGTGAACGTTAGAGGGTGAGTCGTACTGACACATCTTTGGAGAACAATAATTCGAAATCTTACTCCATTGTCATTTTATTCATTTTATTAGCTGCTGAAGTTAGCCAATCAGATCGCTTTGGGGGCGACTTCAAATGAGCTTTGAAAGGCTAAATATGTTTGTTTCTTGGGTTAGGCTTGAGCGGACCAATAGAAGAAATAAACTGCTCCAGGGGAGAGATTTGAATACAGAGCTCCGTGTTGACAGGATCACGCCAAATCAAGCACGGTACGGTGAGATCGGTGTGTCTGATGCTGATTTCTCAGCACGGCTCTCCAGCCGGTGTAAACCACGTGCAGATTTACCAACACCACAATGTAAAGCCCATTTGAAGTCTCCCGCGAAGCGATTTGATTGGCTAACTTCAACAGCCGATAAAATAACAATGGCGCGAGATTTCGAATTATATTTTTTCAACTTTGTGTGTGTATTAACTCGCAATCTGTCTTCAGTATTTGCACTAAAATATGAAAGCTGAAAGCCATTTGACTAAACACACGTCATACTTATTAGTGAGGTTACTGAAAAAAATCAAACAAACCCCATGGCGCAACAGCTGAGACGGGAATTCATCAAGGTAGTATTATTGGATCTTTATGTTTTCATATATGTTTATATCAATGATATGTGGTCCGACTCGTTGGCTGAACGGTCAGCGTACTGGCCTTCGGTTCAGAGGGTCCTGGGTTCGATTCCTGGCCGGGTCGGGGATTTTAACCTTAATTGGTTAATTCCCATAGCAAGGAGGCTGGGTGTATGTGTTGTCTTCATCATCATTTCATCCTCATCACGACGCACAGGTCGCCTACGGGAGTCAAATAAAAAGACCTGCACCTGGCGAGCCGAACCCATCCTGGGATATCCCGGCACTAAAAGCCATACGACATTTCATTTCAATGATATGTGTAAAGAAGTGAAATCAGAGATAAGGCTTTTTGCAGACAATTTTATTCTGTACAGAGTAATAAATAAGTTACAAGATTGTGAGCAAGTGCAAAATGACCTCGATAATGTTGTGAGATGGACAGTAGGCAATGATATGATGAAAAACGGGGTTAAAAGTCAGGCTGTGAGTTTTACAAATAGGAAAAGTCCTCTCAGTTTTAATTACTGCATTGATGGGGTGAAAATTCCTTTTAGGGATCATTGTAAGTACCTAGGTGTTAAGATCTTCATTGGGGTAATCACATAAATATGATTGTAAATAAAGGGCACAGATCATGATTATGAGGGCATTTAGGGGTTGTGGTAAGGATGTAATGGAGAGGGCATATAAGTCTCTGGTAACACCCCAACTAGAGTATGGTATGGTTCCAGTGTATGGGACCCTCACCAGGATTAGGCCTAGGCCTACTTGATTCAAGAACTGGACAAAATCCGAAGAAAAGCAGCTCGACTCTGTCTGGGTGATTTCCGACAAAAGAGTAGCGTTACAAAAATGTTGCAAAGTTTTAGCTCGGAAGACTTGGGAGAAAGGAGACGAGCTGCTCGACTAAGTGGTAGGTTCCGAGCTGTAAGTGGAGAGATGGCGTGAAATGACATCAGTAGACGAATACGTTTGAGTGGTGTTTTCAAAAGTAGGAAATATCACAATATGAAGATAAAGTTGGAATTCAAGAGGACAAATTGGGGCAAATATTCGTTTATAGGGAGAGGAATTGGGGACTGGAATAACTTATCAAGGGAGATGTTCAGTAAATTTCCAATTTCTTTGCAATCATTTAAGAAAATGCTAGGAAAACAACAGATAGGAAATCTGCCACCTGGGGGACTGGCCTAAATGCAGAAGGGCCATGGTCTACTAAGCGACTGCTGCTCAGCCCAAAGGCCTGCAGATTACGAGGTGTCATGTGGTCAGCACGACGAATCTTTTCGGCCGTTATTCTTGACTTTCTAGACCGGGGCCGCTATCTCATCGTCATATAGCTTCTCAACTGTAATGACGTAGGCTGAGTGGACCTCGAACCAACCCTCAAATCCAGGTAAAATTCTCTGACCTGGCCAGGAATCGAAGCCGGGTCCTCCGGGTAAGAGGCAGGCACGCTACCCTATACGGGCAGTAAGATTACCATATTAACGAATTTTGACACGAATGGGGACACTTTCAACTATCGATTGTAAAGACTACATTTTTGACTTATCACCTCAGCCATCATCACGTCATGTTTTCCCTGGTTGCACCTTTATTATTACAGAGGTACGTACTGTATATTTCTCACTGCAATGTGCACTTACGTTGGCCTTAATTTCCTCATAAAAACCGAGCCATTTGGCCGTATTCTTCTACAAGTGGTGATGTTCCATGCAGATGGAAACAAAAAACAGAGCTTCTCTGGGAAAATTATGAACTGCTCAGGGAAAATATATTGTGATCCATTTTTCATCAAGTGTTCCCATTTCTGGCTTCAGTTTAGAGCTCGTTGGAATAATAATAATAATAATAATAATAATAATAATAATAATAATAATAATAATAATACCGGGCGAGTTGGCTGTGCGCGTAGAGGCGCGCGGCTGTGAGCTTGCATCCGGGAGATAGTAGGTTCGAATCCCACTATCGGCGGCCCTGAAGATGGTTTTCCGTGGTTTCCAATTTTCACACCAGGCAAATGCTGGGGCTGTACCTTAAATAAGGCCACGGCCACTTCCTTCCAACTCCTAGGCCTTTCCTATCCCATCGTCGCCATAAGACCTATCTGTGTCGGTGCGACGTAAAGCCCCTAGCAAAAAAATAATATTGGTTGTACGTTTCACTAACTACTTTTACGGTTTTTGAAGACGCCGAATTACCGGAATTTAGTCCCGCAGGAATTCTTTCACGTGCCAGTAAATCTACCGAAACGAGGCTGACGAATTTAAGCTCCTTCAAATACCACCGGACTGAGCCAAGTTGGGGTCAGAAGGCCAGTGCCCTAACCGCCTGAGCCACTCATCCCGGTGAAAGAGAAGACTCACATGACGGGGTGAAAATGAGACTCCTTTGGCCGCGCAATTCCAATATCATAGCGGCTGGGACAGAACAAGAATTGGCCGAATGAGCTCAGATCGGAAAAATGCCAGACTCGGGTAGGACCCCTGAGGTGCCAACCGGTGCTCCCAAGCGGAGACTTTCTTTCTTAGCCTGTCGTCTCTTACGACAGGGAGAGGATATTGCATTCTATGCCTGTACCCACAGGGCGTGATATATGTGGAGGAGGTGATTTAGGGAAAGGAAATTATTTCAAAATATCTGTAAAACATTGCGGAAATTCATTAATTTCAATTTGGAAAGTAAATGACACATTTCCACAAAGAACATAAACTGGTTTGTAAAATAATGGTCGATTTTTAGAAGCATCATTTAACCCGAGACACAGCGGTAGCCATGGCCGGTAAATGGGACTCGTTATGCGAACAACTCGAATTAATTTGTAGAAGTGCAGTTGTGTGTGAGAGTGGTCTGTACAGTCCGTTAGAGAAGAGTTAGTTGTTGGTGAAACTACTTCATGTGGTCAAACTGAGTAGTAATGTACTGTACGCCTACCGTGATGTGGTCCATGAAAGAGACGTACTGCTGTCGGAAGTTTCTCAAACTCTGTTCTGGAGACCCTGACCAATAAGGCAAGGAAGTCTCCTACCGAGCGAGTAGACTAAACGATACGGGTCTTTGTGGTTATAAGTTTCCAGTTGGGAGACTGTAGTCGAACCCCGCCTCGACAGTCCTGAAGAGTGTTTTCCCTTGTATCCTTTTTATTATCACATCAGGCAAATGCCAAGGTTCATCTTATAAGGAGACGGCCGCTACCTTCTTACTTCTAGCCTTCTTCTTTTCCAACGCAGTCGGAAACCTTAAAAACTTAGTGCAATGTAAAAAGAAAAGAAACCATCTGTCCTGAATATCAATAACCTGAAAGCTTCTGTCTAGTTAAATACCCGTCGTGATATTTGGGAACTTGCTAAAAAGTTCAGAGCCTTTACCAGTCCTTTTAAAACATTTGCATTGAATTGGGAAGAAGTTAAAAATGCGGGTGTCTCATGAACTAATACATAATCAGAAATATCACCAGTTTGAGACTCACAGTAACTTTCATCTTCACTGCTTGAGGTGTTCTCGAATGATTGACACCAAGTCGCTATCCAAAAATCCAAACCCCATGGCACAACAACCCCAAAGGGTAATGACCTACCAAGCAACAGCTGCTCAGCCCGAAGGCCTGCAGCTTTTGAAGTGTCGTGTGGTCAGCACCATGAATCCTTTTTTTTGGGCAAGTTTCTTTACGTCGCACTGACACAGATAGTTCTTATGGCGACGATGGGACAGGAAGGGGCTAAGAGTGGGAAGGAAGTGGCCGTGGCCTTAATTAAGGTACAGCCCCAGCACTTGCCTGGTGTTAATGGGAAACCACGGAAAACCATCTTCAGGGCTGCCGACAGTGGGGTTCAAACCCACCATCTCCCGAATACGGGGCACTGGCCGCACTTAAGCGACTGCAGCTATCGAGCTCGGTACCACGAATCCTCACGGCCGTTACTCTTGGCTTTCTAGATAGGAGCCGCTATCTCATCGTCAGAGAGCTCCTCAATTGCAATCACGTAGGCTGAGTGGACCTTGAATCAGCCCTCAGATCCAGGTAAAAATCTCTGGCCTGGTCGGAAATCAAACCCGGGGCCTCGGGGTAAGAGTCTGGCACACTACGCCTACACCACGGGGCCGGCATAAGTCACAATCCTGTTTGGTGAATTATCTGACGGCGATGCGAATCTCTGACCTGAGAGCGCCGTTTTCTAGGAGGAATGTCGTTCTCATTCTCCCTTATCGACCAAGCGAGTTGATCGAGAGTATAGGGTCGCGTAGCTCGGAGGTTGCATTCGGGAGATGGTGTGTTCGAATTCCACAGTCGCCAGCACTGAAGATGGCTTTCCGTGGTTTCCCATTTTCACACCAGGAAAATTATTGGGCTGTACATTAATTAAGGCCACGGCTGCTTCCTTGCTAATCGTAACCCTTTCCCATCCTTGCGCCGCCGAATATCTTCAAAGTGTTAGAGCGACGTTAAAACGCTGGCCAGAAAAGAAAAAAAAATCTTCCTTATCGTGTAGGTTTGCATCTCTGGAAATAATTTTATGAAACCTCCAGAACCATTGTATTTAGATGTTGCTTCTTTGCTCAGTCACTAGGCCATTTTATGGTAGGTTTGTACCGAATTACGCACTAATAATCTGCAGCTCGTTTCTCCTTAACATGAGTTAAAGTCACACTCATACGACTACCTGTGCCTAGAACGGGGACTATCCGACTATCGTGTCAATTAAGGTCTTTTTAATTACATTTTACTGTCTATTGTGCCAACGGTTAATTTTAGTTAAATTCGTCATCAAATGCCCTCAGTTCACTTCGTTTAGGTATTACATTGCATTGCATAGCGCCTAGAAATCCATTCGAATGGATGTTTCATTTTATTTTGCAAACATCACTAAAAATTGCATTTAAAAAACACGTAAATTTTACGAATAACATAATTTTGATTCAACCTAATAAAATGTGTGAAAATATGGCCTTGGAATCAATTGTGACATACATCTTTATTAATTTATTAAAGCATTATGTTAAAATAGGCTATGTTGGTAGATTTTCGACCTATTTATTACATATCAAAACCATTAAAATTTGTTAATAATTAAAAATGTTACTGTATTTACGTCCCACTAACTACTTTTTCTGTTTTCTGGAGACGCCGAGGTGCCGGAATTTAGTCCCACAGGAGTTCTTTTACGTGTCAGTATATATACCGGCATGAGGCTGACGTATTTGAGCACCTTCAAATACCACCGGACTGAGCCAGGATCGAACCTGCCAAGTTGGGGTCAGAAAGTCAGCGCCTTAACCGTCTGAGCCACTCGGCCCAGCTTAAAATTTGTTAGTTAGGTTGCGTGGTGTGCCACAGATATCATTTCCGCGTGTCGTAGGTTTGCCATCCCTGGGCTAGAAATAGAAGCTATTGACATTTGAAAAATAATAACATGCTTGCTATTATTTAATATTTCTTGTTAGCATAATCAATGTTAACACTTTTCATTACTTTGCAATTGAAGTATTTTTTTAATCATTGGCTTTACGTCAAACCTACACAGATAGGTCTTATGGCGAGGATGGGACAGGAAAGTGCTAGGAGTGGGAAGGAAACGGCCGTGGCCTTAATTAAGATACATCATCAGCATTTTCCTGGTGTGAAAATGGGAAATTACGGAAAACCATCTTCAGCGCTGCCGGCAGTGGGATACGAACCCAGCATCTCCCGAATGCAATTTCACAGCTAGACGACCCTAACACACTGAAGATCACTATCCGTTTCTAATCCTTTTGCACGAGATGCTTCTACAATGATCCGTAATGATGCGTGTCAGTCTATGCCATATCTGTCCAGTATCTCCCAGTGATGTTGAGTTTGTCCATAAAAAGGACGGTCGAATGGGCCCATGATCAGCTCGGAGTGAATTGCCCCACGGAAATGCCCGCTGTAGTCACAACTTTCGGAAATCAGTTAAATATACAGTTAAAATAAGTTTTGGAAATCAGTTAAAATATACAATGGGCCGATGACTTTTAGGCCCCTTTAAACAACAAGCATCATCATAAAATGTACAGTTAAAATAAGTTTTAAATGCGCTATAGAGTCCGTACTAAGAACTACAAGGGTTGGGGCAAAAGTCATGGCAACTATATTTTTCTTGAAGATAACGGTCCCGTTGGAAAATGTGTCATATACAGACGAAAGGACAAGGTGTTAACTACATGTGTGGACAATGAATAGCACTGAAATATCGCAACACACTAATTTATTACGGTAGTATACAGGGCAATATGGCCTTCCCGGTGCAAAAGACTGAGCACGCAGTACACATAAAGTTGACATGACAAACCTGGGCATAAAGACCCTCAAAGTAGTCCCCTGCTACTGACATAACACGCTGCCAACGATGTGGGAGGTGCTGAATACCATCTGCCTCAGCATTTGCCGCACCATGTGTGAATCGGGTCACCTGTTGGCGCACAGCATTAGCAATGTCCTCCTGTGGTGCAAACCGCCTACCACGTAGTGGTTCCTTAATCTTTCGAAAGAGATCAAAGTCACAGGGCGAAATGTCGGGAGAGTTCGGTTGGTGCTCCAATTCTTCCCATCCCCAACGTCACAGTAGCTGCCATACCCACTGTGCTTCATGTGGTTTTGCATTGTCGTGCAGGATTATTGCACTATCCACAAGATCCGGACGTTTCTCCCGAACGCCACGTCGTACCTGTTGCACCAGGAAGTCCCTGTAGTACTGCGCGGTCACCGTTCTGCCATGTGAAACAAAGTGGCAAACAATGACACCCCTGACGTCATTCTCGACGTTCACCATCAATTTGACTGGGGAAGGATTCTGACGGACCTTTCGCCTCCTTGGTGATCCAGCATGTCGCCACTCCGCGGACTGACGTTTCAGTTCTGGTTCGTAAGCCCTGGCCCAAAATTCATTGATGGCGATTATTCGTGACGAGAATTGTTCGCCGTCCTGTTGCCAGCGTGCAAGGTGGCCGGAGCATATTGCATAGCGCTCCCACCTTTGAACTTCCGTCAGTGCATGCGGTACCCACCGCGATGCGATTTTGCGCAGTTGCAGCCCATGACGCAATATCCTGTGGACGGTGCGTTTCTCGATGCCACTTGCTCTCGCTAACTCCAGTAGCGTCCATCGTCTGTCTTCATCCAGAAGCTGCTCGATGACGGCGTGTGCCACGTCGGTCCGCACACTGACAGGTCGTCCCGAACGTTGCTCATCACTGGTTGACACACGTCCTTGCTGAAACATTCCTACCCACCGTGCTACTGTACGGTATGGTAGGGCATTATTCCCAAGGGCTTCCACTAATTCACTGTGACATTACATCGCATTTCTCCCTCGGATAACGGTTATTTTGATGTAAGCGCGCTGCTCAACACGGGTTACTTCCATCTCGCACGATACTCACCAACTGACTAATTTCATAGCCCTCGCTGCACTGCTACCAGCTATCACAGAGCCATCTGTGGTTCTACATACACACTATGCCTGCAGAACTTCCACAGGACACATATACGTTTGTGATCCGTTCACTTATCTACAAGAAAAAATAGTTGCCATTACTTTTGTCCCAATCCTCGTAGGTTAGGTTGGGTTTAGTGATTGAGTAATTATTTAATCTTTCTCTATTCCTTTTTTTAATCCGCTTACTCTCCCGGGTTGATTTTTCTTTCGCGCTCAGCAAGGGATCGCACCTTTATCTCCTCAAGGTAGTGTCCTGGAGCGTGAGACGTTGGGTTGGGGGATACAACTGGGCATGTCTCTTGCCCAGGCGGCCCCACCTGCTATGCCGAACAGGGGCCTTGTGGCGGGATGGGAAGATAGGAGGGGTAGGCAAGGAAGAGGGAAGAAAGTGGCCGTGGCCTTAAGTTAGGTACTATTCCGGCATTTTCCTGGAGGAGAAGTGGGAAACCACGGAGAAGCACTTCGAGGTTGGTTGAGGTGAGAATCGAAATCCCCCTCTATTCCCTTGACCTCCCGAGGCTGAGTTTATCCCGTTCCAGCCCTCGTATCACTTTTCAAATTTCGTTGCAGAGCCGGAAATCGAACCAGGGCTTTCGGGGCAGGCAGCTAATCACACAAACCACTACACCAGAGAAGCAGACCATTATTTAATCATAAATGTAATTTTAACCTTATTTCATGTTTGTTAAAATATGTTTTAGTTAAGACTTTATTATGGTAATCATGAAATGGGGATGTAATAATTTTAAAAACTGTCCTTAATTGATATTAAAATGTAATTTTGATACTTGTTTAAGAAGGATATTCAAATATAAACGAGCTGCCGAGCATTATCAAATGGAGAAACCTTGTGGTTACTCATTAATTTGAATGAAAAAGAATTAAAATATCCATGAAATAAAATATTTAACCGTCGGACTATGTACTCACACTTAGTACCTACATAATTACTTACACATGCAATTGTTGATGGGCGCCAGCTGCAAATAAATGTAACGATAATGGAATGAGAATCTTGAATATCTCTAGGGTGTGAGTTAATAAGCTTACTTTGACATCATAACATATAGGTTCTGGGAAAACGACATTGAAATTTGGTTTCCCTATTAACACTTGAAGTTATCTAATCTACTATTGAAATATAACAATAAATTGTATTTGATACTATAAATATATATTTTTTAAATATTGACTTTAACTAGTGAGACCTGCTGCGATAGTACCAATCTATATATATAAGAGTTTTGTCTGTACATTGCTCAGAATTTGAAAAGAATGGTATTTTTGTATCGGTCATGTCCATAGTAACAAGAAAATGTACTTTTTACTTTTCCGTAATTTCTGTCTGTCTGTCTGTCTGTATGTACACGCATCACGAGAAAACGGCTGAAGAGAATTTAATGAAAATCGGTATGTAAAGTCGGGGGATGAGCCGCTACAATCTAGGCTATAAATAATTTTATTCACGCCGAGTGAAATGGTAGTTTAGGGGAAGGACTTAAATTTAATTCTCGAATATTTATATTATTAGCGGTCCTATCGATAAATACTATATAACTAAAGTTACATAGAATTATCTTTTCAATCAATTATGTCTTATACATTTTTACCGTATCGGCTCTGATAACACAGATATTAATGAATTTGTAGTTTTGTTGGTAAGTCCGTATCAACGCCTAGCCACGAGAAAATGGGTTAACAGAATTCAATGAAAACCGCTATATAGAGTCTGGGAATAAGAAACTACAGTCTAGGCTGTAAATAATGTTATTCGCCCGAGATGAAATGGTAGTTTAGGGGAAGGCGCCTAAAATTTAACTTTTAAATACCGGTACCTATGTTATTAGTCCGCCTCTGTGGTGTAGTAGTTAGCGTGATTAGCTGCCACCCCCGGAGGCCCGGGTTCGATTCCCGGCTCTGCCACGAAATTTGAAAAGTGGTACGAGGGCTGGAACTGGGTCCACTCAGCCTCGGGAGGTCAACTGAGTAGAGGTGGGTTCGATTCCCACCTCAACCATCCTGGAAGTGGTTTTCCGTGGTTTCCCACTTCTCCTCCAGGCGAATGCCGGGATGGTACCTAACTTAGGGCCACGGCCGCTTCCTTCCCTCTTCCTTGCCTATCCCTTCCAATCTTCCCATCCCTCCACAAGGCCCCTGTTCAGCATAGCAGGTGAGGCCGCCTGGGCGAGGTACTGGTCATACTCTCCAGTTCTATCCCCCGACCAAGAGTCTGAAGCTCCAGGACACTGCCCTTGAGGCGGTAGAGGTGGGATCCCTCGCTAAGTCCGAGGAAAAAACCGACCCTGGAGGTTAAACAGATGATGATGATGATGATGATGATGATGACCTATGTTATTGGTGCTATCGAAAGTTATAGACAATACAATTTCCGATCATTTATGTTTCATTCAGTTTTACTGTACCGACTATGATAAGAGTGGTATTTCAGAAGGCCTACAATATCGAAAGCGCATAACACTGATCAACAATAACTTTACATTGATCATTGTTTGTTACTGATCAACAATAACTTTACATTGACCAATGTTTGTTGTGATGTTCTTCGTTTCTTATGGTCCCGCTCAACTTCGATAGATGGGATTACTACTGCGTACCGAGTATAACAGCCCGACTGAACATTGGCGGGAAATAGCTGGGGAGTTGGAAAACTTTCTTCTTTAACATGCCATTCCTCTGGTTCATGTAGCCTCCGTGGCTCAGACGGCAGCGCGTCGGCCTCTCACCGCTGGTAACCGTGCTTCAAATCCCGGTCACTCCATGTGAGATTTGTGCTGGACAAAGCGGAGGCGGGCATTTTTTTCTCCGGGTACTCCGGTTTTCCCTGTCATCTTTCATTCCAGCAACACTCTCCATTCTCATTTCATAACATATATCAGTCATTAATGTATCACTGGGAGTGGCGACCCCATTGTACTAACTGCCTATATATATGCTTCATTTATTACATCCCTGACCCGGCCAATGACTGGGAAACAGGTTGTAGGTTTTTATTTTCATTTTCCTCTGGTTCATACATTTTCTGGTACTGCAGGTACGTAACACACTGGTTCATCATAGTATTCCAGTTATTCGATCCCTACTCTGACGCACTGTTTTGAATGAGCTGTATGCACACTTACGGCAGAGGCTCACTTAGTAGTAGTAGTAGTAGTAGTATGATCTGGTCTAGAATTACTATTTAAGCCTATTTCAAATTATAGCACCACAATTCACTAAATAACTCAAAAGTCAACCCTGAAAAGAGCCGTTTCTTAAGAAAAGCTTTTTCCTCTTCACTTTTATTAAATTCTACATTCATTTAATTCCAAATTAGCAGTGAAGAGGGGGTTTCTCCTCTGGCTTGGAGGAAAAAATTGCCTCCAAATCAGATAGGTTTTTCCGTTGCCATTGTAGTGAATTGAGATTTTCCGACTCATCGGGTACTCCTCGGAAACATATTAGTGAAAAGGCATAGTTTTTGCCCTCGGACTCTCCACTATTCGCCTTCCCCCCGCACTCCCCCCCGCACCGCAGAAAAATGACGAAGAGTGTTCACGGATCAGAACTGTCTGCGACTTGGTCATTCCAACTCTGGAATTCCAGCATAGTACTGTTCGTTAAAAGTGAGAAAGTGTGTGGTCTTTCATTTGATAGAGTATTTCATATGAAAGTATTGCTTTTAATCGCGCCATTCCTACTGACGTCACTGCAATGACCTATGTTCATTTCAGTTGGAAAAACCACTAAGACAGTCTTTCTGAGGATGTAAAATGAGTGTCTGCTATTATAATGAAAACTCCCCAATCTGGTGGTGACCGATGGTAGGCAAACGGGCGTATCATTACAATGAAAATTGCCTAACACAGTCTTCATATGAGAAAAGACGTTTGGTGAGTTCCCCGTCGCGTTTCTAGGGTAACGTTAAGAATTATGCAATTTAATACAATCTTGCTCACAACGTGTACACTAACTAGCCTAGAATTCTGTATACAATGTAGAATTCCGTAGCGAAGCACGGGTACATCAGCTAGTGATAATATAAAACTCTGAAATAACAACTGAAAGAAACTCTAGGCATTGCATTTGAAATACTCTTGACCGGACATTTGAAAGTTGTACAAGAAATTCATCCCTCACTGGTTCACTTAACAGTACCTTCAACACTTTGAGTGTTATTACGACGTATTCCTTTGTATTGGTGTCAGCTGTAGGTATCTCAAACCTAATTTAGTGATGTATCCTGTTAGTTTCACAAACAAGATATAGCATGGCTTGAAATTATATTCACACTTCACAATCAACTTTACAAGTATTTCACTAGTAAACTCGTGTCCTCATCCCGAGGTGGTGCAGCTCTTGTCTGGCACACCCCCGTTGGAGGTGAACTGCATGTAACATTTCAATCACACACCAGCCCTCCTACCATACTTAAATTTCTGGCAGTACCGGGAATCGAACCCGGGCCCCCGAGGACGGCAGCTAATAACACTAACCGTTACGCTACGGAGGCGAACAGTCTGCATTACGACGACTCAATATTCGCCTGTCACCGAACTGACACAAGAACTCGACCGAACAGATACACGAAACACAATCCGAACATATAATCCATTTGGTCACTGACGATTACACATCCATATCACTGCTCTGTCTTGAACTGACGGACTGATCAACTGTGGCCTCACTCTCCATATGACTGACTATCTCACTGTTCACCATCCGTCTACTTCCAATTGACTCCAATTGACTTCATGGTAAGTCTCGCCATTCACCCACGTCAGAGCTAAAAACAGACATGATGTCACTCCCACCCAGCTACAACGTGTCACAGACTGTGATGAAATAGCCTCAGGCAAAGTAGGAACTCCCTAAATATTATCTCATCGCTAAAAGCATACAATGACAGAGCGATGACTCGACAGTTACTGTAACAGTATTACACCATATGTTGAAATGTCTTACAGTTGTTACAAAATATATCCATATCTGATATTAGGCAGCAACTCTCACTCTACATAATTTAGATGCTAACATACACACACTTATATACAATAAATTAAATACAATGAAGCAAGCGATAATTAATTAATTAATACATAGCGAAATAAGATTACAGAATTGAATTAAAGAATAACAATAATAATAATAATAATACAGAGACATA
Organism: Anabrus simplex; assembly: GCF_040414725.1. Classification (NCBI taxonomy): domain Eukaryota; kingdom Metazoa; phylum Arthropoda; class Insecta; order Orthoptera; family Tettigoniidae; genus Anabrus; species Anabrus simplex. The sequence continues at coordinate 960,053,163 of NC_090266.1, read as the reverse complement.
TTTGTAACGGGATTTGAACTGTTACAACCTACCCCACTGAAGAGGGGCTCAACTAGATCTCGATCCTTTGAGGATCGAGAGTAATCCGCAGGGGAATGTTTTGGCCGTGGGCCCAACTCGAACGTGTCCCAAGTGACAATAGCGTGCCTTCGTGACCCATGTGTGCTATTGGCTTAATCTGGCCAAGTCTCTTCATGCACCAATATGACGCCTCATCACAACAACTCAGGTCCTTTTCTATGGATATGAGATGCTGATGTGCCCTACAGATGGAGATCACACTACATATCCAAATGTTTGACCATATTTTTGTCTGCCCCGCCACCTAACAACTCTGGGAAGGTTGAGAGGTATAATTGATATTATGTCCGGAATTACGGTCATGAGGGGAAGGAATGATACAGTATGTCTGCCCTTTTCCTGGTTTTGAATTGGAATGGAATAGAGAAAATTGATATGTGAGATATCTTATAACTTCATTGAACCACTTCTGTATCAACTCTACCTTGTACATGATAAAGACCACACACCACCACTCTGGATTCCAGGACTGGCCTGGGTAAATAACTAAGTTTCTTTAAGTTGGCATTATTGCACTTGAACGCTCCCTTCACAAAATGCAATTACTTGTACGGTCTTCTAATTAAACTAACTCCGTCCTAGATTAGATTAGACTTCAATACATCAACTTGAAACTTCCTCCACAAGTGCTTCCGATCCAATGTGTATTGATTTCGCTTTCTCTCGGTCGTTAGGAGACTACTTTTGCGCAAGTTTGTCTCACTTCATTGTCACCTACTCCCTTCAGATGCTATAATAATAATAATAATAATAATAATAATAATAATAATAATAATAATAATAATAATAATAATAATAATAATAATAATAATAATAATAATAATAATAATAATCGGCTCAATTTATATCCTCACCGCTGGATGGGAGTTTCATTCATTCCATTCCTTACCCGGTCGAAAAACTGGAAACAGGCTGTGGATTTTTATTTCACTAATAATAATAATAATAATAATAATAATAATAATAATAATAATAATAATAATAATAATAATAATAATAATAATAATAATAATAATTGGACTTTATCAAGGAATGTTATGGCTTTCAGCGTTCATTTTGCAAGCTTGTGTGAATTAACGGAGCGTTTGTAACCAACGCTAAAGCTTCGTCTAGTTCCACATCCTTCATTTTTAAATAATTAAAATTTAAGTCGAACTATGGTCGCCTTGGTCCCTCTTCGTTTCTCTTACCATCTGTAGCCGAGTCCATTACTTTCCTAGGTAATGCATCTTCTCTATTCGTCCCGTATGTTTTCGTCACCGAAGCCGATATATATGAGCACATCCATCGAGTTCATTTCTAACTTATCCTTTATATCCTCATCGCGCATAACATCCTGCCATTGCTCTCACCTGTTTGCACCAGCAATCATTTTCGCGATTGCCGTGTGTGTTACTTCCTGTTCATGAAAGATATATGCTAAATCCACCAACTTTTCACTCCCATACAGCCAAGTTGGTCTACAAACATAACAATGTGAAGGTAATTTTCTTCGAGAGTCCTAAAGAATACCGTTGATCGCATATGTGAACTCACTGCATTGGCTTTTCTATACCCCTTGATTCGATTTCAGTTAGTATACTACTGGAGAACACACATCCTAAGTAAATAAGAGCATCCACCTCTTTCAGTTTTGTATTCCCTAATACATACATACATACATTCATACATACATACATACATACATACATACATACATACATACATACATACATACATGTCCGACTCGTTGGCTGAGTGGTCAGTGTACTGGCCTTCGATTCAGAGGGTCCCGGGTTCGAGTCCCGGTCGGGACCTTCATTGGTTAATTCCAGTGGCCCTGGGGCTGGGTGTTTGTCCAACATCCCTGCCACTCACACACCACACATAACACTATCCTCTACCACAATAACACGCAGTTACCTACACATGGCAGATGCCGCCCATCCTCATCGGAGGGTCTACCGTACAAGGGCTGCACTCGGCTAGAAATAGCCACACGAAATTATTAATTATTATATACATGCATACATACATCTTCATTATCAATCAATCAATCAATGATCTGCAATTAGGTCTGTCGCCCAGGTGACAGATATTTACCTGACATTTATTTATAATTATCTACCTAGAATTTTCTTACATATTTTCAGCGAACTTCGAAATTTATCGAACGTTTCCCTTCATAATTTGTTGCAATCCCTTACTCACCGTCCCATAAATGAATATTTGCCCCAATCTCTCCTCTTGAATTCCAACTTTATCTTCATACTAGCAGTTATCAGTGGCTCCGCTTGCGTGGATTTAGTTTTTTGTGAAAAGTAATTGTTCCTCATTACTGTACTAAGACATCAGAGTAATAAAATTCACCGAAAAACTGAGTTTAATTTACCCCGGAAACTCTTTCTAAACCACGTTTGTGGTATTGCCTTTCGGGGCTAAGATGACCATGCGACATGGAACTGTACATGTGAGAGACAGTCTTCTCTGAAGTCGAAAATAGCAAAACAACATGTTTCTTTATTTTTAAAAGAGATTCCAAATACCTATTTCCTCGTCTGTAACATCCTTAGTTTTTGAGATATAAGTATCCCCATAAAAATAATTCAATTTTTTCACTTCTTTTCACCCTTCTCCCGTAAGTAGATTTTCCGAAAACAAAAGATACATGCTTATTTTTAAAGGCGATTCGAAATGGCCATTTTCACGTCTGTAACGTCTTCAGTTTTTGAGGTGTAAGTGTCCTCATAAAAAATAATTCAATTTTTTCACTTTTCTCACTCCCGTTAAGTGCCTTTTCTGAAAACAGAAAAGTGCATGTTCCTGTATTTTTAAAGGACTTTCAAAATACTAAGTTTCACGTCTGTAACATTTTAAGTTTTTCAGTATACCGGCACTCATTTTAAAAATTCACCCGCTTTTTCAATTCTTTTCACCCACTTAAGTCGATTTTCCGAAAACAAAAAATACGTGTTCCTTTATTTTTAAACGAGATTCCGAATAACAATTTTCATGTCTGTAAACTTCAGTTTCTGAGATATAAATATCCCCATAAAAATTCAATTTTTTCACTTCCTTTCACCCTCCGCCCTTAAGTGAATTTTCCCAAAACAAAAATACGTGTTTCTTTATTTATAAAAGACCTTCCAAATACCGCTCATCATCACTGTAACATCTTAAGTTTTAGAGATATATGTATCCTCATAAAAGTAATTCAGTTCCTTTTTCGCTCCCTCCCACCAAGTTGATTTTCCTCCCAAAATGCGTGTTTCTTTATTTTTAAAGGAGACTCCAAATACCAATTTTGTCCTCTGGAACATGTTCAGTTTTTGACATATCACTATCCTTATAAAAAATTCAACCCTCTTTTAATTCCTTTTTACCCCTTAAGTGTTTTTACTGAAAACAAAAAATACATGCTAAAAGGAGATTAGAATACCTACCAATTTTTACGTCTGTAGCAATTTACGTTTCTGAGATATACTGTAGATATAGTCCTTATAAAAATTCAACAAAAAATACATGTTTCTTTATTTTCAAAATGGATACCAAATACCAATTTTCATGTCTGTAATATCTTCAGTTTTTGAGATATAAGTATCCTTATAAAAGGTATTCAACCCCCATTTTTCACCCCCTTAAGTGGATTTTCCGAAAACATCATGTATGCGTTTCTTTATTTTTAAAGAAGATTCTAAATACCAATTTTTACGTCTGTAAACTTTAAAGTTATTGAGATGTAGATATGCTCATTTAAACAATTCACCCTCCCTTTCATCCCTTTAGCGAAGGAATATCCAAAAATCCTTTCTTAGCGAGCACCTACACTCTAATATAAATGTATCCCCAAAATTTATATTTCTTTATATTCAGTCATTTTGGCTCGACGATGATGAGTCAGTCAGTCAGTCAGTCAGTCAGTCAGTCAGTCAGTCAGTCAGTCAGTCAGTCAGTCAGTCAGTCAGTCAGTCAGTCAGTCAGTCAGTCAGTCAGGACAAGTTATTTTATATATATGATTATGCTCTTTCCTACTTTTAAAAGCTCCTCTCAAACTTATTCTTCTACGTATGTCATTCTACGCCAACTTACCACTGACAGCTCGAAACATACCATATAGTCGAGCATCTCGTCTCCTTACTCCCAAGTCTTCACAGCCCAAAGTTTGCAACACTTTAGTAACTCTACTCCTTTGTCGGAAATCACCCAGAAAAATCGTACTGCTTTCTTTCGAACGTTTTCCAGTTCTCGTATCAAGTAGTCCTGGTGAGGGTCCCATACAGTGGAGCCATACCCAATTGCGGTCTTACCAAAGTCTTATACCCCCTCTCCTTTACATCCTTGCTACAACCCCTAAATACTGCCATAATCATGTGGAGAGATCTGTAACCTTTTTAACTACCTCGTTAATATGATTACCCCAATGTAGATCATTCCTTATATTAACACCTACTTTCACCCGATCAACACAATAATTAAAATGTTATCGAGTGAGTTGACTACGCGGTTCGAGTAGCGTGGCTGTGAACTTGCATTCAGGAGACGGTGGAATCGAATCTCAACATCGACCCTGAAGATTTTTTTCCATGTTCTCCCTTTTCACTTCAGGCAAATACGCGGTACCTTAATTAAGGCAAAGCCACTACCTTCCCAATCTTGTCTCTTTCCCAACCTTGTGTCACCGGAAACCTTCCACGTATTGCGACGTTATACCAGTCGCAGAAATAAAAGAAAAGTAGAATCCTATATCTTCCAGCGTTCAGTGTGCAAGCCTATACCAATTTCCTCTATTTACAATTAACTTAACTCCGTTGTCACCTTTTATGTTTAATTCATTAAAAACCTAGTCTAACCATCGACATCCGGGCCCTTCGCTGCTTCTCTTACCCTCCATTACAGAGTCCGTTATATTTCTATGTAACCTATCCTACTCCATTCGCTCCACATGTCCCCACCACCAAAACAGATTCAAGCACACAGATTCATCCATCGAATTCATTCGTATTTTAGCCTTTATTATCTCATTGTGAGTACCCTCCTGCCTCACCCTTTCAGGGTGAGGAGTGAAAACGTAAAGCATAGTGCCCTTCTATACCCTCCTACAACTGTTATTAGCTATTTGCATCAACAATTTTTCCGAATAGTTTCATGTACATTCCTTCCAATTTATGAATAAGACATTCTGCCGTACAGCAAAGCCGAAATAGGATTCAACAAGGGAAATATCCTTAAATTGATGCACTTTATGGTACGACTAAGCTGTATAAAGGAATAAAGAGGGTAGTTAAATACAGAATTAATTAACGAAATACAAAAACTTATTACTTGTACAGTACATTTGTGCCATTTACAACGACCACTCAATGTAATTCACCTCACTGATCCATTCTGATAGATCTGTTTTAGGGAATGTGGTCTGTCTGTAATCAGCACAACCATGTGAACGTTGGGTTGTGTGGAATTCAGGTAGTGTTTCTAATTGCACTAGATTGTCCCAATAGTTTTAGTTTTTAATAGTGGTTTTACATTGCACTAACGCATGTCTGAATAGTTCTGAGTATTTGTTAGGCGGGAATGAACCAGTTCAAATCCTTCTAAGAAGACGTTTTTAATAATTGAATTATTGTCCTTCCTTCGATAACTTCAGCTCACCTCTTCGATAATTATAAAATCCTTTCTGTGTAGGAATAATAATAATAATAATAATAATAATAATAATAATAATAATAATAATAATAATAATAATAATAATAATAATAATAATAATAATATGTTGTAATTATTTCTGTTGTAAATATTTGTACATATACGTACCTGTAGTTTCATAATCAAGAGGGTGACTCCTTGCTTAGGCCGAGTCAGCCCATTATGTTACCGGCACAAGCCGAGCCTTCCTAAATTGATAATAATAATAATAATAATAATAATGTTTGGTTTGGTTGTACATAATAAGCAGTGCACAAACAGTCTTTTCTACTGATACTCTGTCATTATGCGTTTTTGCATTTGGAGCAGTATATATACCGACGGATCCAGGTGGAAATTCTGCTAGTACAATACAATAATGCTGATGACAGACAAATGAGAAAGGGAACTCACGTGTTTCACTTACTAGCTTTTGTGCATGTCGATGGTGCTTTCGCCTGTTTCTAGCTACTGCACGAAGACGCCTGCGATGCGTTTGTGCCGGTTCTGGAATATTCTAATAAGACTTACATTTCAGATTTTGCAGCAGTGGACGACATGGAGCATAGTCGGCGCGCTATCCCCCAACCGTATGGAATCAATTAAGAATTGACTCTCAAAGATCAACACGGGACAAACAATATTTCGGAAGGTCTTAATAACGGTCTTCAGGTCGTTATTAGTAAATACCTCACGAATTTTTCATGGAGCCCTAGAAGATATTATTAATGATAAAGCAGTCACGGAAGGGATGTTGAGGGAATTTCATCTGGGCGAAACGTCTGGTCAATGCCCAAAACACGGTTGGCGAGGCTGAAAAACAGAATAATATCTGTGGTCATGAAATACGAAACTTACAAAGCTGACGATTGACAATTAGATTACCTAGGAACATAGGGATACAATGTTACACAATAACAATACTCCAATCAATACTGATCTGCATTTAGGGCAGTCGCCCAGGTGGCAGATTCCCTATTTGTTGTTTTCCTAGCCTTTTTCCTATAAATGAATATTTGCCCCAGTTTGTCCTCTTGAATTCCAACTTTATCTTCATATTGTGATCTTTCCTACTTTTATAAACGCCATTCAAACTTATTCGTCTACTAATGTCATTCCACGCCATCTCTCCGCTGACAGCCCGGAACATACCACTTAGTCGAGCAGCTATTCTTATTTCTCTCAATTCTTCCCAACACAAACATTGCAACATTTTTGTAACGCTACTCTTTTGTCGGAAATCGCCCAGAACAAATCGAGCTGCTTTTCTTTGGATTTTTTCCAGTTCTTGAATCAGGTAATCCTGGTGAGGGTCCCATACACTGGAACCATACTCTAGTTGGGGTCTTACCAGAGACTTATATGCCCTCTCCTTTACATCCTTACTACAACCCCTAAACACCCTCATAACCATGTGCAGAGATCTGTACCCTTTATTTACAATCCCATTTATGTGATTACCCCAATGAAGATCTTTCCTTATATTAACACCTAGATAATTACAATGATCCCCAAAAGGAACTTTCACCCCATCAACGCAGTAATTAAAACTGAGAGGACTTTTCCTACTTGTAAAACTCACAACCTGACTTATCAACATACCATTGCCTGCTGTCCATCTCACAACATTTTCGAGGTCACGTTGCAGTTGCTCACAATCTTGTAACTTATTTATCACTCTATAGAGAATAACACCATCCGCAAAAAGCCTTACCTCCGATTCCACTCCTTTACTCATATCATTTATATATATAAGAAAACATAAAGGTCCGATAATACTGCCTTGAGAAATTCCCCTCTTAATTATTACACGGTCGGATAAAGCTTCACCTACTCTAATTCTCTGAGATCTATTTTCTAGAAATATAGCAACCCATTCAGTCACTCTTTTGTCTAGTCCAATTGCACTCATTTTTGCCAGTAGTCTCCCATGATCCACCCTATCAAATGCTTTAGACAGGTCAATCGCGATACAGTCCATTTGACCTCCTGAATCCAAGATATCTGCTATATCTTGCTGGAATCCTACAAGTTGAGCTTCAGTGGAATAACCTTTCCTAAAACCGAATTGCCTTCTATCGAACCAGTTATTCATTTCACAATCATGTCTAATATAATCAGAAAGAATGCCTTCCCAAAGCTTACATACAATGCATGTCAAACTTACTGGCCTGTAATTTTCAGCTTTATGTCTATCACCCTTTCCTTTATACACAGGGGCAACTATAGCAACTCTCCATTCATCTGGTATAGCTCCTCCGACCAAACAATAATCAAATAAGTACTTCAGATATGGTACTATATCCCAACCCATTGTCTTTAGTATATCCCCAGAAATCTGATCAATTCCAGTCGCTTCTCTACTTTTTAACTTTTGTATCTTATTGTAAATGTCATTGTTATCATATGTAAATTTCATTACTTCTTTGGCCTTAGTCTCCTCCTCTATCTCGACATTATCCTTGTAACCAACAATCTTTACATACTGCTGACTGAATACTTCTGCCTTTTGAAGATCCTCACATACACACTCCCCTTGTTCATTAATTATTCCTGGAATGTCCTTCTTGGAACCTGTTTCTGCCTTAAAGTACCTATTCATACCCTTCCATTTTTCACTAAAATTCGTATGACTGCCAATTATGCTTGCCATCATATTATCCTTAGCTGCCTTCTTTGCTAGATTCAATTTTCTAGTAAGTTCCTTCAATTTCTCCTTACTTCCACAGCCATTTCTAACTCTATTTCTTTCCAGTCTGCACCTCCTTCTTAGTCTCTTTATTTCTCTATTATAATAAGGTGGGTCTTTACCATTCCTTACCACCCTTAATGGTACAAACCTGTTTTCGCATTCCTCAACAATTTCTTTAAACCCATCCCAGAGTCTGTTTACATTTATATTTACCGTTTTCCACCGATCATAGCTACTTTTTAGAAACTGCCTCATGCCTGCTTTATCAGCCATGTGGTACTGCCTAACAGTCCTACTTTTAAGACCTTCCTTTCTATCACATTTATTTTTAACTACCACAAAAACAGCTTCATGATCACTAATACCATCTATTACTTCAGTTTCCCTATAGAGCTCATCTGGTTTTATTAGCACGACATCCAGGATATTTTTCCCTCTGGTTGGTTCCATCACTTTCTGAATCAGCTGTCCTTCCCATATTAACTTATTTGCCATGTGTTGGTCATGCTTTCTGTCGTTCGCATTTCCTTCCCAATTGACATCTGGCAAATTCAGATCTACCGCTACAATCACATTTCTTTCCATGTCGTTTCCCACATAGCTGACTATCCTATCAAATAATTCTGAATCCGCGTCAGTGCTACCCTTTCCCGATCTGTACACTCCAAATATATCAAGTTGCCTATTATCTTTAGAAATGAGCCTTACACCTAGAATTTCATGTGTCTCATCTTTAACTTTTTCGTAGCTTACAAATTCTTCTTTCACCAGAATGAACACTCCGCCTCCCACCCTTCCTATCCTATCTCTACGATACACACTCCAGAGCCGTGAGAAAATTTCTGCATCCATTATATCATTTCTCAGCCATGATTCAACTCCTATTACAATATCTGGTGAATATATATCTATTAAATTACTTAAATCTATTCCTTTCCTTACAATACTTCTACAGTTCAACACTAACAATTTTATGTCATCCCTACTTGATTTCCAGTTCCCTGTTCCCTTATCACCGCTCCCTAGGCCATCCCGTTTCCCTGAATGTACCTCCCTATTACCCTTCCAAACAAATTTCCTAACTTATACGTACCACTGCGGTTTAAATGAAGGCCATCTGAGCGCAGATCCCTTTCTCCTACCCACCCATTTGGATCTAGAAATTTCACTCCCAGTTTCCCACATACCCACTCCATAGTCTCATTTAAATCCCCAATCACCCTCCAGTCAGTATCCCTTCTACACAGTATTCCACTAATAACAATCTCCGCTTTCTTAAACTTCACCCGTGCTGCATTTACCAGATCCCACACATCTCCAACAGTATTCCACTAATAACAATCTCCGCTTTCTTAAACTTCACCCGTGCTGCATTTACCAGATCCCACACATCTCCAACTATGTTGGTACTTATATCAGCTTGCCTTACGTTGTTGGTACCAACGTGAAACACTACCACCTTCTCCTTCCCCTCCTCCCTCTCTTCTACTTTCCTCAACATCTGCCTCAACCTAATTCCTGGATAACACTCTACCCTGGTACCCTTTCCTCCACACACTTTCCCCACGTGTCTAACGATGGAATCTCCCATGACCAGAGCCTCAACCCTACCCACCTCGTTTGATCCCCTCCCCTCCTGGTCAGCCCTATCTTTCCTGATAACTGCAGAAGCTACTTCCTCCTCCCTTTTCTCCTTCCCATGACCCTGTTCCACCTGTCTTTTCCTATCATCTACTCTACATTTTCCTTTCCTACCTTTTCCCTTCCTCCTACTCCCACACATCTCAGCAACAGTTCCCTGTCCCTCATCTTCCCTCTGTTGTTCTACCTGGAGTGACTCGTACCGATTTTGCACAGACACCTGTCCTGAATTCTGATCCTGAATAGAGCTCTTAGCCTGCAATCTCCTTCCCCTTAGAACATTAGACCACCTGTCTTCTACAACTCCTCCCTTTCCTTCCCCTCCCTCTTGTACACCTTCTGTAACCTGTACGTTGTTTGAGGGAGTCCTATCTTCCTTCCTGTCTTCTGTGAGAATCCTAATTATCTCCCACAAACTTTCCAACTCCTCTCTCATACCCCTCAATGCCTCGCCACACCCACAGAAACTACACTCGCGCTCCTTAGCCATTCTTTACGGGGGGAAAATGAAATTAAAAAATAAAATTAATTATTTGCAAAAAATAAATGAACGGAGGAATATATTGTCTGGGATAGTACACAACAATAAGGTAATTAATATACGACTACACTACAATACTACTTAGTCGTGCTCTATTGTTTTTTATCCTACAACCCCTGACAGGATAAAAACTGCTGTTAATTACTGAATATCGAAAGTAATAGCCTACACGAGAACTACACAATTCCAAACTGCAATTAAGCCTATTCTAATTACAACAACAGTATTTTAGTACGAGTTTCTACGGATACCTCTACTACACCAGTACTACACAAATATTTTACAATAATAAAATAATCACACTAAATTCTAATAGGATATTACTCGTATACTACTGTACAGTACACTACAGTAATGTTAAACTACTTTCAGACGTATCCTAATTACGGAACCGTACCGTATGTCACTAAACTAAGCACAACAGAAATGAAATTTGCAAGAACTACTGTAGTCAAAGATTACCAACGAAGCTAAATGCTTAGACAAATTCTTAAGTACTGATACCGTAGCGTAAACAAAGAATTGCTTACCAAGAACATGAATAATATTTCGTACATAACATTTACAAACCAAGAACTTAATTAGTTCAAGAAATATAAAACTTACCTTTCAGAATATTTGCTTCAGGAATTTCGTTTGTCATGATATTTGCTTCAGCATACTTTATCTACCTCGGGATATTTATTTTTCTGGATAAATATATACGTTCGGGCTATATATTTAAGATATTTGTTGTTTAAGAATTTTAGCTTTCGGGATTCTGGTCTTCGACATTTTATAATCCGGATTCTGTTCTTGCAACCTCAATACGTACGCCGAGAGAATGAAGGTAGCAAAATTGATTCCTTTATAGTAATATTTTCAACTTTCCTACTAACATGCAAAGGTTTTAACAAACGCCAGAGTGCCAGAACTTAGTTCCACATGAATTCGTTAATGTACTAGAAATGAATAACAGTCTGTCTCTCCATTGTACAGACACTAGGATTCCGGGAGAATTTGAAAAAGTAAACCAATGTTATACATTCAAGAAAATTATTGTGTCTCCAAAGTAGCCTCCTTTTCGCACGACGTTAGACTACTTTTTCTGGCGATTTAAAAAAACTCCGTTTGCGTACAGATTGGTGACAGTGAGGAGGTCACTGAATTATACTTGTTCTTCTTCGTGGCCTCTTCTCAAGTAGCTGGGTTCGGCATTATAAGTGAATTAAGTCCAGTATGTGGAGGGATGTATTAATTGTAGCGTGTTCATGCGGTGGTTGGTAGTGTGCAGAGTTGAACAAGAACCCCTTCTGCTCAGATTCGACTCGCCCGGCTGGCGAGTAGAGCGAGTTTATGCCACCAGTCTGGACGCAAGAGATTTTCGTTAGCACACTCGACCCGCACAGCACTCGGGGACGTGGGCGTGGTTTAGTCTTGCCCAAAAATCAAACTAAACCCCATGGCGCAACTGCATCCAAGTGATCGCTGCTCAGCCTGAAACCCTGAAGATTATAAGGTGTCGTGTGGTCAGCACGATGAATCCTCTCGGCCGTTATTCTTGATTTCTAGAATGGGGCCCTCATCTCACCATCAGATGGCTCCTCAATATTGTAAACACTTAGGCTTGGTGGACCTCGAACCAGCCCTCAGATCTAGGTGAAAATCCCTGTCCTGAGCGGTAATCGAACTCGGAGCCTCCGGGTAAGAGGCAGACACACTACCCCTAGTCTTGCCTGCTTAGTGGATTAAGTCCGGCTGCATGGTTAAATGGTTAGCGTGCTGGCCTTTGGTCACAGGGGCCCCGGGTTCGTTTCCCGGCAGGGTCTGGAATATTAACCATAATTGGTTAATTTCGCTGGCACGGGGGCTGGGTGTATATGCCGTCTTCATCATCATTTCATCCTCATCACGGCGCGCAGGTCGCCTAAGGGAATCAATTCAAAAGGCCTGCATCTGCCGAACCGAACTTTTCTTCGGACACTCACGGCACTAACAGCCACACGCCATTTCATTTCGGTGGATTACATGCCAGTAACAGGAATAACTAGAAAACGAGGAATAGAAAATCTTGTGAGTAAAATGCGAGCGGAATATTAAGATAGTGACGATATAATTGCTAGGGTTTGAAACCAATAGTGGCAAATATATTTTATATAGGATTAAACTGTGTCTCAGACAGGAATCAATAGAAATGGTAATATCTCCTTAGGCGTCAACGTAAATAATTTCCAAGTTAACGAATACACCGAAGTTGTCTCTGTGATATAATCCAAGACCGTAACCTAAAAAATCTCAGAGACAAGGTAGACACAATAAGAAAACTGTAGATATTGTTCGATACAAGTACTGTATTGGCGAAGGCTCATATCGCAGGCCTAGGGACTATCATTTCTTCTAAGGAGGCTTGTTAAAATGCAGTGCCTTCTTCTCATGTTTCTTGAGCAGTTCTGTTGTAACCGCTTCCCAAATTTTCTTTGACAGCTAATGTAGGAAATTTTAAAGCGAATTTCTCTGACTTGGAGAAGGGAATGGCTTAATTGATGGAATATTCCACTCTTTTTCATGTATGTAGCAGCCGAGTATCTGCCGCTACAACGGAGCGCGTTGGCCATGCGGTTAGGGACGCGCAGCTGTGAGCTTGCATTCGGGAGATAGTGGGTTCGAACCCCACTTTCGGCAGCCCTGAAAAAGGTTTCCCATGGTTTTCCATTTTCACACCAGGCTGTACCTTAATATAGGTTACGGACACTTTCTTGCCACCCCTAGCCCGTTCCTATCCCATCGTCGCCAAAAGACCTATCTGTGTCGGTGCAACGTAAAGCAGATTGTAAAAGAAGGGGGATTCACTGCTTGGTAAAGACGTCCAGTATGATCGCTGACTCGTTGTACATTTCTAGTAGCGTAATGTTTTGTATGTAAATATGGATGCGTATTAATGCAAGCAATTAGCACCCGAGCCAGAGCAATTAACTAGATGCGACTTAAATCTCCAGCCCGATCGGGAATCGAACCCGAGGTCCTCTGAACAGAAGATCAATGACCATTCATTTAAGGAGTGGAATTGATCACCACGTTATACTCCGTTCAAATACATCTGCAGAGAACGAAACAAGCCCGATCTGCTTCATGTGGTTGCTATTTGCTTTACGTCGCACCGACATAGATAGGTCTTATGGCGACGGTGGGACTTGATCGGCCTAATAATGAGAAGGACGCGGCCGTGGCCTTAATTAAGGTACAGCCCCAGCATTTGCCTGGTGTGAAAATGGGAAACCACAGAAAACCATCTTCAGGGCTGCCGACAGCGGGATTCGAACCCAGTATCTCCCGGATGCGAGCTCACAGCTGCGCGCCCCTAACCGCACGGCCAACTCGCCCGGTGCTTCATGTAGTGTGTCTGTTAATACCTCCCAGTCAAATCTGAGCAACTTGATGCGGATGACCAACGATACGTGTAACCTCACGCTATCTTGGTGGAACACAACTTTTCTGTTCTTGTTTTGTTTTGGCAGTGGTTTAACGTCGCACTAACACGTAAAATACGCAAGGGTGGAAAGGAGCTAGTATTGGAAAGCTTGTGGCCAAGGATTTAATTAAGGTTTGTGCCCAGCATTAGCTGGGTGTGAAAATTGATAAACTACAGAAAACCATCGTCGGGGCTGCCAATGGTGGGGTTTGAACCCACCATTTACCGATTGCAAGCTAATAGCCACGTTACTCAAACCGCACAGCAAACTCACTCAGTTTTTCTGTTCTTTAGTTCAGGCCCCCTCTGTACAGTACTTTGGTGCAGGTTTCTCTAACTGGATTTTGTTCACATTCGAGTTGAGCGTCTGACTGTGTGGGAGTAGCTCACAGTAAAGAATGAAATCGCACCAGAGGCGGAGTATAATCTTCTTTGTGTGAATATCTTACAAACCACCTCTGAATTGTTAAATCACCACAACATTTCAAATGTTTTTTCCCTTTTGTAGAGAAGAATCGTACTGAGTACTTCTTTTGCTTTTGCTTGTTCTATACGATACTTCCTACGAATCCCGATTATCCTTTACTGAGAGACGCTGTCAAATGAAACCTTGCAAATACGTACTTAATAATAATCGAACGATGTCCACTTCCACAGTGTTACGGTGTTCTCGACACCACAAAGCTGGTTACGAGGGCTTATGCAGCTCATCTCTAATAGGGATGTGCCTCGAGAAGAGAACACTAATTTATTTTAAGTCCGAATTCATGGCTGACTGATCCACGTCTTTGTCTTTGGAACTCGGGGTCTCGGATTTGAATCCCGGTGAATTCGTAGGATTTTAATCGTGAATGGTTAATTCCCTTGGCTCGGGACTGGGTGATTTTACTGTTTCCAATATTCATGCAACTCACACACCACACAAAAAGCTACCCTTCACCACATACAGCAAACACACCGTTCCCCATACAGTACATGGTAGACACCACCCACTCTCACTTACAAGGGTTGCACCAGGCTGTAATAGCCACATGAATTTATTACTGTCCTACCACGTGCTTTGAACAATAAGATCGTACCTATAACGTTCGATCACGTCTGTTAAATACACTCAGCATCCAAGATATAAATTGTAACGGGGCCTTAGATAGTTACTTTTCTTCAAACAATGAACTTTGATACATTCTCTGATCAAGAAATTTAGAAAACAAAAAATCTTAACTTCTTTAACTGTAGTGTTAACTTTTACCCCAAAATTCTCACTTGTGCCACTTGTACCTACTTGATCAGTTGCGTAGAGAAGGTGATTAGACCCTCGTCTTCCATGCTGTAGGTTGCAGGATCGAAACCTGGCGTTGTTGGATTCCACATCAGAGTGCCTAAGTGTGAGAAACGTACGTGAGTGCATTAAGAGAATTCGGTAGGTATACAATTTGTAGCAAACGAAGAGACGCTAAATATATAATAATAATAATAATAATAATAATAATAATAATAATAATAATAATAATAATAATAATAATAATAATAACATGTTTGTTTGTTTGTTGAGTTCTCAGTCTGAATACTAGCTGGTTCATCAACAGTCCTATCAGCTGCCATAAAAAAGCCCGGAAATCACTACAAATGCCGAAGATCAAACAGAATCCCGTTGATAAAAGTAAACAAACTTCTACGCCATACCAGAAGACGAAGTGCTATAAAAGGTATATATCTCCAAACACAGTATTTAATACCGAAAATCACGATGTGGTAAACTGTTCTTGCAAATTATATTTAATAGCCTTCAGAGGCTTCTAGAGCATGAATTTTTCCGACAAGGTTGCAGGCTAGCACTGGCTTGTTTGAGGAAGAAGTGCAAAATTGAGCATGATATATTCCATCATTTTAAATACAATCTATACTAATATTACTTCGCCGTTTCAAAAATTCAGTTCTAATGTTATTTGCTTTATGTCCCACTAACTACTTTTACGGTTTTTGAAGACGCCGAGGTGCCGGAATTTAGTCACGCAGGAGTTCTTTCACGTGCCAGTAAATCTACGGACACCGAGCTCGATAGCTGCAGTCGTTTAAGTGGGGCCAGTATCCAGTATTCGGGAGATAGTAGGTTCGAACCCCACTGTCGGCAGCCCTGAAAATGGTTTTCCGTGGTTTCCCATTTTCACACCAGGCAAATGCTGGGGCTGTACCTTAATTAAGGCCACGGCCGCTTCCTTCCCACACCTAGCCCCTCCCTGTCCCATCGTCGCCACAAGACTTATCTGTGTCGGTGCGACGTAAAGCAAGTAGCAAAAAAAAATAATCTACCGACATGAGACAGACGTATTTGAGCACCTTCAAATACCACCGGACTGAGCCAGGATCGAACCTGCCAAGCTGGGGTCAGAAGGCCATCACCTGAACCGTCTGAGCCACTCAGCCCGGCCAAAATTCAGTTCTAGCTCTTCAGGCAAGCAACTCAATGTTGAACACATCCTAGGGATATGAGCTACGAATTTCAGGTAAATAAAATATAATAAAGTATGAGAATATATTCTTTATTTATTCCTAAAAATGACATTCCTTTTCTTAATTATCGTTATCCGGTCGATTAGATTAGCAGTTTGCCTTTTGTGCCACTACGAGCGCTAATGTGAGTCAATACATTGTTTCACTTAAGCACCACTACGAGCGCTAATGTGAGTCAATACATTGTTTCACTTAAGCACCACTACGAGCGCTAATGTGAGTCAATACATTGTTTCACTTAAGCACCACTACGAGCGCTAATGTGAGTCAATACATTGTTTCACTTAAGCACCATTACGAACGCTAAGATGAGTCAGTGCAGTTTGGTATGAACATTTTTAAAAATATCAAAAATTTCCTGAAGATATTGAACCAAGGAACACATTATAGAAATAATTATGTAAATAAGTTAATTTAGCTAGGACTTGAATCAAAAAGAAAACGGGTAAAGAAACAAGCGCTTTTAGGCTGTTTTCCCGGAACTGCATTTAGACCGGAAGTGTTCAAAATGTTTTTTATTTTGACAGAGGCATCCAAGACTCACAATTTGAAACCTTTCCGGACCATTTAGCCCTTCAACTTTGGGCACAATTCACGAAATTGCCTACTTTTACGTTTTTCGTAGTGTGGGGACCCTAATTTGCTAAGAATTTTTTTCAACATTGAAACAAGCTAAGGCCTGGTAATAACAGGTTTGCGAAAGGCGATATTCCTTCCCTTTTCTCAAAAGGTAGAAATCTTCGTTTCACCGTTAGATAGGACGTCTGTTACGGTCAATTTCTAAATTTCACGGTGGATTGCGATCTACCTGTGAAAAGAATCCCATGTGACAGCGGAGACGATTTATTCTAAGGAACTTTGATGATGATGATGATGATGATGATATGAAATGGCGTATGTTTTTTGTGCCGGGATGTGTCCGAGGACTTCAGCTCGCCAGGTGCAGGTCTTTTGGTTTCACTCCCGTAGGCGACCTGCGCGTCATGATGACGATGAAATGACGATGAGGACGACACATACACCCAGCCCCTGCGCCAGCGGAATTAACCAATTATGGTTACAATTCCCGACCCTGTCGGGAATCCAACCCGGGACCCCTGTGACCAGAGGCCAGCACGCTAACCATTTACCCATGGAGCCAGACATGATGATGATGATGATGATGGTGATGCTTGTTGTTTAAAGGGGCCTAACATCTAAGGTCGTCAGCCCCAAGGATCCTTGTGGAGGAAGTATGTGAATACGGACATTTTATACTTTCACTTATTTTCCTGATAATGTATTGAGAGTATTCCTTGCTTATCTCTCTGGGTACCTGCGCATTATGTGAGGTTCTATGTATTCTTGCACGATATCTCTGTCTTTCCTCCACACATTATGTGTTCGATATTTAGTGCGGGGATGAAATAATGATGGAATTTTCTATGATTTATAGTGTATTGGAAATCAATTGGCCAAGTTGCACAGTATGTATACTCTCAGATTTAGGAACAGTGATTGATTACATCATGATTGATCAGGGTCACTGCCCACGGGCTGTCTGTGGAATTCATTCATAGAGGCATTAAGGTCGGCTGTTTGCCAAGTGAGAGAGAGAAAGAAAGAGAGGCAAGCATTTGGTATGGAGCCCAACGGCTGTGTGGCTTGTTCAGATCTTTTAGTAAATGGTCCTCAATTGCGCAGCTGATGTACCTCACCACAATCATCTCTAACGTTGGAACCTAGCCCATCATGACAGGTGCTTTACGTTATGTGCTTTCTGGACTAGGATACTCACAACACTTGATTTAGAGCTGAAGAAAAATGAAGAGAAACACACTTGAATTAATACTAAATGGGGGGGGAAACATTCATAGTATTCTGTACCGACGTCATGTGGTGGGTCTTCCACATCGCTGTGTTGGTCGGCGTGCTAGCAAGGCTGCGTCACCGAATGGGTTGTCATATAAGAATTTTTCAGTTTTGATCCTACACAATTACTCTTCTTCAAAGAATAAGCTTTGATACTTCCACTGACAACCAACATAGAATGTTCGCTAAGTATCCCATACGTATTGGTATAATATATATGTAAAATAAGAGTTTTGTCTGTATACATTACTCATAATTTAAAAAGACTGGTAATTCTGTATCAGTCATGTCCGCAGTAACAAGGAAATGCACTGTTTAATTTTCCGTCAGTCTGTCTGTCTGTATGTATGGCTGAAGAGGATTTAAAAAAATCGGTACTGGTATGTATAGTCGGGGAACGAGGCACTGCAATCTAGGCTATAAATAATTTTATTCACGCTGAGTGAAATGGTAGTTTAGGGGAAGGCCTCAAATTTAATTCTCAAATAT
This sequence comes from Anabrus simplex, assembly GCF_040414725.1. Classification (NCBI taxonomy): domain Eukaryota; kingdom Metazoa; phylum Arthropoda; class Insecta; order Orthoptera; family Tettigoniidae; genus Anabrus; species Anabrus simplex. The sequence goes on along the minus strand of NC_090266.1, from coordinate 960,034,248 downwards.
TTATGTTATTACTTATCCTATCGATAAATACTACATAAGTAAAGTTATAGAATTAACTTTCCGATCATTTATATCTTATACATTTTTACCGTACCGGCTATGATAACAGAGATACCCATGAATTTCGATTTTTGTTGCTAAGTCCATATCAAGGCGAACCACAAGAAAATGGATCAACAGAATTTAATGAAAATCGGTGTGTAGAGTCTGGAAATAAGGTATTATAATCTACGCTATAAATCATTTTTATTCACGCTGGATAAAATGGTAGTTTAGGGGAAGGCGCCTGAAATTTAATTTTTGAATGCATATGCTATTATGCAATTTAATAAAACCTGATTCACAACGTGTACACGACTTCATCTAGAATGCTGTATACAGTATAGAATTCCGTAGCGAAGCGCGGGTACAACGGCTAGTGTTGAATAAAACAGGAGGTTCGGCTATAAACTGTGCTTGTTATACTAAACTAGCAAGATACCCGTGCTTCGCTACGGTATTATACTGAAATTTATAATTGAATGCTTATTGTTTTAGATATATAATCCGCCGAAATTCGCGATCTGACTCGTTCTCTGCAAGAATCCACCTAAATTCCGATCTATTATTTTACGGCACGTTTCCTCCCACTTTTAAATCTTCCTTTCCAGCAATCGATTTCGTACTTCCCGGGTTAGGCTCAGGTATTCCTCCAGGTCAGTTGGGTCCGTAAATCTTTGCCAACTTTTCCTATAATACATTTAATACGGATATAATCCTTCAGGAGATCCGGCGTGCTGTCATACTGGGTGCCTTGGCGGCACTGAACCCGCGACCGGACTGCATTCTTAGTCATTACCCGTCCAGGAGCCGTTTCCATCGCGGTCCGCAATTTGACGACGGTCCGGAATATTATTATTATTATTATTATTATTATTATTACTATTATGTGTTGCTGGAATGGCTGATGACAGGGAAAACCGGAGTGTCCGGAGAAAAACCTGTCCCGCCTCCGTTTTGTCCAGCACGAATGCCACATGGAGTAACCGGGATTTGAACCACGGAACCCAGCTGTGAGAGGCCGGCGCGCTGCCTCCTGAGCAATGGAGGATCCTTATAAGTACATTAATAACAGCAAAATCAATTGGTCTCACCTCCTTCTACACCCCACCGCCGTTAAGTTTATTTACAGCCACCCCCCCCCCCGAAAAAGAATTGAAAGGATGCTTGTTTCTTTATGTTTAAGGGAGATTCCAAACACCAATGTTCACATCTATTACCTTCAGTTTTGAGATATAAGTATCCACATAAAAATAATTTACTTTTTTTCACTTCATTTCACAATAATCTCTCCTCCCCCTAAATGAATTTTCCCGCAAAAAAATACTTGTTTCATTAATAGTAAAGGATCTTCTAAATACCAATTATCACTACTCTAACTTCTTCAGTTTTTGATTTATGTGTCCTCATGAAAGGAATTCAACTCCTTTACACTCCCGCCCTCCAAGATGGTTTCCCCACCAAAACGCCTTTTTCTTTGTTTTTAAAGGAGAACCAAATATGAATTTTCACGTCTGTAACAACTTTAGTATTAGATGTATGTATTCTCATACAATTAAGTCAACTAATGTTTCAATTCTTCCCCCCCCCCCTTCATTGGATTTTCCGAGAATACGTGTTTCTTTACTTTTAAAGCAGATTGCAAATATCAAATTTCACATCTGTAACATCTTCATTTTTGAGATATCAGTAGCCTAATTAAAAGAATTCATCACCATTTCAGTCACTTTTACCCCCCCCCGCCCTCCACCCAAGTGGTATTTCCGAAAACTAAAAATACACGTTTCTTTATGTTTAATAGAGATAAAAAAATACCATTTTTCACTTCTGTAACATGTTAAGTTTTTTAGATATCCATAAAAATTCTCTTTTAAAAATTTCACCCCTTTTGGGTTCCCCTTAAGTAGAGTTTCCAAAAACAAATAACCTATATTTCTTTACATTTACAGGAGATTTACACCCACTTTTTACGTCTGTAACATTTTACGATTCCAAGATATTCTGTAGATATAGTCTTTCAAAAAATTCACCTCAATTTGTCACTCCTGTTTAACCGCCATTAACTGGCTTTTCCAAAAACTAAAAAATACGTGTTTCTTTATTTTTAAAGGAAATCCCATATGCGAATTATCAGTTCTGTAATATCTTTCGTTTCTGAGATATGTGTATCCTCATTAAAGCCATTCAACCCATTTTTCACCCTTTTACACCCCTCCTATTAGGACTTACTGGAAACAAAAAATACGTGTTCCTTTATTTTTAGAGGAGATTCTAACCACCAATTTTTACATCTGTAAATTATAAAGTTTTAAGATGTAGACACACTCATTTTAAAAAATTCACCCCCGTTTTCACCCCCCCAATATTTGGATTTTCCAAAAACCAAAAAATACCTGTTTCTTTACTTTTAAAGTAGATCCAAAATACCAATTTTCAGGTCTGTAATATCTTCAGGTTCTGAAATATAAGTATCCTCATGAAAGACATTCAACCCAGTATGCACTCTTTTACACCCTTCCTATTGGGATTTTCCGAAAACAAAAGATTACGTGTTTCTTTATTTTTAAAGGAGATTCTAAATACCAATTTTTACATCTATAAACTTAAAAATTTTGAGATATAGATACACTCATTTTAAAAAATCTCCCCCTTTTCACCCCCCCCATTAATTGTATTTTCCACAAACAAAAAATACGTGTTTATTTATTTTTAAAGGAGATCCCAAACACCAATTTTCAGGTCTGTAATATCTTCAGGTTCTGAAATATAAGTAGACTCATGAAATGCATTCGACCCCTTTTTCAACTTTTTCCACCCTTCCTATTAGGATTTTCCGAAAACAAAATATACGTGTTTCTTTATCTTTAATGGAGATTCTAAATACCTATTTTTACACCTATAACCTTTAAAAGTTTTGAGATATAGATACACTCATTTTAAAATATTACCCCTTTTTTACCCCCATTAATTGGGTTTTGCAGAAACAAAAAAATACGTGTTTCTTTATTTTTAAAGGAGATCCCAAACACCAATTTTCAGGTCTATAATATCTTCAGTTTCTGAGATATAAGTAGCCTCATTAAAGGCATTCAACCCCTTTTTCACCCCTTTTCATACCTCCTATTGCGATTTTACGAAAACAAAAAAATACGTGTTTCTTTATTTTTAATGAAGATTTTAAATACCAATTTTTACATCTGCAAACTTTAAAAGTTTGGAGATATAGATTCACTAATTTTAAAAATTCACCCCCTTTTCACCCTCCCATTAATTAGATTTTCCAAAAACAAAAAAATACGTGTTTCTTTATTTTTAAAAGAGATCAAAAGTACCAATTTTCAGGTCTATAATATCTTCAGTTTCTGAGATATAACTACCGGTATCCTGATTAAGGGCATTGAACACATTTTCCCCCATTTTCACCCTTTTTCACCCCTCCTATTGGGATTTTCTGAAAACAAAAAAATACGTGTTTCCTCATTTTCAAAGAAGATTCTAAATACCAATTTTTACATTTGTAAACTTTTAAAGTTTTGAGATATAGGTGCACTCATTTTAAAATTTCACCCCCCCCTTTTCACCCCCTTAGCAACGGAATATCCAAAAATCCTCTCTTAGCGAGCACCTACATCTTAATATGAATGTATGCCCAAAATTTCATTTCATTATGTCCAGTAGTTTTGGCTCGGCGATGATGAATCAGTCAGTCAGGACAAGCTATTTTATATATATATAGATTTGGCCGCCCGTAAGAGGAATTATACATATTAGATGTGCTTCAATCTAGTGTACATTTTGTCAGATACCACTTATGAACCAAGTGGCACATTTGTTCCTTTAGTACAACAGAACCTGATCAGATCTCCAAACGTAAATTGTATATTACGTTTCCACAATATTGGAGAGTGGTTAAGAATATTCTTCAACAGTAATGGGATAATTGTCTCCCTTCCAATGTATTGGATGTTCCAGTACAAGGATTTACCAGAATAGGAGCACATTAGCTTAAATGGTCAGTTGAGATAGATGTAACACGTCGAGCGAGAGGCCGCGCGTTTTGAATCATGTAGCTGTCAGCTTGCATTCGGGAGATAGTGGGTTCGAAACCCACTGTCGGTAGCCCAGAAGATGGTTTTCCATGTTTTCCCATTTTCACACCAGGAAAATGCTGGGGCTGTACCTTAATTAAGGCCATGGTCGCTTCCTTCCCACTCCTCGCCCTTTCCTATCCCGTGGTCGCGATAAGACCTACCTGTGTCAGTGCGACGTAAAGCAAAATTGTTGATAGATGTAACTGAAGATGTCAGTCAATTCTCTAATGAAATGTTATAGAACTTGTTCATAGCTGAACCCAACATATGTCAAATGCTACGTTATTCTGTAAAATGAGCAAGACAGTGGCTCATATGGAATGGCGCTAGCTTATTGATTCCAAATTGGTGACTTCGTTCCCGGCTTAGCCCAGTGATATTTGAGGGTGCTCAAATAGGTCAGCCTCGTGTCGTGTCGGTAGATTTACCGGCACGTAAAAGAACTCCTGAGGGACAAAATTGTTGGCACCTCGACATCCTCGAAAACTGTAAAAGTAGTGGTACAAAGAACAAATGTGTATAAAACCAGGTACCTTATCCAAACCTGGATGTTGGTGATCATGTTAGGGCAGGACGCACTGAACAGGCACACTAAGCCGGAGTTCATTTGCAGTTGCTTGTGTAAGTTCCTTTCCGCTCCTCCTGCAGCCAGCTGTACATGAACTACCCATTATAGTGATGATCACACTTAATGTTGCTAAATTGCTGAGATCTCTCGGGTTCTAGTGATTTGATACAACTACGTCGTTGCTGGAAACCGATTCTTTTTTCTTCTTATTAGCGTGGAGTGTTGGTAAGGTACCTTCAGATTGGACAAAAGCAGTAATTGCACCTATCTATAAGCAAGGGAACAGGAAGGATTGCAACAACTATCGAGGTATCTCATTGATTAGTATACCAGGCAAAGTATTCACTGGCATCTTGGAAGGGAGGGTGCGATCAGTCGTTGAGAGGAAGTTGGATGAAAACCAGTGTGGTTTCAGACCATAGAGAGGCTGTCAGGATCAGACTTTCAGTATGCGCCAGGTAACTGAAAAATGCTACGAGAGGAATAGGCAGCTGTGTTTATGTTTCGTAGATCTAGAGAAAGCATACGACAGGGTACCGAGGGAAAAGATGTTCGCTATACTGGGGGACTATGGAATTAAGGGTAGATTATTAAAATCAATCAAAGGCATTTATGTTGACAATTTTGCTTCAGTGAGAATTGATGGTAGAATGAGTTTTTGGTTCAGGGTACTTACAGGGGTTAGACAAGGCTGTAATCTTTCACCTTTGTTGTTCGTAGTTTACATGGATCATCTGCTGAAGGATATACAATGGCAGGGAGGGGTTCAGTTAGGTGGAAATGTAGTAAGCAGTCTGGCCTATGCTGACGACTTGGTCTTAATGGCAGACTGTGCCGAAAGCCTGCAGTCTAATATCTTGGAACTTGAAAATAGGTGCAATGAGTATGGTATGAAAATTAGCCTCTCGAAGACTAAATTGATGTCAGTAGGTAAGAAATTCAACAGAATTGATCGTTAGATTGGTGATACAAAGCTAGAACAGGTCGACAGTTTCAAGTATTTAGGTTGTGTGTTCTCCCAGGATGGTAATATAGTGAGTGAGTTTGAATCAAGGTGTCGTAGAGCTAATGCAGTGAGCTCGCAGTTGCAATCAACAGTATTCTGTAAGAAGGAAGTCGGCTCCCAGACGAAACTATCTTTACATCGGTCTGTTTTCAGACCAACTTTGCTTTATGGGAGCGAAAGCTGGGTGGACTCAGGATATCTTATTCATAAGTTAGAAGTAACAGGCATGAAAGTGGCAAGAATGATTGCTGGTACAAACAGGTGGGAACAATGGCAGGAGGGTACTCGGAATGAGGATATAAAGGCTAATTTAGGATTGAACTCGATGGATGAAACTGTACGCATGAACCGGCTTCGGTGGTGGGGTCATGTGAGGTGAATGGAGGAGGATAGGTTACCTAGGAGTATAATGGACTCTGTTATGGAGGGTGAGAGAAGTAGAGGTAGACCAAGACGACGATGTTTAGACTCGGTTTCTAACGATTTAAAGATAAGATATATAGAACTAAATGAGACCACAACACTAGTTGCAAATTGAGGATTGTGGCGACGTTTAGTAAATTCACAGAGGCTTGCAGACTGAACGCTGAAAGGCATAACAGTCTATATTGATAATGTATGTATGGTATGTATGTATGTATGTATGTATGTAGGTATGTATGTATGTATTATTTTTCAAATAATAGTACCTCTTCAAACGAAGAACTGAACGCTTGCTCTCCTTTACCCTTTTCTGTAAAACGATTATAGCCGGCCCCGTGGTGTAGGGGTAGCGTGCCTGCCTCTCACCCGGAGGCCCCGGGTTCGATTCCCGGCCAGGTCAGGGATTTTTACCTGGACCTGAGGGCTGGTTCGAGGTCCACTCAGCCTACGTGATTAGAATTGAGGAGCCATCTGACGGTGAGATAGCGGCCCCGGTCTAGAAAGCCAAGAATAACGACCGAGAGGACTCGTCGTGCTAACCACACGACACCTCGTAATCTGCAGGCTTTCGGGCTGAGCAGCGGTCGCTTGGTAGGCCAAGGCCCTTCAAGGGCTGTAGTGCTATGGGGTTTGGTTTGGTTTGGTTTTGTAAAACGATTATTTGGACATTTTCTTACCGATTTTAGAACAAAGTATCTCCGAGTGAGCTGTGATCGTATAGCTGTAAGCTTGTATTCGAGAGATGGTGCGTTCGAATCGCAACGGATCTCTTCCTTCCCGCTCCTAGCCTGTTCCTATCCCATCGACACCATGAGAACTATGTGTGTCGGTGTGAAGTAAAGCAGACTGCAATAAAACTGTTTTATATATCAATGACTACTTTACGGTTTTTGGAGACACCGTTGGCGTATTTGAGTGCCTTCAAATACTACCAGATTGAGCTGGGATCGAACTGGCGAACTTCTGCTTGGAAGGCCAGCTCTCTACCTTCTGAGCAACTCAGTCTGGCAAACTCATATCAGAAAGATCCTCTTTTGGTCTCACGAGCTGAGCAAACCGTACTCCAGCTCTCAGTCCTGGATTAAATTCCTTAAACTAACCGGGAATCGAATCTTCGGTCTCTTACGTAAGAGACAGGCAAGATATCCTTACACCATTGGGCTGATAATCACTTCCATCACAAAAAAAAAACTCTATGGCGCAACAGCCCCGCAGGGCCATGGTATACCAAGCGACCGCTGCTCAACCCGAAGGCCTGCAAATTATGAGGTGTCGTGTGGTCAGCACGACGAATCCTCTCGGCCGTTGTTCTTGGCTTCCTAGACCGGGGCCGCCATCTCACCATCAGATAGCTTCTCAATACCTCCAATCACCATTATAGATAAATACCCCTCTAAACACTATATTGTTAAAGGATACAAGATATCAATTATTGCTATTCCAGTAGTCATTTTTTTAGGACGACAGTTCCTAAATGTTCCAGAGCCATCCAGTCAGGTATGATTTTTTTAATAGATACAGAGAGGTCAGCGTAAGTCCTTGTAAACAAGGACAAGAACGAGCATGAACAACATTTTCAAACAAGAATTACGGTCGGGCGATTGCTGTCGTGGGAAACAAATTATGTGCACGGATGTTATCCCAGTCACCTCCACCAATTTCGTTTTGCTAGTGGCTTTACGTCGCCGGCTTCGAGTTGACGAGTTGCAGGAAAGACAGTGTGTGGCGCCCCTACATCTTCGCACTCGCACGTTGCTTCGTGGCCTCTGCAGTGATCACATGTAGTTGTAAGTAGACAGTTGCACGTGTATAGCGGTTCTACGACATTTTGTTCCCGTTTTAATACCGGTGCGTATCCATCATGCCGCTGTCGAAACCACAAAATAAGAGAAAGGTGAATTTCGAGCATCTTGCTTTTAAGGCACTGAATTAGAGGGCAAAGCACTGTGTTTATTGAACAATGTTACTATAGCTGTATTAAAGGAGTACATTATACATTGGCATTACGAGACTAAGCATTCGTCACAATATTCCCAACTCTCAGGGAAGGAGCTATCAGAAAAGTTAGAAGCTTTAAGACGGAGTATCCCATTACAGAGCAGTTTCTTCACAAAAAATGAAAATGAGGCTGCAATAAAAAATAAGTTCACGGGCAGCTCATTTATTAGCGAAGGAAGGAAAACCATTTACTGGTGGTGAGATAAATCAATCAATCAATCAATCAATCAATCAATCAATCAATCAATCAATCAATCAATCAATCAATCAATCAATCAATCAATCAATGATCTGCATTTAGGGCAGTCACCCAGGCGGCAGATTTCCTATATTGTAGCAACCGAAGAAATGTGTCCAGAGAAATTGAATTGATTTTAGACTATCAGCCTATCCGCGAGAACTGTTACTCGAAGAGTTGAGGACATTGGGAGTAACATCTGTAACCAAGTAATAAACAAGGCAAATGATTTCAGTAGTTTTCCTTGGTTCTTGATGAGTCGACAGATATTACAGATACTGGCCAGTTGTTGCCCTTTATTCGAGGAGTCAATGCTGACTTTGAAGCGACTGAATAATTAGCTTCTATGAAAATGGAACAACTAAAGGCGAAAACATTTTCAACGAAGTAAAATCTGAAGTGGAATCAGTTAAAATGTGTCCACAACTGATGGTGGTAAAAATATGTGTGGAACAGGCAAAGGCATAGTTGGAAACATCAAGGCTTGTGAAAGTGCGAGATGTTCAAAGCCTATGGTATTCATTGTATTTTTCAACAGCGGGTACATTGTGGGAAATATCTGAATATATCGTGCATTTCTGAATCAGTTGTGCTAATGGTCGACTTTTTCATTCCCGAGGACTGAAACATAGTCAGTTCCGTTGTTTTCAATCAGAAGTGAAGCTGAATGTCCTGACTTGCCCTACCGGACAGCAGTTCGATGGCTCAGTAGTGGTAGAAGTTTTGAATTCAAAACAGATATTGAAGTTTTCCCTCAACCACTATTATCGAACACTGAATGGCACTGGAAATTTAGGTTCTACTGCTGATGTCACAGGACTCGTTAATGGATTCAGCTCAACCAATAGATCTAGCAACGTTTCTCGGATCTTGATGCAAGTGCAGAGGACAATTACATATTTCAAAATCTATTTGACTGTACGTAACCTTCAACTGGAAGTGATTAACCTGCAGTATGATAACGTGCTAAAGGCACATACCAAGAAAACATTCTATAAGCGTCTTTTCCAAGTGATGAATATGGTGAACTCAGATCATTTGCTCGAGGTTTTGCCTGTGTATTTGGTAGTACTTACCTGTTTGTAAAGGCATTTTCAAAGATGAAATGTATCAAATCTCAATACAGGTCAGCATTAACTGATAAATATTTGCAATTAGTTTTGATGATAGTTAGCACTAACTTTGACCCCCAGTTTGGTGAAATTTGAACTCGGAAAAAGCAATTTCATTAATCTCATTAGTAAAGCTCTATTTCAAATAATACTCTAATCAACCTAGCCACTTTTTGGTCAGGAAATTTTTGAAAACTTGTGTTTCTTGTTATTTTAAGTTGACATACCTAAATAATCCTCGAGACTCTTGACCCGCAGAGTGCAAAATATTTAATAATTGACCCCTTATAAAAATTGTTTGCTGACCCCTGTTCTAGATGAAACATCAAGATGAAACAGAAGTTGAAGAGGATCAGAGCTCTACAGCTTGGAATGTGGATGGTTATATTATTATTATTATTATTATTATTATTATTATTATTATTATTATTATTATTATTATTATTATTATTATGGTAATGATACCACATTTGACCTATGCAGAGAGTTGTTTAATGCATCCTCTCTCGTCACTTGTTTTTAAAATTGTTCAGTTGTTGATGTCGCAGTGCTTGTTCTACCTGATAATTTTATTTTATCGATGATCATTTAACATTTGTGCACTAATGCACATACTGCTAATTACTGGCGGAATATTTCCATTTTGTCGAGTCATATATCATCACCATTTAAACTGTGAGCTTACTAAAATAATGAAGTATGTGCAAATTAATCAGCATCGTTTAACACATGACATATCGTTCATTGTAACGGTGTTGCATTTTGTTATTATATCTGTATAAATGAAGCCTCCGTGGCTCAGATGGCAGCGCGTCGGCCTCTCACCGCTGGATACCGTGGTTCAAATCCCGGTCATTCCATGTGAGATTTGTGCTGGACAAAGCGGCAGCGGGACAGGTTTTTCTCTGGGTACGCCGGTTTCCCTGTCATCTTTCATTCCAGCAACACTCTCCATTCTCATTTCATAGCATCTATCATTCATTAAAAAAATCACTTTGGGAGTGGCGACCCCATCGTAGTAACAGCCTATATCTGCTTCATTCATCCCATCCCTGACCCGGTCAATGACTGGAAAACAGGTTGTAGGTTTTCATTTTCATGTATAAATGAATTATGTGTAGAAAAAAAGTTTTCTCTATAAGTATCACAGTCTTCTTCTTCTTTATCTGTTTACCCTCCAGGGTCGGTTTTTCCCTCGGACTCAGCGAGGGATCCCACCTCTACCGCCTCAAGGGCAGATCACAGTCTACCATTTCTTATTTTGTTTACTGTCATAGATCATGGTCGTTTAAAGTGCTCTCGGCTGACTAGAAGCGACGTAATGCTTAAATGTTCTCGCATTCATCAGTTGACACAAGCCTAGTGAAGGCACGGCACTTATTGTACACCGAGTCTCAGCGGACGGTGATGCTCTTTTGTTATTTCTGTTCTCTCTTTAGTTCACGGGGTTGCCGATCGGAGCGTCTTTACGTGCTACGAACTGTTACGAAGTTATTGCCCTGGATTTGCAACGACAGGTTACAGCTAATACGTTTTTGACCCCAAATAACATTTTTTTGCCGTGTGGGCAGTATGCCTCACGGCGATGGAAAACAGACTCTGGAAAGGAGTGTGTCCCCGAAGGGGCACTGTTCTCAAGACAGGGATTGGCCTGGATTTTGAAAGATAGGCTACATCCACTAACAGAGCCCTTTGTTTTGGTTTTATTCTGCGCGGGACGGTAAAGGAAGCTGCGAGTTACGAATTCTGGGAACGATTTCACGTCGGCCAATGGCAGTGCTAATTTTCGACCAGCTATTGGACAATGGAGCGTGAAATGTCACATTAAGTTATAAAAGAATAATAATAATCTAGGTAAACTTTAAGTCACACCGACACAGATAGCTCTTACGGCGACGATGGGACAGGAAAGGGATAGGAGTGAGAAGGAAGCGGCCGTGGCCTTAAAAAACGGGAAGCCATGGAAAACCATCTTCAGGGCTGCCGACAGTCGGGTTCGAACCCATTTTCTCCCGAATACTGGGTAATAGCGACTGCAGATACCAAGTTCGGTGGTTTTAAAAGAAAATGTGCTTTCTTGGGCGAGTAGGTGGGCCCCTGCCATGCATAATGAACACATCTCCCTTCTTAAAGTATTTTAAGCTAAGATTCACAAATATTTCCCCGCGAAGTTGAGTCTTATATGCTGGAGTGCCTACACTAGGTTTGTATCCACAATTTAATTACTTACAAATTTCATTCTAGTGGTAAATATATTATGTACATATTAAGCCTGCGTATGTCACAACTGGCTTTCGATGTGGCAAATTCTTAAAGCTTAAAATTCTTCTTGTTAAAGATTATTGCAGAGAAAGTAGCACAGCGATGCGCCCAGATTCATTGGATTATAGTGGCAGTTGTATTTAATCTTGGAATGGCAATCACTATGTCACCACTGTATACAGAAAGAAACATACTCTTCAATGGCGACCATTCATGAAAAAGAAAATAATCCGGGCCATATCCCACATCAAAATTTTGATTTTTATAACAACGTTTGATAGGCTAGTGGCCGACTCACACTTATGACATGGAGACAGATAATATAATATCTATATAGCCTATAATATATGATAACGTCCTGACTGACTGACTGACTGACTGACTGACTGACTGACTGACTGACTGACTGACTGACTGACTGACTGACTGACTGACTGACTGACTGATTCATCACCGCCAAGCCAAAACTATTGGACAGAAAGAAATGAAATTTTGGGGATACATTTATATTACAGTGTAGGTGCTCACTAAGAGAGAATTTTTGGATATCCTGTCGCTAAGGGGGTGAAAAGGGAGGTAATTTTTTAAATAACTATATGTCTAAAATTTGACAGTTTATATATGTAAAAATTGGTATTTGGAACCTCCTTTAAAAATAAAGAAACCCGTATTTCTTGATTTCTGAAAATCCTCCTAAGCGGGGTGAAAAGAGGTTAAAAATGTATTCAATCTTTTTTAAGAGAATACTTATATATCAGAAAATGAAGATATTACAGGCAAGAAAATTAGTATTTGGAATCTCCTTTAAGGATAAAGAAACGTATACTTTTGTTTTCGGAAAATCTACCTAAGACGATGTGAAAAGAACTGAAAAAGGGGGTGAATTTTTAAAATGAGTAAATCTACAGTATATCTCAAAAACTGAAGTTGTTGCAGTTGTGAAAATTAGTATTTGGAATCTCCTTTAAAAATAAAGAAACATGCATTTTTTGTTTTCGGGTGGGGGGAGATGTGAAATAGACTGAATTATTTTCATGAGGATACTTATACCGGGTGAGTCAGCCGCGCATGACGTTTCTACTTTTAGGCATCCCAACGAACGTCATTGGGGTGATGGTCGAGTTTCCTTTGCCGTAAACCAAGCTACAGTCGCCTTTAAGGCACTTACTGCGTCATCACTGCACGACTTTTGCAAAACCATGTATGCGACAGGTATTTACACAATACATCAAACTGTCATTAATAAGCTTCCGATTGGTTATGAAATTATCGCTAAAAACGATGGCATACTGATAGAAAACGTGTGTGAGTTTGTGAAGCGGGACGTAGTTTTACACCAAGTAAGCTTTCTGATACAGTTGGTATGCATGGGCGCCCATATGACAGTTTGTAAGAGGGGAGCCTAGATCTGAGGTTATGTAGTATTATTAATATTTTGAAAGATAAATGGCGACTTGTATTTCGCGGTAAAATAACTCCCACGGTATCCTCTGCCTGTTGGTGGGGGGCGGCACTACCAGTTCTACGTAATACCAAATTTTAAATCATTTTCTTGAAAGAAAAACACCTGACTACATTAGATTTTTGCTTTTCCCTGAGAGTTAAGGGGGAGGGCCGCGGCCCCCCTTGCCCCCAGGCATGGGCGCCCTAGTTGGTAGGTGGGTTCAAATCCCACGAGCGATAACTGCGTCTATTCATATTTTAAACGTTGAGGATCAAATAAGAAGCCGTTCGTGCCACATTCGACCAATAGCATGCATGCTGGATGTGTAGTGGCCTGACCTAGCAGTCCTGCTCATTTCTTCGCTGTGTATTCAACAGATGAGTATGTTGACATGCTCCTCATCTTCAGTGAAGCAAGACAGAACGCACAGGAAGAACAGCGCCTGTACCAGGAAGACTTCCACACAGACCACAACCAAACGCTAAAACGTTTAGGAGGGTGGAGCGACGTTTGCATATGACTTCGAACAGGTGCTGTGAGAGAGGCACCAGTTACGTCCGGTCAAACTGCCGAGATGGTTTTGGACACTTTACGGGAGAATCCTCACACGAGTACCCGGGCAGTAGCACATCAGTCAGTCGTCTGTTGTAAGGATATTATTTCCAGTTTTTTCGTCCGTATCACCTGCAACTACATCAAGAACTCCACTTACGAGATTACCAAACTCGTGTTGATTTCGTGTGGATACTGACGCAAGTGGCAAATGATCCAGCGTTTGTATCTCACATTTTATTTTCGGACGAGCCATGCTTTCATAATAATGGCTCTGTGAATCGTCATAATGTGCACTACTGGAGTGTTGAAAATCCCCACTGGGTAAGGCAGGCAGCATTTCAGGCACGATGGGGAGTAAATGTGTTGTGTGATATACTGGGTGATCGCCTAATTGGACCATATTTCTTTGAGGATCATTTGACAGGAGCACTGTACCTACAGTTCCTTCAAGACCAACTACCATTGCTGTAAAAGGATGTGCCACTGCGTGAGCTTGTAACCATGTGGTATCAACACAACGGAGCTTGGCCTCACATGTCAGCAGATATTCGCAACTCCCTGAATGTTACACATCCTGGTCGATGGATAGGAAGGGGAGGACCTGTCACCTGCCCTACTAGATCGCTCGATTTGACGCCACTGGGTCTATTACTAAGGGGATATTTGAAGGATGTAGTGTACGCTCAGCAGCCGGAAAATCCTGAAAGCCTTCAAAACCTTATTACGGAAGCCTGTGTGAATCCGTAACACCTACAATGCTACAAAGAGCCCGAATGACAGTTCAGCGGTGTGCTGAAACGTGCATTACTGCAGAAAGCCATCTATTCGAACATTTATTGCGCTAACAGGCTGTTGCTCAGTCAAGCGGATTCAAACCCCCAACCAATCTATCCTCGTCCAGCCCTGCTTATAAAACATTCACATAAACAGCCGTAATGGCCTAGAACAGTGTCAAAAAATAAATAAATAAATAAATAAATAAATAAATAAATAAATAAATAAATAAATAAATAAGTTAATTAATTAACCCACGACGTGAGGGTATTCGGGTACATTGGCTCTGTGGATGATTCGCGAAGTACAAAATGCGAATAAAAGTGTTACAGGCCTAAGTGGGATTCGAACCGACCTACCAAATGCATCTGTATTAATACCAACGCACTTAACCTACGACACCACGGCGACTCCACCGAAGAGGTTTCCGGAAAGCGTACTAGATGGACTACTACTTCACTTCACAAATCCACCCACGTTTTCTGTCAGTATGCCATCTCTTTTTAGCGGTTATTTCATACCCTACTGAAAGCTCATAATTGGCACGTTGTTTTTACATAACCGTATGACAGTTTGATGCATTGTGTAAATGCCTGTCGCATACGGTACAAGTTTTTGATGATGATGATGATGATGCTTGTTGTTTAAAGGGGCCTAACATCTAGATCACCGGGCGAGTTGGCCGTGCGGTTAGGTTCACGCAGCTGTGAACTTCCATCCGGGAGATAGTGGGTTCAAACCTCACTGTCGGCATCCCTGAAGGTGGTTTTCGGTTATTTCCCATTTTCACACCAGGCAAATGCTGGGGCTGTACATTCATTAAGTCCACGGCCGCTTCCTCCCCACTCCTAGGCTTTTCCTGTCCCATCGTCGCTATAAGACCTATCCGTGTCGGTGCGACGTAAAGCAAATAGCAAAAAACATCTAGATCATCGGCCCTTAGAACGTGTTGTTTTATTTTTGCTATTTGCATTACGTCGCACCGACACAGATAGGTCTTGTGGTTGCGATGGGACAGGAAATGCCTAGGAATGGGAAGGAAGCGGCCATGGCTTTAATTAAGGTACAGCTCCAGCATTTGCCCGGTGTGAGAATGGGAAACCACGGAAAACCATCTTCAAGGCTGCCGACAGTGGGATTCGAACCCAGTATCTCCCGAATGCAAGTTCACAGCTGCGCGCCCCTAAAGTGCGGGCCAACTCGCCTGGTAGTACATGTTTTGCAACGGTAATGGTGCAGTGAGTGATTAAAGGCGATTGTTGCTTGGGCTTGCGCGAAGGAGAATAGACCATAACGACACCAGTGACATTCGGTGGGATGCCTAACAGCATAAAACGTCAGGCGCGGCTGACTCACCCGGTGTCTCGAAAACTGAACATGTTACAGATGTGAATATTGGTAGCCTATTTGGAATCTGCTTTAAAAATAAAGAAACACGTTTTTGTTGTTTTCTGAAAATTCACTTAAGGGGCTTAAGCGGGTTGGGAGGGGAGAATGTGAAATATACTGATTTATTTGTATGAGGATACTTTTATCTCAAATACCGAAGATGTTGCAGACTTGAAAATTGGTATTTGCAATCTCCTTTAACAACACAGGAACGCGTATTTTTTGTTCTCTGAGAATCCACTTAAGTCTGGGTGGGGGGGTGGGGGGTTTGAAGAGAGGTGACGGAGGAGTGTATTTTTTTTTTTTTTTTTTGGATACTTACATCTCTTAAACTGAAAACGTTGCAGACGAGAAAATTGCTATGCATATCTATAAAAGGCAATAGGCACATACTAAGGAAGGGTTTCAAAAAATGTCACCCCTAAGGGGACGAATCCTAAAAACCAAAATATTCATTCCTCCTAAGCCGTTGACCAGACAATGTTGAAATTGCACTCAATGATTGGTTTCTATGCACTAGATGTTAAATAAGACAAAGTTATAAATTTTCAGCCCTAAGGGTAATATGGGGGTTAATACCCGTAAACAAAAGTATTCCTCTCTTTGAAACCGTTTGACATACGAGGTTGAAATTTGATGTGATGGTTCTTCCTGTATGTCGTAGGTTTTTGATAAAACGTTGTCTTTCTATAATACACGCCTAAGGGGTTTCTCCTGGGGGAGTTGGCTGACAACATAAATATTCATTTTTCTCCAACCGTTTGACATATGGGCTTGAAATTTCACATGATGATTATTATGTGTTACATTTTGAACAAGAAGTGGTCTTAAACAGTACATCTTTAATGGGGGTTTGACTAGGTGGTGAGGTCTTGACGATATAAATATTCATTTCTCTCAAACCATTTCGCAAACGAGTTTGAAATTTCACATGACGCTTGCTCCTATATGTCTTAGAATTTAAATAAAAATTTGTCTTAAAATAATACACCCCCTAAGGGTGAGGGTGAGGCTAAAACACAAATATTCGTATCTCTGAAATCGACTGGCATATGAGGTTGAAATTTCGCTGTATGTAATTGATTTTGAATAAGAAGTGGTCTTAAATCAATACATCCATAAGGGTGTTTGACTGAGGGTAGTGGTAGTTGACGAAATAAATATTAATTTCAAACCGTTTGACATATAAGCTTGAAATTTCCCATGGTGGTTGTCTTATATGTCTAAGATTTTAAATAAAATGTGGTCTTAAAATAATACACCCCTAAGATATTTTGACCGGGAGGGAAATGCCTCAAAAAATATTCGTATCTCTGAAGCAATTTGACTTACGAGGTTGAAATTTGACATATTTTTTTACTATAAAATATGTACTAGATTTCAAATAAAAATGGTCTTAAAACAGTACACCCCTAAGGGTTTTTGTTTGGGGGTAGGAGTGAGGCCTGATTACAAAAATACAAAAATGTCAATTTTTCTGAAATTGCTTGACACACGAGGTTGGAATTTCATATGGTGATTACTCCTCAATGTCTTAGATTTTAAAGTGGTCTTAAAACAATGCACCCCTAACGGGTCTTGACTGGGGGTGATATCCGATGACAAACATATTTATTTCTCTGAAACCGTTTGACTTACGAGGTTGAAACTTCACATGATGATTGCCCGTATATGCATCGCATTTTAGCTAAGAGGTGGTCTTAAACCAATACACCCTTAAGAGGTTTTGACCGGGGGTGAATTCTGATGACAATATTCACTTCTGTGACATATGAGGTTAAAATTTCACATGATGGCTGCTCCTACATGTTTTAGATTTTAAATAATGTTCTTAAAACGCCCGCCTCTGTGGTGTAGTGGTTAGCGTGATTAGCTGCCACCCCCGGAGGTCCGGGTTCGATTCCCGGCGCTGCCACGAAATTTGAAAAGTGGTACGAGGGCTGGAACGGGGTCCACTCAGCCGCGGTAGGTCAACTGAGTAGAGATGGGTTCGATTCCCACCTCAGCCATCCTGGAAGTGGTTTTCAGTGGTTTCCCACTTCTCCTCCAGGCAAATGCCGGGATGGTACCTAACTTAAGGCCACGACCGCTTCCATCCCTCTTCCTTGCCTGTCCTATCCCATCTTCCCATCCCTCCACGAGGCCCCTGTTCAACATAGCAGGTCAGGCCACCTGGGCGAGGTACTGGTCATCCTCCTCAGTTGTACCCACCAACCCAGAGTCTGAAGCTCCAGGACACTGCCCTTGAGGTAGTAGAGGTGGGATTCCTCCCTGAGTCCAAGGGAAAAACCGACACTGGAGGGTAAACAGCTTAAGAAGAAGAAGACGACAACATTTGCTACGCACACGTTTCTTACACAGCAGTGACATTTGACATTTCATGTTGTCGTCCTCTTAATATTGCTACGCCACTTTACGTCGATCAAATAATATAAAGGAGATAAAAACGAAGTATGAGGCAAATACATACATGGCTTAAAGGGACGGAATTACCATACTCTTAAACGTTTATTATATACAGTCGTTTGTTTCTTGATCACAATTTGCCTCACGTCGCACCGACACAGATACCTTGTATGGTGACGATGGGATAGGAAGGAGCTAGGAGTGGAAAGAAACTGACCATGGCCTTCATTAAGGTACCGTCCCAGCATTTGCCTTGCGTGAAAATGGGGAACCACGGAAAACCATCTTCAGAGCTGCCAACCGTGGGGTTCGAACCCACTATCTCCCGAATGCAAGTTTACAGCTGCGCGCCGCTAACCGCACGGCCAACTCGCTCGGTACAGTCTTCTGATAGACTTAATGTTAACGAAAATATTTGAGAAAAATCTTCCAATAAATACCAATTCCATGTGATTACTATTACATCATATGCACCTGATTACACAATCCTGGGTGAGTAGATTACAAATGCATAATTTGGTTGAAATGAGTCCAGCAGTTTCCAACTTTTAGGAATATAAAAACAGATAGATAGCCAGACAGACAGAGAAACATCAAAAGGAAAAGTTCTACCTCATGTTTCCTCGGTATTCAGTTACATTAGGTTGAGTTCATTTTCAAGCCGAGATAAATATTATGCATCCTCTGTTTTCCTCCTGTTATGGATCCTTCAAATAAGTGTAGATGTGTGAGGTTGTCCGTCACTGGCTGCAGAGCATAACGCTCGTAGAAAATAGTATTTTTCTCCTTCATTTGAAGAATACGCGAAATTATGTGCATAACAAAAATTATTTAAAATGAAGGGGCGTTTCACATATAATCTACTCATTTTATATATAATTAATAGTGTAAGAGAAAATTGAAACAAAATCTTCCGGTCTTCCTATAAACCCCCAATCTGTTGAGTGATTTTTAAATGTTATGTATATAGAAACGTGTCCTGGATGAGTAGACCCTAAATATGAAGTTTGGTCGGGATATAATCAAATGTGTAAAATAAAATTGAAAATAAACTCTTCTGATCTTCCTATAAACCCCAGTCTGTTCAGTGATTTTTAAATGGTGTGCATATCAAAACCTGTTACTGGATGAATAGACTCTAAATATGAAGTTTGCTCGAGATATAATTAATAACGTAAGAGAAAATTCAAAACAAACTATTCTGGTCTTCTTAGAAAACCCCAGTCTGTTCAGTAATTTTTAAATGATATGCTTATCAAAACCTGCTCCTGGATGAGTGGACAATATGAAGTTTGGTCGAGATATACGTTAATCAATAGTGTAGTCCGGATCCATGGCTAAATGGTTAGCATCCTGGCCTTTGGTCACAGGGGTCCCGAGTTCGATTCCCGGCAGTTTCGGGAATTTTAACCATCATTGGTTAATTTCTCTGGCACGGAGGCTGGATGTATGTGTCGTCTTCATCATCATTTAATCCTCATCATGATGCGCAGGTCGCCTGCGGCAGTCAAATAGAAAACCTGCATCTGGCGAGCCGAATATGTCCTCGGACACTCCCGGCACTAAATGCCATATGCCATTTCATTTCATCAATAGTGTAAAAGAAAATTATAAAAACACTTCTGGTCTTCGTATAAACCCCCAACCTATTCAGTGATTTTAAATGATATGCATATCGAATCCTGCTCTTGGATGAGTAGACTCTAAATATGAAGTTTGGTCGAGATCTGTTCAGCCGTTTACCCGATATGGTGGAACAAACAAACAAACAAACAAACAAACAAACAAACAAACAAACAAACAAACAAACTGTGACATACCCACTCAGCCCACAGATGTGTGACAGTATTATAACATGGCGGGTCACTTTAATAGTGATATAAATAAATGATATTTCATTGTATCTCAATAAACAATATCCCATGGGCGCCAGCCTTCAAGCTTATAGCTTGAAAACGATAGTTGATAATTATTAATAATAATAATAATGATAATACGTCATGAGACTCAAAAAACTCCCAGGGGTAGGGTGACGGGACACTAACCATTAAGTACACTAATTTGGAATTTAAGGATCATTAATAATCATTTCATAAAATACAAATTAAAACAGCTATTTATTAGGATGAAAAACGTGACGTAACGGAGTATTAACGAAATCTGAACTTACGGAAACAAAAGAAAAATTGAATGAAATTAACTCTAAGAAAATGAACTGTTGCGCGAAGACTTGCAGTAACTTATGCCTTTAGCTTACCATATGTAGACTCTGTTATCTTGAAGCTGATGATGGGTGGATCTCTCGTACCGGCTGCCTCATCTGTTGTTGGATTCCAGTCCTACTTCTGCTTTTCCTGCCTTTAACACTTCCTACTGTACTCCATACATAAAGTCGTAATGACTCCTAATTTTAAATGCAAAACCACCATGGGTTATGTTCATGGAGAGAATACACTTGTATTCTTTCGTATTACGGAACAGTAGCGTAGCTAAATTCATAATAAAAGCTCTCCTTCCCTGTACTAGTCAAAACCGGTCTCCCGTTGACTATACCTCTCGTCATTGTGATAACAAGTCCCAATGAGAGTAACTTTTGAGTAGTATCCTACGGTACTACTCAGATGCGAAGTGAATTACGTTAAAATCTTCTCCGATATGCAGACGTAGAATCGTAGTAAGAGTGTCTTCCAAGAGTGTCTCAGTGTCTAAGAGTGAGAATAAGAATGACCTCTCCAGCTCTTGTCTTCGACGTATATAGGTTCAAAAGTCTCCTTCCATCAGTCATATCACATGGTCCAGTAAGATTCGAGGTCTCATCCCTTGTCCTATGTATTGCTGTGAATCCATCACGTTGCTTCATTACGTTCATTCATAGAGGCTGAACTTTCCCGCTGAAATAAAGCGTCAGGTAGCGAAGTTGGAAAAGTGGGCGTTCATAATGTATCAACTGTCTCTTCATGAGGTGGAGAGGATAACGTCTCTCGTAAACTTGATGACGTACTTTTCCTGGAAGTGGGCTGAAATTAGCCTGCTGACTCTGGTCACCTCACAACGGCTATTGGAAAATTTACTGCAAGCTATTAATATGAATGATGTTGAAATACTTTACCCAATATGTGGTTCGTTCAGAATACGTTATGGCCGCGATACAAAGAAATGATGATGTGAAATGGACGATTAAAACCGTATATATATATATAAATTCAAAAATGACCTATCAGTGATTAAATATATACATCGTATCAATTAATTAGACAGTTCAATAATTTATCACATGCTGTGATGTTCCAAACATCACAAAAAAAGAACAAACATACACGAAAGCTAAGAACTACTGATACGATCTTGAGTTGATCTAAAATGGATAAATATAACAAAATACAGGAAATAAATTACATTGCAGACAGCGGATTGTAGCTTTTCTCTTGTGAAAGAAAATGCGTCTATTCATCGTAGACAGACTGCATGGAAAAGTGTTTTAAAACAAGGTCTAGAATTATAATTGCCTTCTGTACCAAAACACCATTAACATACTTGTCTATATGTAGTGAAGTTCCCTCTTTACTACAATAGAAATGCGGGGAGGGAGGCAGGAATGGCAATAGCGCTAGTGTAGTGCGAGTTAGAGCAGGATCGGCTATGAGCCGAGTGTTGGAATGGAGAGAGCACTCATAGTAAGGTAAACCACTCCACTAGATGGCAGCGTAATCTGGACAACAGACAAAACGTTTTACCTAACAGAATGTCCTTCGCTTCAAATAAAGCATATTATTCTTAAAAATTAATTTGTGAGGAATTTTAGTGTAAGAAACGTCGTTGCTACTACGAGAGCACATGTTGAGCATATGTCTTGAAATGCTAATGCCCGCATTACTGCTTCACCCCACAGCGTACAATAATGCTTCTCAGTGACGGTTAAAATATCTTGCTTTTCAATCTTGTTGCATTCACTCTTTTCATATGTCATCATTGTAGCACACTAAAGAATACGGTACCAACTGACATTAACATGATTTCTAGAAAAACTGATAATCCCTACAACTCAATTACTTACCTGTAAATTCATTGCATCTATTGGAAGAACTTACTTACCAGATACTCACAATAGACCTTGTGGAACACGCTGCTAATACCTAATTAAAATATTTGATTTTAATTATTTTATGATCAATGTATTAAAGACCGTGAACTTCAGTATTTCATATTCATAACTCATTATGCAATACGGTAAAATTATATCAATGATGTTAACATTGATGCTTTCACGTTCCGTTCTAGTAGACAAGACCAAAAGCCTTGATCATGTCTAAATTATATAAAATGTCCAATATTTCTCAGTAGAAAACATCAATTGTCACCGCAATTGTATGTCTATTAAGTCATCAGCTCAGGGCTGGTTGGGTCCTCACCTAACACCATCAGTTACGCGGTTACTAAGAAACCGCTAAGACCTATGGCGGTGCCAAAACGAGTCGAACTGGCAAGATGAAGTGGTCTACTGTTGCTTTCCACACTGGGCGAGAAAATTCTATTGCAGCGGGATTTGGGTCTGTAAAGTAGCACCTTTCACAACAACCGGACATACTAGTCGTGCCTCAGCATCACTCATGCCTTAGCACCTTCCGTACTCTCAGAGACGTACATGGGACGGAGACTTACGTGGAAGCTATATTTTGCTCTGGCCATTGCCAGGAGACGGATGCAAAAATACTGTATCCAACATGAAATAACAACCACGCTGTTTCCTTGTTATCTTCTTCTCTTCCACCGCGTTTCCCACACCTGTGGGGTCGTGGGTGCGAACTGTGTTGTACATGTGGATCTAGTCCTGTTTTACGACCGGATGCCCTTCCTGACACAACCCTATATGGAGGGATGTATTCAATAGTGCGTGTTTCAGTAGTGGTCGGTAGTGGAGTGTGCTGTCAGAATGTGTTGGGACAAACACAAACGCCCGTCCCTGAGACAGAAGAATTAATCAGACGCAATTAAAATCGCCGACCCGGTCGGGAATTGAACTCGGGACCCTCTGAACCGAAGGCCTCAGTCAAGGAATCAGACATGCTATATCATTGTCATATGAGTTACACATTGATATTCTTCTTCTTCTCTTCTACCTCTTTACCTTCGCCTGTGGGATCGTTGGTTGCGAACTGTGTCTCACGTGTGGATCTGGTCGTGTTTTACAACCGGATGCCCTTCCTGACGCCAACCCTATGTGGAGGGATGCAATCACCATTTCGTGTTTCTTTGGTGGTTGTTATGTAATGTGGTGTGTTGTCTGAATTTGAAGGGAAGAATATTGGGACAAACACAAACACAAATAACCTGTCCCCGAACTAGAAGGATTAATCAGACGCGATTAAAATTCCGGACCCGACCGCGAACCGAGCTCGGGACCCTGTGAACCGATTGCCTTAACGCTGAGTGATCAATCAGAGAATCGGACTACATATTGATACTATAATTCTATAAATGGAAAAAAATCATATAAGTGATTATTGATCAAACGAAACAAAAATGACAATTGCTTAATTATGTTTTGTTGAAACACGACACTGTAAAGTACATTTTCTTCCGTCACTGAAAATGAGGTTAATCTACAGTTGCGTGATCATCATCGCCCGTCTGTAATTCACTTCTTTCTGTTGGAGTACAAATGCGGCAAAGTCCTGTCTGGCGTAAGATAGAGCGTGCTTTAAGCTTTCGTTCCGTATCATTAAGTCTTTTGTTTTGTAAATGTCACACGGTTCTGTTTAGCACAAAACCATCCAATCCTAATTAAACAGAATTGAAAGCAGAGTGGAGACTGGGAAAGCAGCAGCTGTGGTCAATTGGGAAAAAGAACAGCCTTGAGATTTATCAAAAATTGAAAGAGAAAACTGCGAAAACATTTGTTTGGATATTGGATGGAAGGTTTCTGATGAACTCGTCTTTCCCGCAGGGTAGTGTCTGCCCGTTAGCTCAGTGACCCTCCTTATAAATTGTACAAATATTTTAAAATATCCCCAGCCTGTCGTAAGAGGTGACTGAGAGGGGCGACCTAGGTGCGGACATGGATTATGGTTTGGTATCATGTGTTGGACCACCCGTGGATGGGAGGGCTGAATACATACACGGGTAATCCCTGCCTGTAGTAGAAGGCGATTAACCGAGCTCGATAGCTGCAGTCGCTTAAGTGCGGCCAGTATCCAGTAATCGGGAGATAGTGGGTTCGAGCCCCACTGTCAGCAGCCCTGACGGTGGTTTTCCGTGGTTTCCCATTTTCACACCAGGCAAATGCCGGGGCTGTACCTAATTAAGGCCACGGCCGATTCCTTCCAATTCCTAGGCCTTTCCTATCCCATCGTCGCCGTAAGACATATATGTGTCTGTGCGACGTAAAGCAAATAGGAAAAGAAAGAAGGGTCATGTGGCCATTGATACCCTCGTTTTTTGAGGGTTAGTTGTAGACCGATTTAAAATTCTTGATGTGCGTGCTGCTCGGCGATGGGCCTCTTACGTGTGCAATTACACTCGAAAGTCCGACGATACTCCCAAAATTAATGTCGGGTGGGAGCGCCATGTACCCGCGCCGTAGCATCCGCCTGACAACACAGGTCCCGCACAGCCGAATGCCAGAATAACATGTTATTATTAATTATTTTTTAAATCTGTACTTAATACTCTTTACACGCTATGGCATACATGCTATTGCGGGTGATTGGAGGAAGGGAGTCTTAGTGCTCATTGCCTCAGTCATATCGTATTAGGCATCGTCTAACATCGGACACCGGGTAATACCTGCTACGAGAAGGTGGATTTTGTTTTGGCTTCTTGGTTCCGCTATAGGTGCCCCTGATCGGAGTGGGTGGCATTCAGGGAAGACGATTTCGGACATGGCTTCGAAATTTCTTCAACCTGCCCAAGAAGATCCGCCACCGAAGTCTTTAACTTTCGATTCCGTCAGGGGGTCAACCCCTTGAGAACAGGCGCAACGTGTTGGTATGGGATCCAGCTTCCCTACAGTAGGTACCTGGTTGCTGTCAGAACCGATGGACACGATTTTACGCTGGTTAAATCGATCATTTTTAGTAGACACATTGAAGGTGTCTATGGCCAATTTGAGGATCTCAAGAAAATGCGGAAAGGCAGTTTGTTTTTGAAGACATGCACAGCAGTTCTAGCCGATCAGTTGCTTAAGTGCTATCACTTTGCCGAAATCCCCGTCAAAGTGGAGGAGAACAAATCCTTGAATCTGGTTCGCGGAGTCATCTTCCACCGCGAATTTATTTGGAACACTGACGATGAATTGTTGTAAGACATGAAAACTCGTGGCGTGACACACGTCCGGCACATTACGCGCGAAGTCTACGATGAAGACGTTGCCACGGGTGCCTTCATTGTCTTTTTCAACTTGTCAATGTTACCAGAAAAAGTCAAGGTAGCAACCTATCTTTGCGATGTGAAGCCGTAAATCCCGCCTCCTATGCAGTGTTAACGGTGCCAGAGATTCGGACACATGGTATCTCGTTGTTCGAATCAATCTGTGTGCGGTACATGTGAAAGAGAAGCTCACGGCGCGGAAGAGTGCACAACGTCGTAAAGGTGCACTACCTGCTCTGGTCTTCATTCTCCTCGAGATCGGAACTGTTCGATATATCTGCGTGAGAAGAAGATCCAGGAGATCAAAACCCTGGATGGTCTTTCCTACCAGAAAGTGCGCCGTAAGTTTAATTCCACGAATATACCTGCAAATACTCTTGACTACAGCATGATAGCTCAGAGTCTACCTGGTTCGTCATTCACGTTATCTATACCCGTGAAGATCGCTGCGCCCCAGGCGGCTGTTGCTCTTGAGATTAAAAGCTCAAAAGGGGGACCACTAAACCTTCGACCACTAAGAAGTCTGTGCCGGATGGGAATCCTAAGCCGGAACAGCAGGGCAGGGGTGTTGAAGGCCAAGTCTACCCCCCACCAAGAGGTGGGCGAAAGCCGTACCCAAGCCGGCGGAGGCGGCATCGTCGACCAGGGCTGGGAAATTATCTCCCAACCCGTCTAAACAAGGAAAGAAGGCGAGGAAGAGGAATGCCCTTACCAGCTGCTCCCGTACTCCTCCTGCGAAAGAGAAATCATGCCCTCCATCTGGAGGGTATGAATTAGCACCACCAGGTACGCCTGACCGTAAACCTGAGCGCTCCCCTCGTAGGAAGAAACACCACTCCCCAAATACGTCGAAGTTCTGGGCGTCAGTCCCCTCGCCCGTTGATGTCGGGATGGACGTTGAACTTTCATCTAAATCTAAGGATATAGATGTTGATGCTGATAGTGCTTAGGTTTGAAAGCATCTTGACACTTATGATCTACATTCTCCCTTTTAGTCCACACTACAGTATGACACTGTTCCAGTGGAATCGTAACGGTTATGACAGGCATCTTGCTGAGCTGCGCCAGCTAATTAGTGAGTTTGCGGCGAGTATAGTCTGTATTCAGGAAATTAATCTCAGACCAGGTCATCATACGATCTTGAGATATTCCAGACTATACTCGACAGAACCGGGCGTCCGGTGGCGTTGGTATTCTTGTTCGTTCTGATACCTACAGCGAAGAGGTCTTTTAAGAAATCCAATGGTAGCAGTTGCGGTACGGGTACCGCTGCCTGTCATAGCAACCGTATGTAATGTTTACTTTCCACCAGGCCAGCCTCTTAATATAAATGCTGTAACTGATCTTATAGAGCAGATTCCACGTCCATTCCTCCTACTGGGATATTTTATCGCCCATCACCCTGTATGGGGCTCTGAAACGCCTTGCCCAGGGGAAGGGAGTTGGAACAGTGTGTGAGAGAGCTGGACTTATGTATTTTGAACACAGGCGAACCCACGCATTTCAGCGTGCGTTATGGCACATACCCCCGCATAGACGTCTATGCTAGTTCCCCTGCGTCGGTGGAATGTACATACTGATCTCAGTGACAGTGACCATTTCCCTATTATTCTTACTTTGTTGAAACAGAAACCTATCGAGGCTCTTCCTAGTTGGATTTTTAAACGTGCTGATCGGCGAAAGTTCTCATCACTAGCTGTCTTTACCGACGCGACCAGCCGGAGCGTAGACGGCTATATAACTTATACAACACAAGTTATTCTTGCTGCTGCTGAGGGGTCAATTCCATGATTTTCGGGGACTCCTCGCCGAAAACTCGTTCCTTGGTGGAACGAAGAAATTGCAGCAGCTATAAATGAACGAGTATACTCGACTTCGCGCTCATAAACGCCATCGTAGGTAGGCTACTGTTGCCAACTTGGTAACATTTATAAAACTCCGCGCTAAGGTGCGAGTTCTTATTCGACAGAGTAAGAAAACTACGTAGGAGAGATATGTGTCTGCTATGACGTCACATACACCGTCATCTCAAGTGTGGACTAATCTTCGAGGTATTTCGGGTATACAGGGATCATCTTTAGTACCGGGAATTTCCATTGCAGGCAGTATTGTAACTGATTCACCTTCTGTTGTTAATCAACTAGCCAGTCATTTCGCGGATGTGTCTGGTTCCGGGAATTACCATCGTGATTTCCTAGCTCTGAAGCAGGAGGCAGAATGTCATCACCTCAGTTTTTCTACTCAAGCTTCAGAGTACTATAATGTGCCCTTTATGGAGTGGAAACTCTGGAGCGCCTTGGCGCTTTGCAAGGACGCGGCTCCCGGACCAGATAATGTCCATAATCAGATGTTGAAACATCTTAGTGAGGATAGTCTCCTTCGTGTGTTCAACCGAATGTGGGTAGAGGGTGAGTTTCCGTCAGAGTGGCGAGAGTGAACAGTAATTCCTGTCCTCAAACCTGACAAAATCCTAAGTATGCAGGAAGTTACAGACCTATTTGTCTTACTAAATGTTTTGTGTAATCTATTTGAGAGGATGGAGAATCGCCTACTTGTGTGGTGCCTGGAGAAAAGAGGACTTTAGTCCAAGTACCAATGTGGTTTTAGAGCCGCTCGCTCGACCACTGCCCACTTGGCATGCCTGGAGCGTACTGTGCAGTACGCTTTTCTCCGAAAACAACATTTGACTTAGAAAGGGCCTATGACATCACATGGCGATGCGGCATCCTTTCAGTCGTGCATCAGTGGAATTTCCGAGGTAACTTGCCGGTTTTTATTGCGAATATGGCCGTCTCCGAGCGACAATTACAGAAAGCAATTAGGAGAGTGGAACAGTGGACCTTAGAACATGGCTTTCGGTTTTCAGCCGCAAAGACCTCTGCTGTACACTTCTGCCGGAAGCGTACTCTTCAGTCCCATCCTCAGCTTTATATAGGGGATGTCGCTCTTCCTGTAGTTGACACTTACCGATTTCTTGGGCTTCATTTCGATAGCAGATTATCGTGGGAGCCACACGTGCGGCAGTTAAAAGCGATATCCGCTAAGGAACTGAATAATTTGAAGCAAGACAAAGCGTCCTTGCGAAACTGAATAACATCCACCACAGTGTAGTTAGTTTGGCAGCGGGAGCTTTTCGTACAAGCACAATTGCTAGCCTGCTCGCTGAATTTGGAGTGCCGCCTTCACACCTGCGGCGCTTCCGTCCGATGCTGCAAATGTGCGACAGATGCCACTTTGCGCAAGCTATCCCTGCGTATTCCATAATGGAATCCGTTAGCTGTACGCTGCTTATCCTTTAGCAACGTAGCCGGTTGGAATACGCTTGGATAGCAGTCACAGATTGTTTCATGTACCTTCGGTTCCTTGTCTTGTCGGACGACCATGTAGGGTACCTCCGTTGATAATACGAAGACCTGAAATAATTCTAGATTTGCACACCGGCCCGAAGGAGAACACGGACCCTTCCATTTATCGTACACTCTTTCTGTCCCTTGTTGGCCGGTACCCCGATTTGGTCGTTGTTTACACGGGTGGTTCGAGAGCAAAAGCGGGAGTAGGCTGTGCATTCATTGTCGACAATAACGGGTTTCTTTTTCCTTTACCGGAAGTCTAGTGTGTACACAGCAGAACTCTATACTATCTGTGAAGCTCTGCGGTACACGCTCTCCGATGAGCACCGGCACTTTCTGCTGTGTACCGAATCCTTGAGCTTGCTACAGTCTATTGATGCACGTTTCCCTCGGCACCCTCTGGTGCAGCGGATCCAGGACCTGCAGGCCGGGTTTTTGAATGCCGGCACCAGAATCTCTTTTTTGTGGCTCCGTAACTACATGGGTGTAGAGGGAAACGAGTTAGCTGATAAGGCCGCCAAGGAGGCAGTTACATTGTCCCTGTTGCCTAACTAGGTTCCAGCAAGTGATATTCGCTCTCAGCTCAGACATTTGCTTTATGTACCATTGGGAGATGGAGTGGCCTGCCACTCCACTTCCAAATAAGCTGAGAGCGATAAAAGATACAACGAAGGTATGGTGGACATCCCTTCGGGCTTCTCGGAGGGAAGCTGTGGTATTATGTCGTCTTCGGATCGGTCATGGCATAGTAACGCACTCCTACTTACTGTAGGGTTGAAGGTCTCCCGGTGTATTCTATACTTGCGGCGGTCATCTTACATTGGTACACATCCTTACGGAGTGCGTGGACCTGGCCGATCTACGCTGTAGTTTCAAACTCCCGAGCGCCATTTCCCTCATACTACGAGATGACGAGCAGTCAGCAGTCCTCGTCGTCCGTTTTATGAGGGATATGGCCCTTTTTGTCGTGGTGTATTTTCTGTCAGTGTTTCTTTTTTGTTAACTACGCTTTTATTCCAGTGATTCTATTTTAGTTTGTGTTTGTGTATTTTAATGTGTTATTTTAACTTCTAAATTGAATTATATATATCACTGTACTTCAAGGAAATGCCTTATTCCATTGTAGTCTATATTTTCTATAACTGTATCAGAAAATAAGGCATTGAGAATTATATCCACGGATTATTTTAATTTCATAATAATTTTTAAAATTTTAATTACCATGTCTTTTCGTTCCTTCTAGTACCAGTAGGGGCCGATGACCTAGGTGTTAGGCTCCTTTAAACAACAAGCATCATCATCAATATTTTAGAATTACTTAGTACTCATAGAAACGTGTATATAGGCTGACAATAAAGCAGGGCTGAGTGGCTCGGACGGTTTAGGCGCTGGCCTTCTGACCTCAACTTGGCAGGTTCGATACTGGCTCAACGAAGTGGTATTTGAAGCTGCTCAAATACGAAAAAGAATTCCTGCTGGACTACATTCCGGAACCTCAGCGTCTCTGGAAACCGTAAAAGTAGTTAGTGGGACGTAAAGCGAATAACATTAATGCCTACTAATAAAGGGTGTCCTTTAACACTGGTATTGCAGAAAATGTCAATATTCATTAAAAGTTCAGAAGTTTCTATATTTTTCAAATGTAGCACACTAAACCGTGGCACATACAGTACAATCCATCACGAGCCTTGGCTTACTGGCCAGATAACCTGCAGATTTTGGAATTCCACGTGGTCAGCCTCACGACATCCTCAGTCTATTGCCTGGCTTTCATAACATATCCTCAGAGTCTGAATGCACTCCGTTCTAGTCGTCAGTCCAGGATTGAAATTCTTGGATCTGAACTTTGAACCTCATAGTTACAATCAGGCACGCTACCCCTACAATGCGGTCAGTCTCCATATTTGGTACGTAGCACCAATTGCGGGTCCCGAAGTCGAGGTGTACCGAGCCTATCTTTTAGCTGGGTTCAAATTCCAGCCAAGTCAGAAACTTTTACCTGGATCCTGAAGGGTAGTTTGGGGTCCGCTCAGCCTACGAGAGCTATCTGACGGTGGGGTAGTGGCCGTGGTCTAGAAAGCCACGAGTAACGGCAGACAGGATTCGTCGCAATGACCTCACCTCACCTAGTAATCTGCAGGCCTTCGGGCTAAATAGCGGTCGTTCAGTAGGCCACGGCCCATAGGGGAGGGAAACCATATATTATATGACATATTCCACTTTGTCTTATGCTGGTTATTTCATATAACATCTATCTATATATATAAAAAATTGGATGTTGGTATGTTTGAAGCTAATAGACTCGAAAACTACTGGACCGATTTCGCTGAAATTTTCACAGTTTGTTCTTATTACATCTGAGAGGGATTATGAAGTAGTATGAACGAAATCTGATTGGTAGTTCGGCACTAAGAGGTAAAAAAATGAAATAGGGGAAGATAAGCAAACCGCAAGACAAGTCCGATCAGCGGGTTGCCTACCCAACAGTATGTGAAGATTATGATGTGTTCCTTAAAACTTATTTCTGCTTTTATCTGGAAAAATTACTGTAGGGGCAAGAAACCCCTAGCACCCCTAAAGGAAGGGGGTGAAACAAAAAAGTCCGAAAATGACGACATTAGTGACGAATTCATAGACTTTAGGGTAGCTGAGATGAACTGTGACACTCTGAATACCGTTTAAGTCAAAGTTCGTTCCCAATCGGTATGGTAAACATATCATGACTTACTGTCTGGGAAAGAAAACTGTAGGGTAAGACACACATACGGGCGGGATCGTACAACTGAAGATGTTGCAGACGTTAAAATTGGTATTTGGAATCTTCTTTAAAAATATTTTTGGAAAATCCATAAACTATATTATCGGTGTTAAATGTTCATAACATTATTGAAATGGGCAGGAAAAACAATATGACTACGACAGGGATATCAAGATGAGTTGTCTGACCTATTTATAAGGAATGCTGTGGAGCAGTGCACGGGTCTACTAGTACTGTATAGAAGAAATATGGTGGAAATATAAGAGAGCCCATTACTTGCATCAGTTACTGAATACTCGAATACATCTAAAGCAGGCGATATATCAAGGCGTATTTTGAAACCAGAGTCAAGACGAACGTCATAGAAAACACAAGAATAGCAAAGAAGATGCAACAAATTATCTTGTATACCAGTTAACACGGTAGGCAGTACAGGCAATACTGCAGTATTGTTGGTACTCTTAACTCCATGGCGCAACAGCCCCGAAGGGCCATAGCCTACCAAGCGACCGCTGTTCAGTTCGAAGGCCTGCAGATTACGAGGTGTCGTGTGGTCAGCACGACGAATCCTCTCGGCCGTTATTCTTGGATTTCTACACCGGGGCCAACATCTCACTCTCAGGTAGCTCCTGCATTGTAATCACGTGGGCTGAATGGACCTCGAACCAGCCATCAGATCCAGGTAAAAATTCCTGACCTGGCCGGGAATCGAACCTGGGGCCTCCGGCTAAGAGGCAGGCACACTACCTCCACACCACGTGGCCGGCATTGTTCTGTTAGCGTGAGAAGTAAATACACAACCAAGTATCTTATTAATTATTATCATCCTCACAAATATCTTTTTAATAGATGGCTATGTAAGTTTCTTCATGCATCAACTCAGCTGGCAGCTTCGGCGAACTCTCCTATCGAGATGGAGTAGGTTTGTGTGTGAGTCCCTGAGGACATTGTACAGAGCGGCAGTTCGGCCCTGGGCCGGAAGAGCGCATACATGCGAAACTGTACCTGCTGGAATTGCCTGCGGGAAGAAAGCTTGTTGAAGCTCCTCCGTGCAGATCGCAGCCCCACTCGCTTTTATTCGCTTGTTAGTGCAGTGTAAGGTTCCTAAAATGCAGTCTCTCTTGGTGATAAGCTTCACCGTGCAGTGTAACATTTTTACGAGGATCTTAAAATTCAACGTAGGCCTATGTATGAATTATGAGTTAATTAGCGTGGCGAATAATCAATCTATCGCAATGCTAACTGAAAACTTCACGCTTGAACAAAGATAATTTTATATACGACACGTATGGAAAAACCATCTCGTGTAGAAAGTTGTTTAGAATATTTCAGGTGAAATTCCCTGGTGCTCCAATGCCAGGTAGAGAAAATGTTAGGCTTTTCGTTGATAAACCAAAAACAAAGCTGTCGTAAAGCGTTAAAATTCCTTAGCTGAAACGAAGTGTTGTGACAGAGGGAAAAGTTGACGAAATTAGTGCATCGTTCGCACGCTCTCCAAATATATTTCTACGACCTGTTGCACAGGAAGCGAGTGTTACAAAATCCTCTGTCCATGTACTGTAGTTACCTTACTGCCTAAACTGAAACCCTACAGAGTGAATATCGTGCATGAATTACGGCCCTGTGGCGATGAAAGATATGTGATTTTCTGGAATTGGATTTTACAATACTTTGTTGATGGCATTGTTGATCCAGATTTTATATTTTTCCTGATGAGGCATTGTTTCATTTACATGGTCACGTAGCTTCACAGAACAATAGATACTGGAGCACAGAGAAACCCTGATTCATTCATGATGCTCCATTACATGGCGAAAAGGTAGGCATATGGTTTGCTCTAACTGCAAGGCGAATAATAGCCCGCATCTTTTTTATTTATATAGTAAATGGACGCATACTCCATACAAACATACTTGAGCTGTGTTTTTTCAAATGTTGTCAGATGTTGAGAGAAACAGCGGGTATTTTCAACAAAATTCTGCAATAGCCAATACTGCCGAAGCTTCCTTAGATGACATAGAGGTTTCCTTCTGGCGACAGAGGTGTATCTAGAGGATTATGGCCCCTTCGTTGTCCCATCGATACCGGTTACGACTTCCATCTGTGGGGAAACTCAAAAAAGTAAAGTTTACAGGAATAATTCTCACACTAGAGAGAAACTGTAGAAAATATTAAATCAAAAATTAGGAACATAACCGAAGAAAAACTCATGCGTTTGAATGGTAATTGCATCAAAAGATGTCAGGAATGTGTGGCTGCAGATGAACATCGTTTACAGCACCGCACGTAGCGAGGTTAGTATAGAGAAAGTGAACAATGTAGACTGAGCGGGAGGTTGTAGATCGAAAGTCTCCGCTAGTGACATGCATGCGCTGTTTCGGCCTTTGTCTGTATTTTCAAACCTGTCAACTAACAAATTACCCGCTTTAAGAGATCTATTACCTGATGGAAGTTGTAACAAATGATACGATGAACAGCGTATGCTTTCACGTTTGGTGCTTGTGAAAAGAAACATTTCCAGGCTTTAGAACGTGTCTCACTGGAACAAGTAGCAACAGTTGTTACTTGTACGTCGTAAAGAGAATTTCGACCAGGGCAGCCACAACTCTGAAGATGTTTCCCATGTTTACCATACCTTGAAGGAAGTGATGTTGCAGTGGACCATAATGTTACATCCTGGAAAAATATTCATTTCTAAATGATAGCTTATGATATAAAGATGTAGGTTTTCACGGATGGCTTCTAATATAAACATTTCGACCCCACCAACTAAGAACATCGTATCCGCATAAAGTAAATTGTTGAGGAGAGCAGTTAAAGTTTTGAAAATTTCCAACATATGAGAGAGTTTTTCGATCTTAACGATTATGGGCTCTGTGTAATATATTTACTGGCTAGTTTATTTTGCTCCAAGATTGGTTTTTAATGTATTCAATAACCAATTTACATGTAGTTTCGATTTTACTGAACTGGAATTATCCGATGAAGAACATCGTATTTGAAGTTACGATGTGTGAAAAACTAACTGCATAAATCAAGTTACGTTGTTGTTGTTGTTTGGATATTTTAATCCAATAATGACCATCAACTTCCAGTTATAATTTTTTTACTTAAGTTAAATTTTGCTTTTACTCCATAAGTGAGGTAAAAGGAAGAAATGACTGAGTTTAACACTCTTGAGACTGTTGCCTGTGAACAACACATCGTTAAAGACCATGCAGTTTGACATGTCTTTCAGAACAAATAACCAGTTTACAGTTTCTGCGATTTGGAGGGATAAGGGTATTTTTAAACATTATTGCAGGGCTGAGTGGCTCAGACGGTTGAGACACTGGCCTTCTGAACCCAAATTTACGGGTTCGATCCTGGCTTAGT
The DNA here is from genome assembly GCF_040414725.1 of Anabrus simplex. NCBI lineage: Eukaryota > Metazoa > Arthropoda > Insecta > Orthoptera > Tettigoniidae > Anabrus > Anabrus simplex. The sequence continues at coordinate 959,999,095 of NC_090266.1, read as the reverse complement.
CCGGTGGTATTTGAAGGTGCTCAAGTACGCCAGCCTCATGTTGGTAGATTTACTGGCACGTAAAGAACTCCTGCGGGACTACATTCCCGCACCTCGGCATCTCAGAAAACCTTAAAATGTTAGTTAGTGGGACGTAATGCGATTATTATTATTATTATTATTATTATTATTATTATTATTATTATTATTATTATTATTATTATAAGATTTTTATAATTTGCTTTACGTCGCACCGACACAGACAGGTCTTATAGCGCCGAAGGGATAGGGAAGGGTTAGAAGTGGAAGGGAAGCAGCCGTTGCCTTGGTTAAGGTACAGCCCCAGCATTTGCCTGGTGTGAAAATGGGAAACCATCTTCAGGGCTGCCAACAGTGGGGTTCGAACAATATAGTTTGAGATGTTTTGTGTTCGCGGATGGAATAAGTAGCACTAGTTATAGCCGGAGGCGATCTAAACGTTAAATTACAGTAGATAGGTATTAACTAAGAAGGTCTTAGCCAAGACCAAACATGTGTTTTTCATTTCAATTTGAGCCGTCAGCAATTGAATCGCATTCCCCTTCATGCACGATTCTAAGGAGAGGTCATTTCAAAAATTAAGATGGAAGTGAATTCAAATGACCATTTAATTGTCAATACTACTACTCCTAAAATGTTTTTATTCCTCCACTGAAGGGGGAGCGGGCCTCACAGACGGTGACGCCGTCTCTCAGGCCGGGAGATTTGTTACGGTGAAGAAGATGCTCGGGGAAGGTGAGGGTGTTGGCGGCCGTGGCATATACTAGGAACTGTCCCGGCATTGGCCTTGATGCAGGAGAATGGAAAACCACGGAAAAGTAGGGATGGGCGCGACTGAAGCCTGGAGTCGAGACTCCAAACACTGGGCTCGGTTCGTATGAAGCCTCGCGACTCCAAGCTAACTTGACGCTAGTCGCGTGGCCGCACGGTCGCTTTGCATGAAGCCTCGCGACTCCAAGCTAACTTGACGCTGGTCGCGTGGCCGCACGGTCGCTTTGCATGAAGCCTCGCGGCTCCAAGCTAACTTGACGCTGGTCGCGTGGCCGCACGGTCGCTTTGCATGAAGCCTCGCGACTCCAAGCTAACTTGACGCTGGTCGCGTGGCCACTAATGTGTCGAAGCGTGGAAAATACCATGAAATATCAGGCATGTTTATGCTCATTTTCCCATTCGGATTTTTAAGATTATTGTAGATTGAAGTACGGTATCGTTAACGAAGACAATTAGCGTAATGGTGTAGTTGAAATAAAATAAAACATGTCAAGTACCGGCATAGTAGACCACAGGCATTTAATTTTGTCTTTATTTGTCATGATCAGGAAATTTATTAACAGATATCGATGGTAAATCATTATGAATTGCACATAAAGGATGAAAACAAATCTAATATGGGTGAAGCCACTAACATCATTCGAACATAGATGAAACCATTAAAAATAAACACTGTGAATGAAGCCTTTGCATACATGCTGATGGCTATATAGTGGACAATGAATATTGAATAATATTCGTTCTACAAAAGACGTTTCACGATTGAATTATACCAATGACGCCCATATTATAATTCGCGCATGTTTCACCGTCATCGCGAAAGTTGATGTACTCTATGTACAGTACTCAAGTTGTTTGTTTTTGTGTAATCACAGTTCATATCGGTGATTCTTAAGCGTATTTTCTCATAATCTATTATAATTATTATTGGAAACAATAACTGAAAAGGAATTGTTGTTATATTATACCTAATACGCTCGCCGGTCTTTTGTTGTTAAGTAGGCCTACTTGAAGTTCATATTGGCGATTACTTAAGATTCTGTCACAATACATTATTAATATTATAAACAATAATTGGTGAAAAATTTGTTGTAATACTTCATTAGTAAACGAAACTTGTTTGTGTTACTGAAGATTATTGTGTCATAATATATTATTATTATTATTATTATTATTATTATTATTATTATTATTATTATTATGTCCGACTCGTTGGCTGAATGGTCAGCGTACTGGCCTTAGTTTCAGAGGGTCCCGGGTTCGATTCCCGGCCTGGTCGGGGATTTTAACCTTATTGGTTAATTCCAATGGCTCGGGAGCTGGGTGTTTGTGCTGTCCCCAACATTCCTGCAAATCACACACCACACATAACACTATCCTCCACCACAATAACACGCAGTTACCTACACATGGCAGATGCTGCCCACCCTCACCGGAGGCTCTGCCTTACAAGGGCTGCACCCGGCTAGAAATAGCCACACGAAATTATTATTATTATTATTATTATTATTATTATTATTATTATTATTATTATTATTATTATTATTATTATTATTATTATTATTTACAACAGAGCCTTTTCGCGACAGTAGGATGTTTTCTGATGATCCCACAAATTCGTCTGATTCCGAGGAAGGTTATCCGCCTTCTCTTCCCACACATTCTGTTATAAATGCTATCCTTACTGATGCCAGTAATATGATATTGCTAAGTATCAACGTGAAGATACTGTGCTTGCTCCCATCAATGAAATCCTTTCTTCTGGGGAATATGTTGTCCCTTATTTGCTGAGGAATGGAGTCCTATCTTGCCCATTACGACTCGACCAAAGGATAAAAATTGTAATTCCATCCATTTTAGTGCCAATGATCTTCAAATATTACCATGAGACCCCATTAGGGGGGCATCTGGGCATTTCCAAAACGAGAGAAAAAATAAGGGAACTGTTCATCTGGAGGGCCATGGATGGCAAAATTAAAGAACTGGTGACGGCATGTAAAGCCTGTCTGATTAGCAAGCCCCCATTATCTATTAAAGTTGGGTTTTTATCATCTCATCAAGCTTCTCGCCCAATGGAGCGACTGTATATTTGTAGATTACGTGGCACCTTGCCCCCAATCAAAAGGGAGTGGCAATAAATTTATCCTGGTTTGTGTGGATGGTTTTACCCGATTTTAATGGTTGTTTCCTACCAGGCTTACCACTGCACAAACTACTATTTCTTGACTTCCAACTTTACTTCCAACCTATTTCGTAAGTTCTGTTTTGATCTCTCTACTTCACACGTCACAACTTCTACCTATTACCCCCAGCCATCTCTGGATGCGCGGGTCAATCTAAATCTTCTATCAGCTCTTATAGTCTTGCATCACAAAGACCATTCTCGTTGGGATACATCCTTTTATTGGTTATCTTTGGCTCATAATTCGGCCGTTCATGAGTTCCACAAGTTCTCCCCTATTTCACTTATGTTTAAGTTCGTTCCAAACACTCCCTTGTCTAATTTTGGGTCTCTCAGTGAGCTCTTACCAGAGACAATAGATCCAGAGAATATCCGGGATCTATGGAAGAAAGTTAGGAAAAATCCTTGCGCAATTATGGATTTTCTCACTCTTGTTTCCCTTCTGGTGAGTAGTAACTGAAAGGATTATTCGTGTTCACCTCTCTCAAGTAAAGCCTGTGTAAAGGCTCTCTCCCATTAGCTTAAATGCTACCCACTTATTAAACTGCTGTGTGTAATTCTATTTATTTCCTTAGGTTATTTTGTAAGTATATGTTTAAGTATTCTTAGGAAAACTCGTGCCCCCTTATCTTGGGTGTTAAGTAAGGATAAGGAGGACTTCTACTCTTTGTTGTTCATCAGAACTTATGTATGTGAATTAGTACCTATTGATATGGTTAGGTTGTATCCTAAATTTTAACTTATTGTGTTTGTTGTAAAACTTCATTTGTAAAAATCTTCCCTTCTCAAATTGCTACGTATTCTGCCATAGTCGCCTCTGCCTCCAAACTTAATCAGAAACTCCGTGTTGCCCCTCCTCCAATGTCGCCAGCCACGTTCAAGTCTATATGTACCATCTGGCATGACAGTTACTCTAACCACCAAATTTCGATGTTACAGTGCCCAACATTACAGATGAGGCCACGAGAAGTTAACATGGCAGAGATGCCGGTGCAGGGTTCGGGCCCGCCTTGCTCCGTCTAAGACTCCAAACTCTAGCTTATTTGGGCCTGTCATCATGGCAAGATGCTGGGATGCTGTACTCAACCTTCCACTCAATCCTTGCTCTTGTGTCTTGGCCTTTCATCAACCTGGCTTCAGCTCTCATAGTATTGGGAGGATGATATCTCAGGGTACCCGCTGCTCTCATTGTATTGGGAGGATGGTATCTCAGGGTACCCGCTATGACCGAAACTACCGTCAACCCTGGGCAGAACAACCCGGACTTGCACTACCTCTGTGCTGTGACCATCACAACTTCTCAACAGCAAACCGACCGACCGACCGACCGACCGACCGACCGACCGACCGACCGACCGACCGACCGACCGACCGACCGACCGACCGACCGACCGACCGACCGACCGACCGACCGACCGACCGACCAACCAACCAACCAACCAACCAACCAACCAACCAACCAACCAACCAAGAAAGGACACTTAACAGAGAAATACTCAAAATTGCCAATTTATTTCTGAAACTTGATGTTCAAAATTTAATTTTGCTTCAAGATTTTAAAACTGTCTACTCTGTTGTAAAACCTTAGGGGGTGGAGGTCTGTGCCAGCGGTTCACCTTCCCAGGCTGTTTAAACTGCGCGCCTTCTCTATAGCCATTTAAGTCAGTAACACGAAATTTAAAAACTTTCTAAAATTTTTCTTCTCCGATGGTTGGATGGCTCTGCCGTATATTTTCTGGCGACCTGTAGTGGACTAAACACAAATTAATTGCTGAAGATATTTTTTTTGTTGTTCTCGGTAAAACATTTTCTGATGATTGTTTCTTTATGTACTGAAGTTGTCAACACTTCTCCTGGTTCCTCCTCTAAAGTAATCTGCCTATCACATGGCTGTAACTAAGTTCTCAATCCAATCAAACCCGGGGGTGTGTATGGAAATTTAGCCTATCAGTGTTTTGTTAATCTGGAACTTCCCCCTACGGAGCTATTTAAGGAGAGCACTTAAGCGCTGTCTTGTCTGATTCGTTCCGGTTATTGAGAGTGCGAATTGACGGAGGTTAGAGAGGGCAGGAGGGAGGGTGCGGCCGGCTTGAAGAACAACCAGCGCTAAAAGGTAATGACAGAATTTACCTAAACATGTGATTGTGCCGGCCTGCATTTCGAAGGGAAGATTTCAGGAGTTTTCTTAATATCTAATAAGTAATCTTTCCTTTTTTGGGGTGAAATATAGAACCTTCTGCGCCGCCTTCGGGCTCGAGTTATATCCCCTCCTGGGAAAACATTTAATGTAAGGGTGCACGAGTGGTGACCCACGAATCTCCCTCCTTCAACTTTTGAGCTGGGAAACTAAAATTTTCAACCTCTAAATTTTGGAAATTTTGCCTCGGATTTTAAGTTTTCCTCTCCTTAGTCACACTCTATAGTGTGGGATTAGCCTATGTATCATTGGACCTTAAACCCACTTAGTTTTTTGTTTTTTCCAGAATGTCCGTTAAGGAGTGCTTCGCCTCCTCGCCGTTTGTTAATGACCTGTTTTGTGTAAGCTTTTCTTTTTATCCTTCAGGCCTTCTAGTATGGGTAATTATGCCACTGTATATTCTTTATGGTTCTTCGGGTAACCGTGCCTACTTTAGGTTCCCTTAATGAACAGTACTTAATACTGATTGTGAAACTTTGTAATAGATAAGCCCACCATGGGGCAACCGGTGTATGAACACTATGAACTGGTGTCGCACTAGGGGTTACCGAGTGTAATTTGAATTGTAAGTAGCCACTGGTTGCTTGATTGAGGCTAGCCTCTATTGTACCTTGGAGCTGAGACTGCTATTATATTGTACCTGTTCGGAGCAACTATGATCTTAAATATGTTAAGTTCTCCGAATTAATTTTGTACCTGATAAGGACTTTTAGGACCAGTGCATTGTTGTAGCTGACGAGCTCGTTCTTAATGTAAATATTCCCAAGTTAAATTTCAATTGTTCCTTGTTATGTCATCAAATTATTCCCTATGAATTTAAAAAAAAGGAAGAAATAAAAATTCAAAATTTCGTTAAAATAAATGTTTAAACTAAGTGATCTCCTGTCCAGCCATTCAACCCACATGTTTCCTATTCCTCTGTGAGCCACAGAACCACGGTAACAATTACTATTATTTTTTTTTTCTTTACGTCACACCGACACAGATAAGTCTTATGGCGACGATGGGATAGGAAAGGCCTAGGAGTGGAAGGAGTCAGCCGTGGGCTTAATTAAGGTACAGCCCCAGCATTTTCCTGGTGTTAAAATGGGATACCATGGAAAACCATCTTCAGGGCTGCCGACAGTGGTGCTCGAACCCACTATATCCCAGATGCAAGCTCACATCTACGCGCCCCTAACCGCACGGCCAACTCGCCCGGTATTATTATTCTCCGACACATAGGGTGAATGGTCAGCTCTGAGGCCTTCGGTTCACTGTGTCCCGGGTTCGATTCGCGGCCGGGTTGGGGATTTTAATCACGTCTGATTAATTCTTCTTGCTCGGAGACAGGGTGTTTGTTTTTGCGCCAAAATTTTCTTCTTGGTATTTAGGCAACACACTACTCTACCAACCACGACAGAAGCACGCAAAAGGGATTACATCCCTCCATAAAGGGTTAGTGTCAGGGAGAGCATCCGACCGTAAAACCGGTCCAAATCCCCATGTGCGACATAGTTCGCACCCGTGACCCTACAGGTGTGGGACAGCGGTAGGAAAATATTATTATTATTATTATTATTATTCTTTTATTATTATTCCTACCATACAACATGAAATGTTACATTTCACTATAGATGCAAGTGCTCAATGTATGAAGGAAAGAGATAGAAGGGACATAAATCAAACGAACCTAGCAATGAAAGCTCTATCATAAAAAATTGCATATGCTTCTGAAGTCTTGATTTGTTAACTGAAGCTGAGTACACTCCAGCTGTGCGTTTATTATCTTATCGAGGCATCTGGATTCCGTGAGTGTGATAAGATTACTGCGTGGGAGTTGATGACGAGCCCTTGTTAAAATCCTGTGCGAAGCTCTATTGATTTCTAACGTTTATGAGCATGTAATGACCATTTGATTGATTAATTAAATAAATAAATAAACTGATTAATTAAATTACAAATTTATATTGCCAATGAAGTTTAAAGTAACCTTATTTCTTACTTTTACTCTTATTATTTGTTTTACGTCGCGACAGGACAAGAATTTGGAAGGATGCAATCATGGTGTCAGTATGGTGTGAAAATGGAAAACAACGGAATACATCTTCACGGCTGCCGACAGTGAGGTTCGAACCCACTATGTCCGGAATGCAAGCTCTCAGCTGCGTGCCCCTAACTGTACAGCCAACTCGCTCGGTATTGTAATCGTAGCATATGTAATGAGTTGCAGATCCGCTTTTCTTCAGACGTGACGTTAATATATTTATGACCGCAGAGTACAGTAAAGCGTCTAATGTAATACGTTATGAAACATCAAGACAAGATCAAATGTTCGATATCACATTCTGCAGACCGTATTCCACGTGGAAAATAAAATAGGTTTCGTCTCGGAGATTTCTTTAAATGAAATATTCCATTAGTGTAATAGAATTGAAGCTGTTATTGGCCAGGCAGTCCAGTTACATTTCGGATTAACTACAGGATTACCAAGGGTGGGAAATGAATACCTGATCTCTTTCCGTTTATCGTAATATATTTCTTACTTTCTTAATACGTTTGCCTTCCAGGGTTGGTTTTCCCTCGAACTCAGCAAGGGATCCTACCTCTATCGCCTCAAGGGCAGTGTCCTGGAGCGTGAAACTTTGGGACCAGTGGATACAACTGGGCAGGAGGACAAGTGCCTCCCAGGCGCCCACACCTGCTACGCTGAACAGGGGCCTTGTTGGTGGGGGGATGGAAAGATTGGAAGAGATAGACATGGAAGAGGGAAGGAAGCAGCAGTGGCCTTAGGTACCATCCCAGCATTTGCCTGGAGAAGGAGTGGGAAACCACGGAAAACCATTTCGAGGATGGCTGAGGTGATAATCGAATGCCCCTCTACTCAGCTGACCTCTCGATGCTGAGTGGACCGTATTCCAGCTCTCGTACTACTTTTCAAATTTCGTGGCAAAGCTGGGAATCGAACCCGAGCTTCCGGGTAGGGGGAGGGATGGCAGCCAATCACACTGACCACTTCACCACGGACCTGGGCCTCGTAATATGACTTTAAATCAGGAAACTGTTAATTCCTTTTTTCAATTCTTCTTCTTCTTCTTCTTCTTCTTCTTCTTCTTCTTCTTCTTCTTCTTTCTTCATGGCCTTTCCCCAAGTACGTGGAGTCGGCACTCTGTGTGGATGGATTAAACCCGGTTTTACGGCCGGGTGCATTTCCTGGCGCCAACTCTCTCTGGAGGGATGCATTTATTTATTTATTTATTTATTTATTTATTTATTTATTTATTTATTTATTTACATATTTGTATTTATTTATTTATTTGTTTTCTTCCTTCCTTCCTTTCTTTCTTTCTTTCTTTCTTTGGTTTTAACAGGAATGTCAGGTAATAAAAAACATTGTGCATAGATGATAAAATTTTCTACTGGTAGTAATTTTATTTTCCTGCCTAATGCCAAGCTAACATCTACAAGCGCACTGATATATTATAGTCATGAGGTGGACAAAGCATTTGATAACGTTGATTGGGGCGAGCTATTTGTGATTCTGAGGATAAACGGAATGAAATACCGTGAAAGACAGGTTATCTGCAATATGCGCAGCCGTTCAATAAAGGAATGAGCACATGGCATTGTACTGTAAGTTCTTCGCAGGTACAACTTCCGTAGACAAATTGGACCTATAGATACATTGATTATTGTAGGTATTCACAGCTTCTGTGGCGTAGTGGTTAGTATGGAGGCCCAGGTTCGATTCCTGGCTCTCCCAAAAAATTTGGAAAGTGGTACGAGGACTGGACCAGGGTCCACTCAGCATCGGGAGGTCGATTGAGTAGAGTGGGAGGGTGTTCCATTCCCTCCGCAGCCATCCTGTAAGTGGTTTTCCGTGGTTTCCTAACTTCCCCTCCACGGGTGCTTCTTCCCTCTACCTTGTTTATCTGTTTCAATCTTCCCATCCCCCCACAAGGCCCCTGTTCAGTATAGCAGGTGAGACAGCATGGCTGAGGTACTGGCCCTCCTCCCCAGTTGTATCACCGACCCTAAGTCTTACGATCCAGGACACTGCCCTTGAGACGGTAGAGGTGGAATCCCTGGCTAAGTCCTAGGGAGAAACCTACCCTGGAGGGTGAACGGATTAAGAAAGAAAGAAGACGGTATTCACAGGGTTTGTATCTAGATGGGAGATGGATTATGTTTGGTTATAATTAAAATGAAGTCGGTTAAAATATTAAATGCGAGCAATATCCAATACCATACACCCATTCTATTTTGAGCGACAGAAAATAAATCAAATTGCAAAGGTAAGAATCGAGGGCTATGGAATATTAAGCAATTATTCAGAACGCTGTGAGGCAGGGCAGCAGTTTTTTTCCATCTTATTTAAACGCATTTTAGAACAAGCAGTAAAGGAAATCAAAGACGTGATTGGAAAAGGAATCGCAATTCAAGGAGAAGAAGTCAAATCTCTCAGGTATGCTAATGATACTGTCATTTTATCCAAGTCTACAGAAGATCTGGATAAATTGCTGAATAATATGGGCAGTTTTGGAGAAAGAGAACAAGATTTTTAATAAAATTCCCAATCCAATGTTTTGGAATGTATTTGAATATAGTCAGTGGATGCGTAAAATATTAGATTGCCGGGCTGAGTGGCTCAGACGGTTGAGGCACTGGCCTTCTGAACCCAACTAGGCATGTTAGATCCTGGCTCAGTCCGGTGGTATTTGAAGGTGCTCAAATACGCCAGCATGATGTTGGTAGATTTACTGGCACGAAAGGAGCTCCTGCCTGACTAAATTCCCGTACCTCGGCGACTCCGAAAACCGTTCAGAGTAGTTAGTGGGATGTAGAACTAATAACATTATTATTATTATTATTATTATTATTATTATTATTATTATTATTATTATTATTATTATTAAATATTAGATTATAGAATGGAGTCTTAAGGGAAGCAGATGAACATTGTTACTTGGATAATAAAATAATCGCCTGGCAGAGTGGCTCAAACAGTTGAGGCACTAGCTTTCTGACCCCAAGTTGGCAGGCTCGATCGTAGCTCAGACCGGTGGTATCGGAAGGTGCCAAGATACGTCAGACTTGTGTTGGTAAATTTACTGGTACTTAAAAGAACTCCTGCGGGACAAAATTTCGGCACCTCGGCGTCTTCGAAAACCGTAAAAGTAGGTAGTGGGACGAAAAGCCAATAGTCTAACATTAAAAAAATGTTAGTAAAATAACTAACGATGGCAAAAGTAAGAAGGATATAAAAGTCAGACTAGCACAAGCAAGGTAGGACTTTCTTAAGAAAGTAAATTCATGACTTCAAGCATAGAGATGAAAAGTGAAAGGCTTTTTAAAGCGTTTAGTGTGGAGCGTGGCAGTGTACACGACTGAAACATTGGCAGTAAGTAGAAAGAAAGAAAGAGAACAGAAGTTTTCGAAATGTGGTGTTACAGAAGAATGGACCAATGATATGGAAATCTCATGGCGATAGATCAAGTCTGTACGGTGGGTAGACCGTTGAGAAGGGCATTGAAGTTTCGGCAGTCTATTCAGACAGTGAAGTCATGGAAATGTACACAACTGGTTCCAATCTCTGCCAAAAGATTCCCACGCGCAGGGCATTCTCAGCTTGGTGAGACAGTGGGAAAAGTACTTGTGTAACTTTATACATTCATTTCGAAATAAACCTTGCTGATTTCATCTTGTGGCACCTGTTCCGTTTTCAATTCATCCGCCCTTGTAATTAGCTCAAAGGTAGGTGAAAGATTGAACTTGATAGTACTTCATGCGCGATCATTGCTACGTTTATTGCATCACATGCCTCTGCTTCACTTGAATTGCCTGTTCGTAGAATGTTCATGGAATAGGTGCGTGATAACCAACTGTTCGTTTCCACAGCAGAAATACAGCGTTTAATTGTTTGTGAATAGGGCCGGATGTTGTTGAAATGTCATCTTTTTACCCTTTGCATTAGGACGTTGCTCGCTAGTATAGAAAGGATAATAACAGGTTTTTATTTTGTATTATATTGCATTTTTTGCCGATTTAGGATGGCTAGTCATTACTTGAACTTTCATGAAGGTTTTACGTCAATAGAATTCAGAATATTTTTTAGATAATTTTAACATGGCTTTCTAATTTATGCATATACACTGGCGGAACAAAATATCCAAGCACCAAGAAGGGGTTGTGCTAGATTAACGAATGCTGGTAGGCGTGTTTATACATCTGAAAAGATGACGTTGATTCAAATTTCCCGTAAATCGCATTAGCGTGGCGCTAGTAGCGGTCCCATGACGTACATCAGGTTTGCTTTAAATACGGGCTGTACTGTGCGAGAGCGTTAGTTACCTGTGAGATTGGACGGAGTGACTGTGAGTGGGTCAAGAATGCCTTTAAGATGACGAAGAGGCCAATATTAACAGTTCACTGCGATTGAACGAGGCCGTATGATAGGGCAACATGAAAGTGGATTTTCCTTTCGCGCTATTGCAGAATGACTTGGCAGGAACGTCTCCACTGTGGATACGTGCTGGCAGCGGTGGTCACGAGAAGGTACGCTCTCAAGAAGACCGGGCTCTGGACGTCCCCGTGGCACACTGAGAGGGAGAACCGCCGCATTCAGCGTATGGCTGTGGCGCAGTGGACTGGATTCACGAAGTCAAAAGGACTGCATCGCGATTGACCAATCTAAGGCATTTGATAGGGTAGATCATTTGAAACTACTGGCGAGGATGAGGGCTATTGGACTAGACAAAGGAGTGATTGAATGGGTGGCTATCTTTCTAGAAAATAGAACTCATGGAATCAGGGTAGGTGTAGCTTTATCTCTTCCTGTAATCATTAAGAACGGAATTCTTCAAGACAGTATTCTTGGACCTTTATGTTTTCTTATATATACGTTATATGAGTAAAGAAGAGGAATCAGAGATAAGGTTTTTTGCGGGTGGTGTTATTCAGTAAAGAGTAATAAATAAGTTACACGAGTGTGAGCAACTGCAACTTGACCTCGATAATGTTGTGAGATGGGCAGTAGGCAATGGTATGATGATGAACTGGATTAATTGTCACGTTGTGAGATTCTGTAATAAGAAAGGTCCTCTCAGTCTTAATTATTGCATTGATAGGGTGAAAGTTCCTTATGGGAACCACTGTAACTAGGTGTTAATATAAGGAAAGATCTTCATTGGGGTAATCACAGAAACTGGGTTGTAAATAAAGGGTACAGATCTCTGCACACGACTATTAGGGTATTAAGTGGTTTTAGTAAGGATGTAAAGGAGAGAAAATATAAGTCTCTTGTAAGAACCCAATTAGAGAACGGTTCCAGTGTATGGGACCCTGACCAAGATTACTCGATTCGAGAACTGGAATAAATCCAAAGAAAAGCAGATCGATTTTTTCTGGGTGATATCCGACAAAAGAATAGCGTTATGAAAATGTTGCAAGTTTGGGCTGGGATGTCGTGAGAGAAAGGAGACGAGCTGCTCGGCTAAGTGGTATGTTCCGAGCTGTCAGTGGAGAGATGGCGTTATGAAATTAGTTTGAATGGTGTTTTTAAAAGTAAGAAATATCACAATGTGAAGATAAAATTGGAATTCAAGAGAACAAATTGGGGCACATATTCGGTTATAGGTAGGGGATTTAGGGACTGGAATAATTTACCAAGATAGATGTTCAATAAATTTCCATATGCTTTGCAATCATTTAAGGGCTGGTAAAACAACGGACAGGAAATCTACCACCTGGGCGACTGCTCTAAAAGCAGATCAATGTTGATTGAAGTGAACTGTCTCAAGCACATGGAATACACCAATCTTCGCACCCGCCTCTACAGTCAGTCAGGTACCTCCGTGTACCTCAAGGCCGAGAAGAAATGGAAGCGAGATGGAATTGGAAATAACAGTTTATAATTTTTCGCTTCAGTTCGGAGTTATCCTTCCAAGTAGTTCTGTGAAAGAAAAATGCCAAATTGAATCCACCACAAAGTGTATTTTCAATTCAGCTAGTGAATGAAGTAGGAAAAGAAGTATTTACGATAGGCGGGAGTGTTTTATTTTGTAAATAGTGCAGTGTTTAAGTGAGTGTTGTACAGCAACACATTAACATCTGAAAGCGGTAACGAGTGCGAAGAACAGCAAGTGATCCCAGACTCTTCGGGGACAAAGTGCTGACACTACTTCCAGGAAATCATTATGTCCATATTTATCTATATCTTTAAGTAAATTAGGAGAAAAATAGAAAAAAACGGTCGGTAGATGCAGAGTGCATCTTGGCTCGTAAGTGGCCACGGCTGGTCCGTTGTCGAATAACTCTGCGCTCTGACCGGCCAACCGAGCAGAGGAGGGGTTGCCACGGCTCTACCGTCTCTGCATTCGGGAGACGAGACAGGACTGGTCCTAACCGTCGGCTGTCCTGAGAATGGTTTTCCGTGGTTTTCCATCCTCCTGCACTAAGTCGAATGCCGGGACAGTTCCTAGTATAGGCCACGGCCGCCAACCCCCTCACCTTCTCCGAGCACCTCCTTCACTGTAACAAATGCCCCCGGCCAGAGGGACGGTGTCACCGTCTAAGAGGTTCTCATTCCCCTTCAGGGAAGGAACGAGAACGCTTTAGTAGTAGTTGTAGTAATTAGGAAATCATTATTTTTGTAAAAACAAGAGCAACGCAGTGAATAGAACAGCGATATAACAAAACCATTGTTACACAGTCACCAGAATTCAGTTTGGTCAAATATTTTAAAGTCTTTTCTTATACTTATTTTATAGCATTTTCCCGTAAATTTAAGGACATTTTGTTGATCATTTTCAGTGACATTTTATGTCATGAACATCCGCCCCCCTATTTACAAAGAACAACAGATAGGTGATCGACTGAGCGAGTTGGCCGTGCTGTTAGGATCGCTCAGCTGTGTTCTTGGTTCGAAACCCACTGTCGGCAGACCTGAAAATGGTTTTAAATGGTTTTCCTTGTTTTACCATTTTAACACCAGGCAAATGCTGCGGCTGTACCTTAACTAAAGCCACGGCCGCTTCCTTCCCACTCCTAGCCCTTCCCTATCCCATCGTCGCCATGCGACCTCTCTGTGTCGTATGTAAAGCAGACTGTAAAAAATTGTAAAGAAATATGATCGACAGACAATGGTGCTTTCTTAAACAGAGTAAGAAAATGATTACAGTGAATGTAATTCTGCCAATGTTCGCTCACCTACCTATCTGTTTTCACCACGTTCATTTGTCCATAGATGAGATATTTCTTCAGATCTCACCTGCTGCTGTATTAGTTTCATTAGATACCCCCAGGACCTTATCATCACAACAACAAGACACCAACATCAATTGAAGTAAATGTTACGTTTGACCTGTTTAATGCGTGATTGTGTCATGGGGAACAACTATCTGCACTTCCTTGGAGAGGACTTCTTCCCTGTACGGAGATTAGTTCCATTGGCTGTTTGATGCCCACTGGAGCTCCGGTCCACTTCAGTAATCAAGTTCCTATGTCACTTAAACGTTGCACCCCGCAGCACTGATGAGTCTCGCGGGTCCCGTTCACCCGACCTCAATCCATCGCGGACTTTATCCTATGGGGACACTGCAGGCGTCTAGTTTATGATACATCAGTGGATAAGTGGTAAGTCGTCTAGCAAAATTCAGTTCAATTTTTGAGGTACTAGAGATGCTGGACTGTGCCCGGGCGTCTCTATAATGTCGTGCAGGTTAACTGCTTTCTCGTTTAGAGAGGCTATTTTGGATATTGATACGAGTATTATGCTTACGAGTGGAGTATTATACTTAAATGTCGGAAGATAAAATAATAATAATAATAATAATAATAATAATAATAATAATAATAATAACTGCGAAAGCCGGGTTGATTTAATCTAGACGGTAGAGCACTGACCTTCTGTCTCCAAGGTGGCAGGTTCGTTCCTCGCTCAGTCCGGTGATATTTGGAGGTGCTCAAATACGCCAGCCTAGTGTCGGTAGATTTATCGGCACGTAAGAAAACTCCTGCGGAACAAAATTCAGGCACCTCAGCGTGTCCAAGAAGCAGTAAAAGTAGTTAGTGGGGCGTAAAACCAATGATATTATTATTAACTGTGAAAGGTCGTAATAGATGCCTGTTTGTTTGAATTTTGTTTCTTCGGAGTCCTTTAGCGTGGCGGAAACCAAATAGAATCGTTATCTACCGGGTGAGTTGGCCGTGCGGTTAGGGGCACGCAGCCGTGAGCTTGCATCTGGGAGATTGTGGGTTCGAACCCCACTGTCGGGAGCCCTGAAGATGGTTTTCCGTGGTTTCCCATTTTCACATCAGACAAATTCTGAGGCTGTACCTTAATGGAAGTCCGTAGCCGCTTCCTTCCCACTGCTAGATCTTTCCTATCCCATCGTTGCCTTAAGACTAATCTGTATCGGTGCGGCGTAAAACAAATCATATGGAAAAGAATCGTCTTCGGAACAGATGGTCCACTACTAAGTGACTGAACCAATAAGGTTTGCAAGAGGAACATAGCTGAATTTTTAAAATATGGAAATGGTCACTTGTAAGGCGAGGGAGGGGAATTTCGTCGTTAAAATGGACACAAGATATTGATGAACTCATTTGTGGCAGTGTATATTACTCCAAATTTAAGTCTTACCGTAAACTGGTGTTAATTTCAGGGGCCAACTTAGAGGCAAATTTTGGCAAACCCACATGTAGTATCTAGCGCGCTTCCTCACGCTCCACCATGGGACTAAGCCTCAGACCTGAGTAATGGAAATCGGGGTCACCGAATCACTTTACAAATATCCTGAGTGTGATATTTCCTCTCCAGGATTATGTGGCGGGAGTGCCACATATCAAGTCTCGTGCACCTACCGTGAGCCTTGCCCCTGGCGATTACAGCACTCCTGCAGGGGCAACACAGTAACACCGATAAGTGTCAGACTGTTTGTACACTCACAAACACACGGAACTGATAATCAAATCTACTCTAAGCTCCTAAAATGAATCAATATTTGATATTTTGGAACCGATGAGCTTGTGTGACCTTGAGAAAAATACTATTTTCTCATTTCAGGTTTATTTAGGAGCGCTCAGTTGGCTCTGGAGGACGTGATCGTCAGGAAGTGGTGAAGTTTACAAATGCGGTTTCTGAAGAGGCAAAAAGCATAAGAATCCGGTGTTCACTCGGCCTTCAAGAGAAATGAGTATTAGTTTGAATACTGGTCTTAGTGCTAACCACTGCGTGCCAAGGTTAAGGCATAAATGAAGCCCCATACTCTTCACATTCCACAATACTTCAGGAGTGCGGAGGGAATACCGAATAATAAATATCAAATCTTCCGCCCTAGTCTTTGTCCTGAACGACTACAGCACTCTTGAAGAAATCACTATATTTATTTTTCTAATATGAAAGTACACAGGTAATGGAATTCGAAAAGTACCTTTTATACATTTGATATTTGTACATATCAATTATCACTTATGGGTAACTCCTAAAACATGTAAGGGAATCGGAATAATTAATAAAGAAATACTACGAGGTTTGTCCGGAAAATACGTATAAAAGTTGAATAATAACTTTATTTGACAATTATTCAGGTATTACAATATGGTCTCCTTCAAAGTACTCTCCCTGAGACAAGATGCACTTCTGCCAACGCCGTTTCCACTGTTGATAACATTGTTGAAAGTCTTCAGTTGTGATGCTGTTCAGTTGCCGTGTCGTTTCTCCCTTGATGGCTTCCACATCACCCAAGTGCCGCCCCCGAAGCACCATTTTGCATTTCGGGAACAGGAAGAAGTCACAAGGGGCTAAATCGGGTGAATAAGGCGGATGGTCTCTCACGGTGATTGAGCTTCGGGCCAAAAACTCACGCACAACGAGTGACGTGTGAGCGGGCGCATTGTCGTGATGAAGGATTGTCTCCGTAAACTTGTTGCAAACACTCAAAAATCTCACGGCCATTCTTACCTAGTTTGGCAAGAAACTTGATGTTGATGCGCTGTTCCTCAATCAGAGAGAGCTCCATACCGACGGCAGATGAAAACGGGTAACTTTCAACAAGCAGCCGCACACTGCTACTGACACGCAGAGCTCTCCGACTCGAACTGAGCGTTGAGAAGATTGGCGACAACAGCAGTGCCACCTGGCGGCGCCTCCACGATACGTGATACGTCACCCCGACGGATTTATACGTATTTTCCGGACAAACCTCGTATTAAGACTGTACGTCAAATGACAACATGGTATTAAGAAAACCATGAGTAAAGACATGATTTGCACTGAAATCTACATCAACATAATACACTGGCGGAAAATGAAATCCCAACACCAACAAGATATATTAATTTGGAGGAATGCAATTTGGGCTAAGGGATTGTCTGGGTAACATATTTGCTTGATTAAAGTTTCCAGGACGCAGGTTCAAGTATGCACGAGAAGACATGTGACATGATGGTACGTTAATAGCCGCTGTAGTCGCCACGATTGTGAATGGAAGCATGCAAACGTGAATGCATTGTGCCATACAGGTGCCGTATGCTATTTTGTGGGATGGCGTTCCACTCCAGTTGCACTTGGTCAGTGAAATCAGCAACGGTTAGGCCTAATGCTGTTATTGGATAAAGCTGGATTTGTCGTCCCATTATATCCCATACGTGCTTAATAGGCGAAAATTCTGGTGATCTCGCAGGCCAGCGCAACTAGCCAACACTCTGTAGAGCAGCGATATGAGGATCAACGTTATCCTGGTGGAAAATACCCCCTTGAATACTACGAAAGAATGGCAACACAATCACCAGTCTGACATCCAAGTCCGCTGTCACGTTTCTTGGGATAACGACGAAAGTGCTCCTGCTGTCAAAGGAAATCGCTCCCCACATCATAACTCCTGGTGTAGGTCCAGTGTGTGGACATGCCGCAGACTGCATGGTTCCAAGTGCTCACCTGGCCTCCTTCTTACCAATCTAGGACCATCACCTGGCACCAAGACAGAAACGGCTCTCATCTTATAAGTTATAACACAACAGATCTCCACTCCACCCTCCAATGAGCTCTAGCTTGATACCACTTCAGTCGCAAATGTCAGTGATTCGGAGTTAGTGGCATGAATGCCACAGAATATCTGGCTCGGAGCTGTCCCTCAAGTAATCGATTTATATACAGTTCGCTGCGTCACTCTGGTGTCAACTAGAGCTCCAATGGCTGTTGCAGATGCAATACGCTCCACCACAGCCATGCGATGAATACGGCGGTCTTCCCTCTCCGTAGTGGCCTGTGTGCGGCCGGATCCCGGTCTTTTTGAGGCAGTGACCGTTGTTGCCAACACCGATGCATTGTCGATACATCTCTGCTGATTCTTTGTGCAAAATCGCGGAAAGAACATTCACCTCCCCGTAGCCCTAATACGCGGTCTCGTTCAAACACAGTAAGCTGCTGATACTGCCTTTTTCGTCTTCTTAAAGGTGATAAATTCATTCGGTTCACTCTGTTTAACTCACTTTGTCATATTATTTGAAATTGTCTCAATATTACGCTAATACAGCCGTAAATACGAGGATGACAAGAACATGAAACATAATTTTACGAAATGACTGTAGATGCAAACATAAGTACAGGTTACCTATATCCGATTAGTAAATAATATCTTGTGGTTTTACACAGCGTGTCCTTGAAAAATGTTCTAGTATTTACAGATTAGGCAACACGCAAAAGACGAAGGAAAAAAAGGTCCTATAAACATGGGTCGCAAACCCAATAACTTCGGAGTTATGGTCCGCTAGAACTACAGAGATCTAACTCGCTCGGCTGTTTTCATTTTCCCAGTTGTATAATCATATATTTTTCCTTTATCGCAGTTCTGCATTTCCGCTGGCACGTTCCCATAAGCGATGTAGACGAGGATTCATATCCTGAGACGAAATTTGCCTGTGATTTGGTTGATTGAGTATTAAATAATGAGGAGTTTCTGGTCTATTGAACCTATAACTCACATTTTATTATAACGAATTCTGAATATGTTAAATGTCATATCACCAGAGCTAGGGTTTTGATGACGTGCCAGCTTTTATTTGGATCACAACAGACATTGCTAACTTGTACAGAAATCCTAATCATAGTTCCCACATTGTAGAAATGCCAATTTATTAGGTTATTTTATCATTTTGTACTTCTAGGTCATTTTCTAAAATTATACGTCATTATTTGGTCATTTTATGGAATTTATTGAAAAACCTAACCCCATGGCACTACATCCCTTGAAGGGCCTTGGTCTACCAAGCGACCGCTGCTCAGCCCGAAGACTTGCATATTTCGAGGTGTCGTGTGGTCAGCACGACGAATCCTCTCGGCCGTTATTCTTGGCTCTCTAGACCAGGGTCGCCGTCAAATAGCTCCTCAATTCTAATCACATAGGCTGAGTGGACCTTGAACTAGCCCTCAGATCCAGGTAAAGATCCCTGGCATGGCCGGGATTCGAAACCGCCCGGGTAAGAGGCAGACACTCTACCCCTACACCACGGGGCCGGCATGGAATTTGTTTGACTATTTTATACTTTTTGTGTCATTTTCTTACATTTTTGAAAATTTTGAAGCATTTACGCGTGTGGTATTGGGTATTATCGGGACTTGCAGTGAGAATAAACACGAAGATTTGAGAATCTTCACAACGCGCTGTCAGTCCGGGGACCAAATAAGTTTGCTCATCACTTACTGCTTGGAAATAATCACATTCCAGGAGAGACACCTCCAACTGGAGTAGTCTTCCTCGTGAATAGTCGAGATTTTCTTCTGAAGATGCGGTGCAAAGTTCTTTGCGAAACGTAAAGAATTTTACCATGTTTCCTTGACATGCCAAAAGCCCAAACCCTTATTATAATATCTAGATATAACATAAATGTAGGCTTTACCAACTCGATTAGTAAATTGATTGTAAAATTTCGTTAAAAATTTATGTTACATTTTAAAGTTTTCGATTCATTTTGCTGGATGTTTGCCATCATTTTATAGACCAATTTTAAACACTTTAGGTCATCAAAATCTCGGCCGTGAATATCACAGTAAATGTCGAATATCTCAGAATGTTTAATTACAATACCGAAACCATAACTGGAAAACGCAATTGGCCACCGTGTCCGAGTGGCCAGCACTGTGGTACGAAACCCAACCAGCGTTGCCAACCTCCAAAAATTGAAAAACCATACAGAAATTCAAAATAAACTGTATTATTTATCGTAAAACCGTACTGTACTAATATTCACCAAAATACACTAAAATTTAATAGAGTGCGTGCAATAACAGAAAGTAGCAATAATATTAAACAGGGTTACTTAAGTGAAACGTAACATAGAAATAAGGAAATGTAACATATATACTTTGCCCTTTCTTCATATGTTGGATCAGGACGCAGCCACTTCCTGCACAGTCTATACTCACCCACGACTGCCTGTACTTCTGTTTCCTTCAGAGTGTTCTAACAGAAAGTTTTAATTTTTTGGGCGTCGAAGGACCTGCTTTATTTTTGGAACGAGATGTTAACCGCATCTTTACTTATTCAAGATAAACGCCAAAGAAAACAATATATACTTAATATACACAAGTAAGCTAACCAACAAGAAATTAAAGCACTGCACTGTCACGCGAAAGAATTTGTGAGTACATCACAATATTATTCATAAGTTGACGAAATCACGTTATCCATGAGAAATACTACTAGGTGCTGCACTGTTACATGTTTGATGTTACACCGCACTTCAAACAGGTTAAGAAACGATTGGCGAAGTTCCACGAGATCCACAGCTGATAGTCTGAAGTAGGGTAATCCCGGCCGCAGAGTGCGACAGAAAAGTCCCACGTGTCGGACTATTCAGGGGCTTCATTAGTTGATCTGAAACCAGATCGTAGGTGAATCACAACATTCAAAGCTTGGGAGTCCCCTTGAGAAATGGGGGCCATGTCATACATGTCCAGAAAATGAGGTATGTACAAACAGAAGAAAAAAATAATTTTGCATACAAAATCTGAACATTTCCAATAATAAAACATGTTAATTTCAAAATTTCGCAGAATCGTGTATAACGCGTACGGTTTGATATCGAAACCGTACACCTTACATAGAGAGCTGAGAGCCGTGAATGTAAGGTTCAAACCTTACGGTTGGCAACGCTGTTCCCAGCCATAAACTAGTAAAGGTGGAGTGGAGGCGAGGCAGCTCATCCTTCTAGAAAGTGAAGTTAACAACAGAAAGAGTCTTCGTCATGATGACTTGCACCCATTATTCGTAAACAGCCAACTGGGAATCACACGCCTTGGATCACACGCACGGTAACCAGCAAGGTCACATCATGAAATTACCGATTGTGACCCGTTTAAAAGGCCTTGGGAAGCATTTACATTGTAAAAAATCACAATAGCACCCGTTTTGGGGAAGAAAATAACAGGCCAATAAAGACTACAATCTGTTTAAGTTATTAAAAGTTAAGTCTGAACATAGTTTAATTTTCAGAAAAGTAACATGGGCTGCACGATATAATCTGTTAAATGGTTGACATCTATGTTCTTGGTTGTAGGGACGAACTCTTGGCGTAGTTGAATTTCATTTAAGGATGCTCACTACGAATAGATTTACAGGCACTTTAAAAATAATCCACCGGAGAAAAATTCCGGCACTTAGGAGTCTCAAAAATTTCTTAGAAATTGAGGGAACGTTTAACACATGGGGTATTCTTCTCAAAATTTCCTGAAGCATTTCATCAGGCATCCCATATCACATCACATAAGGATTCTTAGCCAAGATTTACAGCCGGATGTTATTCTTGACTCCTTAGTCCCGTTTGCTGATATGGGGTCGTGGTTGAGGTGAGATGAAATTACATGGCATATTTTTACGGCCGGATGCCCTTTCTGACCCCAACATAATTTGAGGAGTAAATGAAGATGAAATGAATGACGATGAATGCAATTGGGCAAGGAAGTGGAAGGAATCGGTTGTGGCCAATGAGTTGGAAATGCCCCAGCATTTACCTGGAAGTGAAGATGGGAAACCACAGAAAACCATTTTCAGGGCAGCCGACTGTGAGGTTTGAACCCATTCGTCTCGCAAATGCAGAGCTTGGCACATAGCCGAAATACGTTAACACGCGTGGCCTCCTCCCTCGGTAGACTAACCATACTGTGCAGGGATATATTCAACTACAGTATTCCATGTTTTAAGTGCTTGGCAGTGTGTTGTGTTCTGTGTTAATACAAATGTGTGTACTAAGACAAACACAAAGATCCACTCCCTGAGCCAGAGGTATTAACGAGAAATGGCTAAAATCCATGGCATGTGAGGGGATCGAACTCGAGACCATTTGGACGAAGAGCTGCTACGCCGACCATTCAACAAGGAAGCCGGACACAGTGTAATAATAATAATAATAATAATAATAATAATAATAATAATAATAATAATAATAATAATAATAATGACTACGTGGCCCAGGCGGCAGCGCGCCGGCCTCTCACCGCTGGATACCGCGGTTCAGATCCCGATCACTCCATGTGATATTTGTGCTGGACAAAGCGGAGAGGGGACAGGTTTTTCTCCGGGTACTCCGGTTTTCCCTGCCATCTTCCATTCCAGCAACACTCTCCACTATCATTTCATTTCATCTGTCAGTCATTAATCATTGCCCCAGAGGAGTGCGGCAGGCCTCGGCAGCCGGCACAATTTCTATCCTCGCCGCAAGTTGGGGGCTTCATTCATCCCATCCCTGACCCGGTCATTGACTGGAAAACAGGTTGTAGGTTTTCAATAATAATAATAAGGAATATTCTGGGCGTAGAGAAAAAAAGAAGGGTATAGACTCAAATCACGTAAATCTACTGAAAGACTATCCAACCTTGCCGCAGACATCGGGAAACAAAGACTGAAATTCTATGGATACGTTAACAGACTATCGTCTTCAAGGCTAACCCACACGATTTTGACATATACAACTTAAAGAACGTACCATGGATACAAGATGTTAAAAATGATGTGTAAAAGGCGCAGATAGAAACATCAGAAATACTGTACAGAAACATTTATCGTCAGAAGATAAATAGATGGGTAGTAAAGCCAGAGAATGAAGTCCCTAAAACATTGGGGACTAAGTGGTCAGAGGAAGGAAAACTGGCACACAGTGAAAGAATGAAAGTAATATGGCCTAATAGAAAGGCGAATCATATAAGTAATGCGTTATCCAACAGGGTCCATACGCAAATAATAATAATAATAATAATAATAATAATAATAATAATAATAATAATATCAAACAAGAATTGGACATCCACTTACCTAATGTTTTCAGAGTCACTATTGTGCATGCGCTTTTAAGCACATATGAATATACCGACATGAGCCAGTCGCAATTTAATACCCTTCAGTTCATCATACAGCTGTGAGCTTTCATACAAATGTTTTAGAGATCAACGCATAACTACTGTAAGCTACTCTGATGGCACATGTTCAAAAATTCATGAAATTCAAAATTAATTTCCTAGTATTCATGCCTCCAAACATTTGTGTCAGCCGGTTTATACATGGCACATGTTCAAAAATTCATGAAATTCAAAATTAATTTCCTAGTATTCATGCCTCAAAACATTTGTGTCAGCCGGTTTATACGTGTGTGGATGATATCAATTTTCAAACGAATTAATCCAGAAAGGCTGCTGCAAGTTAAATGAAGTTAACTCAATGGTAGCATCGTGTTTGATAGAGAAGAGACTCTCCAAGCCTTCTTTTACCTGTAACACTTTCACTTTGCTACTATCAAATGTCCATTAAAACTGAGCAAGTCCAATGTGCTTTTTAGCGGTTTACTGCAGAAGAATGCTGTGGTGGTATCTTTTTCATAGGTCGTGGTTGGTTCTTTCACTCCCTTCCATCATCTCAAAGCACTTGCTTAGGCAGAATTGGTGTACCCACCTATGTACTGGACATTTAGTATTATACGACGGTTGATATGTAATTATAGCACCGAGCGACTTGGCTGTGCAGTTAGGGTCGCGTAGCTGTGAGATTGCATTGGGGAAATAGTGGGTTTGGACTCCACTGTCGGCAACCCTGAAGATGGTTTTCCCTGGTTTCCCATTTTTACACCGAGCAAATGCTGGAGCTGTACCTTAATTCCACAGCCGCATCCTTCTCAGTCCTAGCCTTCTCCCATCATTGCATCGCCGAAAACCTTCGATGTGTCAGCGTGACGTTAAACCAATATATATATTGAACCCTTTAGGTCCATATTGAGGGATACCTACCTTTCTTACCTATCAGCAAAGTTCATGAGATCTGTCTCTTGGGTCGTATCGGGTTCTTCGTCACTTGCTGAGGTAAAGGTAGGGTTCAGTAATTCTAATCTATCTACTGGAATGAAAGGTCTGTTTAAAAGATTCCTATTTATTCAGGAAATTTCTGAAGCCATCTGATATGTCAATGGTATCATAGAAGTCAATTGTGTCCACTGGACACCACAATCATTTTTACATAAACGTCAGAACACTGGTGTGAGACTTTAACGTAACTGCCTGACGGGCATTCTTACTAGAAACCATTGTCTCAATTATTAATCATTTAAGAAAGGAAAGTCTGGAAATTCTTAAATTCGGCTTCCATGTGAGACCACATGTACCATCATAGTGATTCGTTATGGTCCAGCCCTCGTAACACGAACTCTGGACTCTGGGTATAATTAAGGCAGTCCAATTGGTGTGTGCCACACAGTGGTTCTACGGCATGGACCCTTAATTGAATCGATGTGACCTGCGTCTATGTCATGGACCGGCATCTAATCTTCTAAGTTACTTTAAAGTCATTGTGGATGATGACAGCAAGGAAATGATGCTACAATGGCATATGGCCCTAATCCAAGTCACTGAGGTTGATGACCCCCTGACCATCCAAGTTTCTAGGCTGAAGGCTAAATACAATTAAGTTACATCGGTTGATGACCAAAGTTTCCACTTTACTATCCCCAGCACATTCACTGCTCAATCAATCAAAGTTCAATAATTTCAACAATAGCAATGCTCACAAACTTTGTGGCAGTAAAATCCATTTCCTTCGGATATGTCCCTTTAATCGTTACTTTATTTTTTAATATTCCCCAGAAAACAAACTAAAATTTCCAGAATGCATCCCCAAGTTATTCGCTTGATTAAAGTTATTTCAAAATGCGGTTTCACTGAATTTAATAATTAAATAAATTTAAATGATTTGACGAAATGTTAACGAACAACAAATTTTATCTCCGCGGACTCTGGTTTCTTCACAAATTCCTACGCAGCTGTGATGTGAATTCAATATTGTGATGTTTGTCTGGCTGGAAAAGAATTGTTACATAATTCATGTCCAGTTATATATCTTGTCTCACGATTTCACACTTTAAAATCTAATCTAGTCCTAACCGTTATTAACACTTGGATATCCTAATAATCTACGTACAAACCAAACAACTCGCCATATAATTACGATGTCATATCTCGTCATTACCATTTATGAATTTTGCACACCCCTCACAGACAAACCGATCATCACAACCATCGCTCTATATTTTGGACAACCCTAACTTTGGTTACTCTGTTCCTTATACTCAAAGTTCGTGATTTCAAATGTTTATTACGTCCCTAATTACAGTATTTCACAATACTCAGATCATTACCGGCTATGAATTTCAAC
Organism: Anabrus simplex; assembly: GCF_040414725.1. Lineage (NCBI taxonomy): Eukaryota > Metazoa > Arthropoda > Insecta > Orthoptera > Tettigoniidae > Anabrus > Anabrus simplex. The sequence goes on along the minus strand of NC_090266.1, from coordinate 959,973,258 downwards.
TAAATCCAGCATTTTAACGTTTTCCCTGGCCGAGAATACAGTACAATCTCAATTCCACGCCTGTCCCGTTATCACAGTTGAGGCCTTCCCCCCCCCCCCCCAAGTTCGCTTGGCAGTTACATGAAACACCTGGTTTATTCACAGTTGACTGACTTCTCAAAATGCTCCCTTTAAACTCTGCCGACATAATTAAACAAATACGATATTCTAACCAACAAAATGCACAGATTATGCTTCAAGATACACACACTAATTATACGCGTCGCCAATTAATACCGCTATGGATTTCTACGAATTTCTTTCCATTCTCAATATTATAAAATATTCCTCAGGCTATCATGTCCCGGCTTCAATGACAGGACTCTAACCTGATTCGCACATCTCATCTCAACTCATATAAAACATTCCTCGGGCTTCCGTGTCCCGGCTTCAATGACAGGACTCTAACCTGATTCACAAATCTCATATCAACAAAACTAACCTCTGTTTCCCAGCTCCACAATCATCATCGACAAAGAACTGGAATAAAATCCTTACTAGAAATCTCGACGTCTAATATCGCACAATGCTTTAATCATGAATAACTTCGCATAAATGATATCGTATTTAATAACTAAATTTTTACGAGAAATGACTGAAACATTCTACTAGATCTTTTTATTGTCAGTCAGACACAGTTTAAAATGGGCATAGAAAAACGTTTCTCTCCGTGACCAAATTCATCACCCTAGGTTCTCACCCGACAGCGCTCTTCCACTCGATTGAAAATGAGTAACCATGGATTATTATTATTATTAACGTCAAATTGCAGACAGAAAAATTTTACGTCGAATGAACATCTTAATTTGGCATCACAAAATATAGGCAGTACACTCACACGGATGACGATCTACATTGGACGTGATATCACTTCGAAACCCTATTCAATAACTTTTACAACATTATACGGCACTCGCAAGACTTCAAAATTTTTATCCAAGTGGAAAATGAAACAAATGACTCCTTTAGTCGTATTTTCACATTTACAAAACTTAGTAGGGATGACCACTGCGTCGTATATCCCCATTCAAATACACTTTTAGAGATCATGAGACAAGATATAAGAGGTAGTAAGATGGAAAGTCACCTACCTCATGTAGTCACGCCAGTGTTCGTCATAGGGCTCACCTGCGACCCTGGCATTTTATTTAGCCATTTTTACATTCATGGCTTTACAAACCATTATGTTTCTTCAGGTTTCCTGGAATAAAGCATTAAAAAAAAAAGAAAATACCCTTCACTTGTTTGCTGAGTGCACACGATGGATTATAATTATTTCCGCACACGAATTACTTAATCGCATTAGAACTTATTCAGTACTTTGACCGTCCTATCTGGTACAATTATTTCACTCAAGAAAACTATCTCCTCACGGAGTCAAGACCTAGCCACACTGGCTAAAATCTGCAGTTGAACTCAGTCTACTTTCGTTGTTTGATTTCGCAGAGCAGCTCAACAATTTTTCGCCCGCTTTGTATCACAAATGCCGGAGAAGGAGACTTCGTCATGGCGTCCCTTCATATTTATAGCAGTTACCCCCTCTCTTCGGATCTCTCCCTTTGCCGCCAAGAAAATTTCTATAAATTTTCTGACTTACCTAAACTGTAATTTCAAGAGTTTTGAAAGTGACTATATGCTTGCTACATTTCTGGCGGTAGTGTTCATGGACATTTAAAAATTTTACGGGTTCGATTTGTGAGATGATTGACCCCCTTTGATAGACACTATATTTTTTTGACTTGGCTTGGATCACGCCATGTACACGCGCTTTGAAATAGTTCACAAAAATGACTTGAGATTCTTCCGCCATCGACACGTGTGGCTGACATCACGTACCCCAGAGCGTGGGACCGAAGGTAATCACCCCCTCGTCACGTGTCAAATCCATGCTATCAAGAATCCAACTTTTAAATGATTGTCGATTTATACATAATGTTCTTAGGGCACAAAGGTCATGGGTTCAATATGTGCGTTATTTATACACTTGGAAATTAAGTGGTTGTGCGTAACATGCCTTCTCATTAACAAGGCTGCTATTGTGATTTTTTCAATGTAAATGCTTCTCAAGGCCTTTTAAACGGGACACGATTGGTTGTACGAAATACGTATGACAACAACCGTCTAGACTTGAAATTATTACTGATAAAAGGACAAGTCAAATAATTCAGATTCCAAGAATCAGTCCTACACCACCAGATAGAGTACTTATTTTTCGTTCAAAAGCGACAATTTTCTATTTGTTATGCATTCAGTATGACGACTAACAAAGCATAAGGGCATATTTTAGATAGTGTTGGCACCTCTAACCCCGCCAGTACTTACTCACGGCCATCTATGTGTTGCTTTGTCTCGAGTGCATTTCTTCAATAATTTGAAACTACAAACAGTGCCTGAAGGTCTACTACTTCCAATGTAGTATATAAAGAAGTGCTTTAAAAATAGCACTGATTCCAATGATTACTAGATCCGCTACGTATCATGTTCAAAATGCTAATTATTATAAATTACTCTTATCATCACGAATATGCTGTTTACTTCTGGAGGAGAATTTTTAATATCCATCCGTCGAATTATGAAGGGGCATGTATAATAATAATAATAATAATAATAATAATAATAATAATAATAATTATTATTATTATTATATCTGTAAGCCTATAGAGGACATGATTAGCCCAGTGGCTTGTCTACTGGCCTTTAATTCGTGCGGCCGAGGTTTGAATCCCGGTCGATCTTAGGGAGGAATTTTCTGATGGAAAATGACGTGCGTCGGGAATAAAATTCGACCTTATGTTTTTCCAGAAAAATCTGCGTTTGTAGGAATCGAACCTATGCAAGTTTCTAACAGTATTGTGAAGGGAGCTCAGTTACGTACGTGGAACATGTAAACAATCAACTGGTTTTATGTACCTTCAAATTATACCCATAAGCTATGGAACATTGTTTCGTACTTGGAAATGAGTGACAGGAACGCGATATTCCGTTTCAAATAAATCTCATGTGTATTGTCCGGTAATAGAACCATTGCCGATTTGGTAAGGGATCGGATATGCAGATGGATATTAGCTGAATATTATCCTCCTGGTTCGTCGTATAACATCGAACACTATGAGAAAATTTGGTATGTGGGAATTACAGCACATATTCTGTTCGAATGCATTACGAGGGCTGGATTTTAAAATCAAAATAACTTTCCCAATAAACCCGAGTGAACTTTAGCGAACTAAGCTTGATTTTATCTGAATTTCACTGTTAAATTTTCCTTTTCCATACTCCTCCTGAGATACATCATGATATTATAGTTTGTGCTCACACTGGAAATCTTATTTTTCAATTTAAAATGCACTTCTCTGAAGCTCGGTAGGTGTACTATGTTAGACATCCGTTGATATAAAGTGATATCATTTTATTTCAAACGTGTGGAGAACCGGGCAAGTTAGCCGTGTGCGTAGAGGCGCGTGGCTGTGAGCTTGCATCCAGGAGATAGTAGGTTCGAATCCCCCTATCGGCAGCCCTGAAGATGGTTTTCCGTGGTTTTCCATTTTCACACCAGGCAAATGCTGGGGCTGTACCTTAATTAAGGCCACGGCCGCTTCCTTCCAACTCCTCGGCCTTTCCTATCCCATCGTCGGCATAAAACCTATCTGTGTCGGTGCGACGTAAAGCCCCTAAAAAAAAAAAAAAAAAAAAAAAAAAACCGTGTGGAGAAGTAACAGTTGCTTGCTTGAGAATACATTGGTAGAAGCCATCGTGAAAATAAGAGGAATTAAGTTAAGTAATTGATTGTGTTTCTTAAATTACTCTGTTTATATTTTACATTTCTTTTCTGCTATTTGAAGATCGTTAGTAAAGAGATCAGAAGTACCCAGACCCGATTTAGAAGTATATATCAAACGCGTCTAATGTCCACAACCCAGCCGGGAATCGAACCTGGGGTCCTATGAAACGAAGGCTACCACGCTGACAATTCAGTCAAGAAGTTACCGACCGGGCGAGTTGGCCGTGCGGTTAGGAGCGCGCAGCTGTGAGCTCGTATACGGAAGACAGTGGGTTTGAACCCCACTGTCGGCAACCCTGAAGATGGTTTCCCGTGGTTTCCCATTTCCACATCAGGCAAATGTACCTTAATTAAGGCCACGGCCGCTTCCTTCCCATTCCTAGGCCTTTCCTGTCCCATCGTCGCCATAAAACCTATCTGCGTCGGTGCGATATAAAGCAACTAGCAACAAAGAAGTTACCCTATTCCACGTATATGATCAGGGTATCAAAAGTCATGTAAATCCGCAAGCCTACTTAATTTTTCTGGTGTTTTAATTTCTCGCGTCTATGATATAGAAAGAAGTTCCAGGACAAGAAGTGTAATATTTTCCTACAATAAGTTACGGAGGTCCGTTTTGAAAGATTCACCAAACATTCCATGGCGTGGAACGGAGTCACTCAAAACAAGGAAATCGGCAGTTTCATATGAATATAGGCATACAATACACGGGATTTACAATTGTAAGTGGGATACTGACCTTTCAAAAGTGGAAATTTTAAGGACATATTTTTCACTCATCGGGATTGAACCACGGGCACCTTGTTGAGAAGGTGGAGACACATTTCTCTCTTTCTTAATCTGCTTACCCTCCAGGGTTGGTTTTTCCCTCGGACTTAGCGAGGGCTCCCACCTCTACCTCCTCAAGTGCAGTGTCCTGGAGCGTGAGACACTTGGTAGGGGTATACAACTGGGGAGGATGACCAGTACCTCGCCCAGGCGGCCTCATCTGCTATGCTGATCAGGGGCCTTGGTGGGGGATGGGAGGATTAGAAGGGATAGACAAGAAAGAGAGAGGGAAGCGGCCGTGGCCTTAAGTTAGGTACCATCCCGGCATTTGCCTGGAGGAGAAGTGGGAAACCACGGAAAACCACTTCCAGGATGGCTGAGTTGGGAATCGAACCCACCTCTACTCAGTTGACCTCCCGAGGCTGAGTGGACCCTCTACCAGCCCTCGTACCACTTTTCAAATTTCGTGGCGGAGCCGGGAATCGAACCCGGGCCTCCGGGGGCGGCAGCTAATCACACTAACCACTATACCACAGAGGCGGACTGGAGACAAATTTACTCAGCCATTACCCTCACCTTTAATCATTCAAATTTAGCTTCAAAGATCTTCCCTCGTCTTTCAATGTTCAGCTGTAGAGATTTATATATCCATAAGGGGTATTAATAAATCAGAATTCTAGCCAACAGAGCTCTGGTGAGAAGGTAATATAAATTTTACAAATACTGTGATGATGAATTGCATTCAGATCACGTTTTGTTCCATTGAATGCGACCAACCGCTCTGGAAATCGACATCAAGTTTACTCATTAATATTAAAGAACTAATTTAAATAAACATTACGTACGAATTAATCAATCAGTATTTGGCTGAATATTGTGATTACCTCATTACTAACAATCGAAGCCAATAGAACAGTAGTCACAATCATTTAAACAGCATTTCAACGTTTGAATACAAAGGAATGAGAGTTTAATATAGCAGTTAGTCTGCGGTACACATTTATCAACAAAGCCTTCACCTACTATTAGATCGTAGTTCAGTAACTCACTTTTGAAGGAATTCATAACACTCTTGTTAAGAGATTGATTTTTGATTGTACCTACCTCCATAACCATTCGCACTGCCGGTTGAGTGGCTCATGCGGTAGAAAGCTGGCCTTCTGATTCCAAGCTGGTGGGTTCGATCCCTGCTCTGTCCGGTGGTATTAGAAGGTGCACGCAAATGCCAGCGTCGTGTCGGTTGATACTGGAAGGTAAAATAACTCCTGTGGGGAAAAATTCCGGCACCTCGGCGTCTCTGAAAAACCGATAAAATTGCATTGAGTGGGACGTTAAACAAGTAATATTGTCAATCGGAACAATTTTTCAATTTAGGCCGTTTTCCGTACATATAGTACGTGTTGTAGAGATGTTAGTACAGAACAAAAATGGCTAACCAGACACCAGTGGGAACCGAACCCACAACCTCCCAATTTCACGTCGGTTGCTTTACCAATTGAGCTATGGTGGCCTAGGTCATTTTGTTCTGTTGGAAATGATCTAAGCTACAGATCTGCCACTACTGCCATCACACTGTAGAGTGCGTGCAACTCGCCCGTCGTGGGCCAAGTCAATGAATATTGAACTTTCATGACCACATTGTACTCGAAATAAACTGTCAACCTATTTAGTCGTGTTAATTACATATTGTACGTGTTGAAGATATATTAATTTAAGCTACCATAGCTATTCAAATACGTCAGCCTCGTGTCGGTAGATTTACTGGCACATAAAGTAACTCCTGCGGGACTACATTCCGGCACTTGGGCGTCTCCGAAAACCATAAAAGTGGTTAGTGGGACGTAAAGCAAATAAAACCTTACCTAACCCCATGGCACTACAGTCCTGAAGGGCAGTGGCCTACCAAACGACCGCTGCTCAGCCCGAAGGCTTACATGTTACGAGGTGTCGTGTGGTCGGCCGTTATTCTTGGCTTTCTAGACCGGGGCCGACATCTCAGACTCAGATAACTCCTCAGTTCTTATCACATAGGTTGAGCGGACCTCGAACCAGTCCTCAGATCCAGGTACGGTAACAATCCCTGACCTGGCCGGGAATCGAACCCGGGTCCTCGGGGAAATAGGCAGGCACGCTACCCCTACACCACGGGACCGGTAAAGCAATTATTATTATTATTATTATTATTATTATTATTATTATTATTATTATTATTATTATTATTATTATTATTATTAACCATTCTCAACAGGATATGTTTCACGAATCAAATTCTGCTCGACGTAAAGTACAGTACAGTTGATACTACTTATAGCTTGACTGTTGTATTGTGACACTGTTTACTGAAATAACATACGATAGACCATTCCAAGTGGACAGCTCCGTGTTCTCTGTGCTGAGAGCGAGCCCTGAAGGAGAGAGATAGCGAGAGACGGAGAGAAGTGAGGTGTAGGGACGGCATGTTTTATGAGAATGAAAAACAATCTTTTAAAAATATATAACAAAATAAATCTGTCCTTTTTTCCTACATTTCAGACGAAATCTGACATTTCTTTGATTTCCCAAACTTAGTGATCTCAGGGAAAATGGTTTGATGGTAATTAATGCGCAATCTTTCTTCCAACGCAACATCAGAAAAACATGGCCTAGTTTTACTCATATTCATGTTCATGATTGAAAATATATGTTCACAAAAGTATGTAGAGCCAAGGGTAGCAACTAATTTGCATGGCAATTTGTGGGTACTGCCGGTCCCGTGATGTAGCGGTACCGTGTCTGCCCCTTACCCGGATGCCCCGGGTTCGATTTCCGGCCAGGTCAGGGATTTTTACCTGGACCTGAGGGCTGGTTCGAGGTCCACTCAGCCTACGTGATAAGAATTGAGGAGCTATCTGACGGTGAGATTGCGGCCCCAGTCTAGAAAGCCAAGAATAACGGCCGAGAGAATTCGTTGTGTTGACCACACGACACCTCGTAATCTGCAGGCCTTCGGGCTGAACAGCGGTCGCTTCGTAGGCCAAGGCCCTTCAAGGGCTGTAGTGCCATGGGGTTTGGGATAATGTGTGGGTACTCATTTTGTTCCAAGATCTGGCAAACCGCAAGGAGGCCTCCTCGAATATTGTTACACCCATCTTTCATAATAGCGTTACACTGAAGCAGTTCTCTTTGAAGTTTGAATGGAGCCTTCTCAACATTTACAGAAAAGGGTGTCATTTAAAATGTTTAATTCGAGCGACATTTCTTCGATATTTCTAAACCATTGTCGAACTGCTTAAGGGGTTCACAATAACCAACAATCGGGCTTGGTTTATGGCGCCAAAGAGAGGAATAGCCTACTTCAAAATCTTCCTCTTGTAATTGTTTTTCGAACAACGAATGTTCCATCTTAAACAAGAAACATGTCCTATATAGGACAAAGGAGCATTTAAATTGCTAAGATGGTTTGTGATACCTGCTAAAAGGCAAAGTCAGCAACCCAGCGTGTGTGTTCTTACATCGCCATGGCCGCAGGGTAATGGGGAGCAAACTCCGGCAAATGCTGAATTGGAATTGCCTGATGCGACAGTAACAAGAAACTGGATCAGAGGCTGAATAATTGAATAAGATAATCTTTAATCTGCGATATGATGCTGATGTGTCACCTACAGGCTAAGGAGCTGTGATGACTAGAATGCAACAGCAGCGCGAGGTTTACATGTTGTCTCTTCTCGACAAAATACTTCCCACGAACATTCCTAAATATATTTCATTTTTTCCTTGTCCATTGTACTGTTATGACCACATGACACAAAATCTACCTCTATTACTATACCTGTAAATCGCACTGCTGTTTAAAACCGCTCTATCGTAATACATTGGTCGAGGTCGTGCAATTCCCTGCATGGAACAGTAAGGACGTTCTTCCGAATATAAAACAGACATGTCTGAGTAGTCATGAGCATGACTCAGACATATTGTAGGCTAGAGAGTTGAGTTGAATGAATTGTCGAATACAACCTAAGTTATATCAAGATTCATTAAACTAATAAGTAGAAAACCCTATAATTAGCATATCCATTTACTATAAACTTTTGACGTATAATCTACCTACTTTTAAAATACTGCAAATGAATCGAACTGCAGTATTATTTAAACCTCCCTATTAGTGGAAATGCAAGGAAGTGTATTATTTTCATATGTATTGAGAGCGAGAGGCGTAATAAAACCACAGACGTATGTTCCTTTCAGTGTGCCATGGCTGTTTATATTTCGCTCGCAGCGGAAGTTCGGCTCCCCGCCAATGTCCAGTGTTCCGATAATGAACCGTGTGTGTGTGTGTGTGTGTGTGTGCTGTCTCGCTGATCTGCGAATGTACCATTCAGCACTGTCTGCTGCGAGTCAACTGACTCGTGTGCCGTGAGCTCGGCGCTGCTGTGATTCGATTCACTCGGATAGTTGAATGAATCGATACACTGCTTCGAAGCATGCACTCAGTAGCCAACACTATTCAGTACACCCAGCTATAAATAACACTGGCTATATTCTCTATCAACAAGACTTTTTTTTTTTTGCTAGGGGCTTTACATCGCACCGACACAGATAGGTCTTATGGCGGCGATGGGATAGGAAAGGCCTAGGAGTTGGAAGGAAGCGGCCGTGGCCTTAATTAAGGTACAGCCCCAGCATTTGCCTGGTGTGAAAATAGGAAACCACGGAAAACCATTTTCAGGGCTGCCGATAGTGGGATTCGAACCTACTATCTACCGGATGCAAGCTCACAGCCGCGCGTCTCTACGCGCACGGCCAACTTGCCCGGTATCATCAACAAGACTAAACCAATGAATTACATTCTTCAATGTGGAAATCCAATACGTTTTGATGATAAAAATTAACAGGAATAATAATAATAATAATAATAATAATAATAATAATAATAATAATAATAATAATATGAGGGGCGTTCCAAAAGTAAGTTTACATGACTTGTATCTGCTATAAGCTTTATACTAGACTGACTGGAATTGTAGCGGATCTTTGGCGAGTCGACTTGAGCAGTGATCCAAGAAGAAAGTGCGTGTTGTTATTTGTTCTCTCAACGCGAGGAATTTGTCAGATACAGAAATTCATTGTCAGTTGGTGGACAAAAATGTAATGAGACGTCAAGTGTGGCAAAATGGTGCTCCGAATTTCAAACCAGGAGAATGACAGCAGTAGACGGTGTGCGGAGTGGCGCGGCAGAGAAGTAATTTTCATCTCATTCCAGTTTTGAAGGAACATCGTAGGGCACATAGGTTTCAAAGTGATGACGTCAGAACGATAATGAAACGCTGGCTCAAGGATAGGATACCACATTTTACGAGGCATTGAAGAACTGTCCCACGGACAGTCAAATGCCTCAATTATTGCCATAGAGACTACGTGGAAAAATAAAGTCCTAAGTGAAGTGTGTTATGTACAAACTATTACCAAGCGAGTTGGCTACAAGTCACGTCGTTGTGAGCTTGCGTTCGGGGGATGGTGGGTTCGAACCGCATTCTTGGTAGACTTGGTAGTCTTACCCCACATCGCCATAAGACTTATCTATGTCGGTGCGACGTAAAACGAACAGAAACAATCACTGGGATGATTCTCGGAATATTGATTTTATGTCCCACTAAACTACTTTTATGGTTCTCGTAGAAGTCAAAGCGCTAGAATTTTTGTTCTGCAGGAGTTTCTTTATGTGCCGGTAAATCTACAACACGGTGCTGGCGTATCTGAGCACCTTCAAATACTGTATCACTGGGCTGATCTGGGTTCAAAACCATCAACTTGGTCTCAGAAGGGCAGCGCTTCAAGCATTTGAGCCTCTCAGCTGATGTGTTCGGTGTGTGAAACATTTCCTGACGAGTTACTTCATTTAATTTGCGATGAGGCCAAGCACATTGGATGTGAAAAGATACTTATTTAATGCAGTAAAAATAGACGTGAAAATTTCCTTGGCTGTGCTGTTTAATGTTATATTTAGGTCGTGTTCCTGACTTGTGTCAAATAGCGCATCAAAGGCTGACTTCGAAGTGCTCCGCTTATCTCGACATGCCTCGGATGTCTGGCGGAACACGGCAAAATGGACTGAGAGTGAAAGTGCTCTCTACGTCACACAGTTAAGGACTCTTTCGTTTAGTTTCTATGTAAAAGACTACTCAGGCTGCTCATTGTATGTGAAGCATGTAACAAAATGCTGTTGACCAGTGTCATTTAAATAGACAAATTGTGATGATAATAACAACAAAACTAGAAGTAACCGCATCACAGCTGGACTGGTGAGAAGACCGGCCTTCGAACTATGGGCACAAGCTTATGGTAAAACGAGAGCAAAAGTCACCGGAGGTCGTTTATGACAACGCTGCCAAACTGGATGCACTTCTCTGCAAGCCTTGTACGAGTAGTGTTCAACTGCAAGTTTTCGATACCTCTTCCTTTACCACCCAGACATCACCAAGCAAAGCCAGTCTGATTACATTTTCACTCAAATGAATCCCACTCTTTCAGCATGTAAACTGCAGACAGGAGTTCAGCTTTGCTTAATCTCTTCAACTCGTTCAATCAACAGTCTTCACCACAACCTTACATAATTGCCTTCGTGGTTTCCCATTTTCACACCAGGCAAATGCTGGGGCTGTACCTTAATTAAGGCCACGGCCGCTTCCTTCCCACTCCCAGCCCTTCCCTGTTCCATCGTCGCCATAAGACGTATCTATGTCGGTGCGACGTAAAGCAACTAGCAAAAAAAAAAAAAGCATAATTGCCTTTGATTGCTTGTAGTGATATATCTTTGTTAACATAGTAACTCAGCAAGGTCATATCACTTGAATCAGTAATATCAGAAACGACACATGTAACATTTTTGAAGATTTTGAATTAAACTTACCGCAGATTCTATCCGTTACCTACCATTATTTAGTTCAGAAAACATCAATGCGAAGAAAATTGGAAATATTGCGAAGAGTAATGAGTTATAAGGGGTTATGAAAACTTCTATGATGAGGTATTGTACTAGCCTACTATCAATGCTACACTTGACTGTGATTCTGATGTTGAATAAAAACTCAAAATCTTTTCAAAATCTACAGTATTATACCCCGCAGCAGAGTAGTAATTACTACGAAGAAGACTGAAGATCTTTTTAAGATTAAGGAATATTAAGGGATTGTTAAACCTTCTATGATTGGATATTCCTTTTTTGTTTAATTTTTATTTGTTTTTTTTTGTTGCTTGTGAGTCTGTTGTTTTTGCTCAGTCGAGAAGTATCTGGAAGAGTTTTTCGCCTCTACGCCAGCCTAGACGTATGTCAACCAACTTTTAACAGCCGGGTTGAGTGGCTGAGACGGTTGAGACGCTGTCCGCCTGACCCCAACTCGGCAGTTTCGATCAAGGCTCATTTCGGTGGTATCTAAAGGTGCTCACATACGTCAGCTTCGTGTCGGTAGTTTTACTGGCACGTAAAAGAACTCGTGCGGGACTAAATAACGACACGTCAGCGTCTCCGAAAACCGTAAAAGTAGTTATTGGGACGTAAAATGCAGTTAAATTATTATTATTATTATTATTATTATTATTATTATTATTATTATTATTATTATTATTATTATTATTATAGTATTATCATTTCTCAAAGGTGTTTTTGCCACTACGCCATATCTTCCTTAATACTTTATCAAAATTAATGACTTAGACTTTATTTTGAAGATTACATTCCCCGCTAATGACGAAATGTAAACGAATAGTTTAAAATTAATGTTTTAGTTAAACTCTTTTAAAAACCGTATTTTCATGAAGAACGTAGAAGGCGCCATCTGTTGACAATCTGTTTAACTAACTTGCACGACAGCTGTCGGTTGGAGTTGTTTACATTGTTCAAAGAATCCAGAAGGCGCCAACTGTCCGACTCCTTGGCTAAATGGTCAGCATCGAGGCGTTCGGTTAAGAGGGTTCCGAGTTCGATTCTCGACCGCGTCGGGGATTTTAAAAGAGTGTGATTAATTCTTCTGGCTCTGGGACTAGGTGTTTGTTCCAACACTCTCCTCTTCATATTCACACAGCACACCACACTACCAACCACCACAGAAACACGCAATAGTGATTACATCCCTACGCATGGGGTTGGCATCAGGAAGGGCATCCGCCTAAAACAGGGCCAATTGGTCATGTGCGACACAGTTCGCGCCCTCAACCTCACGAGGTGAGGAAAAAGCGGTAGAAGAAGAAGGCGCCATTTACTTACAATCTGTTTTCTGTTTTTAAATCAAGTAACTCTTAGTACAGTATACTTTTATCGCTCGCAACCTCAGTAACATTGACCTGCCAATTAATTCCACGATGCCAAGTGGCACAACAGGCAGACCGAGAGGTATATCTCCACTCAGAGAGCGTTCCACATCATTGGAACGTGTCACAGATAACAGAAGAAGAAATTCCAGAAGTGTAAAAACCGTCTTTGCATAAAGAATGTAGAAGGCGCCATCTGTTAACAATCTGTTTAACCGGTTCTCCAACCAGAAGGCGTTCCACACCATTGGAACGTGTCACAAATAGCAGAAGAAGAAACTGTTCATAATCTGTTTTACCGGACCTTCAACCAGAGGGCGTTCCACACCATTGGAACATGTCACAAATCGCAGAAGAAGAAATTCCAGAAGTGTAAAAACCACATCTGCATAAAGAATGTAGAAAGCGCCAACTGTTGACAATATGTTTAACTAACTTGCATGACAGCTGTTGGTTGGAAATGTTTACATTGTAAATAGGTGGGGGCCGTCTACATTCCTTAAACAATCTCTTTAACTATAGTCCATTTCTTATTGGAAGGGTACGGTGACACAATTATTGGACATCATTTTGAAGATTACGTTCGCATGACAGCTGTTGGTTGGAGTTATTTACATTATTTACGCAAGTGTAATCTATCACACAAATAAACCGAATTAAAACGTATAAACTTAATTAAATCAAGTAAGTATCGTTCTTGAAGTGCTTCAAAACTTCATAGAGCAGAATGATGACTAGACTAAGAACTACCCAGAAAATATTAGACAATTTAAAAATGCTTTGGCACAAAAATGACTTTTCGCTATCAACTGCATATTCTGTTCTCCTGCCAATATCCTTGTGTTGTGGACAATATTTCAGGACGCACTATCATAAATTTTCAGAGACAGCATACGCTACCTGAAGCCTACAATCTCACACCATAAGAATTGAAAAACATTTTAAATATCATGGCAGTTCTTGCCAACATTTCAAGCTAGGGAGCGCTGTTGTGGCCGTCGCACAACATAGAACAGAAGCCTACAACGTAGAAGAATGTACGAACGGGAAGACAGCTTATGAAAAGGAGGAAGTCTGGCAGACACTGATAGATTCACTTGCGGGGTAGAAGTACTAGAAATAGTCAAAAGCTACAAATACCTAGGACTCACACTGCAAGTGACAGGACATGCCTTTTCCAAGCACGTTGAAGACAGAGCTGTAAGAGCAATGAAGGCGACTTTCGAGATAAAGAAACTGAATCTACTCTCCATCACATCAGGCCTGAGACTATTCGACGTAAAGATTGCTCCCATTGCCTCATACGGCATACAGCTTATATGGAACCACCTCACACACTCGAATCTGAAGCGATTAGAGGGAATTAAAACAGCCTACCTGAAAAGAATGCTCTGCGTCTCAAAATACACGCAATACAGAATAACGTATATCCTGGCAGACACAACCTTCTTTATAGAAGACCTTATGATAGCTCATAATCTGATACCAGCACCACAAACCACCAGATTCCTAGAAGACAGGTGACAGAAAGCGAGGGACATCAATCCCGCACTCCTCACCACCACAGCGATGACAAGCAACGAATGGAAAAGGCCAACTACCAACTCGCCATTTATATACGAGAGTGGCAGCCCACGGACTACATCACCGAATATGTTCAACCAAGGGATACCACAGCCCCACCGACAGACGTCAGTGCACCATATGTGGAGGACCATGCAACACGTATCATATTATTGACTGCAAAGGCAGAATATTGACTTTGTCACACTATGCAAATGATGCTAATTTCGTTTAATTAATTAATTAATACCTTGCACACAATGTGTTTAATAAATTATTATTAATAAAAGCTAAACGTAAGTTATGACAGAAGGTAATAGCTGATAAAGTCTTACATGCAGTAAGAAATAAAATTCCCAATTGTTATTTCATTGACGGACCTGGGCGCTCCGGTGAAACATATGTCTACCAAACATTGTGCCACATTTTACGATCTGAAAATAAGATTGTTTTACCATTTGCATGGACAGGTATTGCTGCAAATCTCCTACCAGGGGGACGCACATCACATTCGATTTTTAAACTACTTGTACCCATCTTGAATACGTCGGTCTCATCGATTCGCACTCACACCAAGGATGCATAACTTCTTCGTGGCTCAGACCTCATCATTTGGGACGAAATTTTAATGGTTCCAAAACACGCGCTAAGCGTTGTCGATCGACTTTTAAAGGACATCATGAATAATAATCTCCCTTATGGAGGCGAAATAATTATGTTTGGTGGAGATTTCGATCAGGTGTTAACCGTTATTAGATATGCCAGTAGAATAGTAAATTGGGTAACGGTAATTTAGAAGTTCAAACATATTACTGCAATAAAGCGATCAAAATTCCGAAGCTTTGTTGTTGAAATTACGATAGTATATTCATTGGCACAGAAATCACTGAACAAAATGTTTCGCAGCTCTATTCAACGACGATTTTATGTTGAAAACGATGATTGTACAAGAATTAATATGTCATTTGCAATTTGTTACCTGGGGAGGAAAAGTTTTTTTTTTTTTTTTTTTTTTTTTTTGCTAGTTGCTTTACGTCGCACCGACACAGATAGGTCTTATGGCGACGATGAGGAAAAGGTTTACCTCAGTTCCGATTATGTCTAACATGAAGAAACAAACACGTTCAACTGTACCCCATGGAATTCTTAAACTCCTTAAATCCGTCCGTTTTACGACACCATAAATTTATTTTAAAGAAATATGCTATTATTATGTTAATTAGAAATCATGGAATAATTAATGATGCAAGATTAGTGGTGACTCACTTAGGCGAGTAAATCATCACTGCTAAATTTATTCACTCCGATAAAACTGTGCTCATACACCGCATTAACCTCACACCTTCTGATCCGATCGTACCTTTACAAATGATAAGAAAACAGTTCCCAGTAAAAGTAGCCTTATCAGTAGTATAATGGGAGAGTTCGGGCGCCTCCTCCTCCTCCCGCCGCCTCCTCCGCCGTCGCCTCCGCCTCCGCCGCCCGCGGGAAATTTGAATTTTGGCGGGAAATTTGAATTTTGGCGCGAGATTTGAATTTGTAAACAAAGCCACGTGCTTTTTGACAGCTGTCATCGACAACAACGCAACGCTATGCTTGTTTAGACTTGCAGATTACGAAAAGAAACATAACAAGACTTGAGTCTTAAAACAAATTCTTGCGATTTAAAATCTTAGTCAGGAAGGGCATCCAGCAGTAAAACAATAGTTCGTGATTTAAAATCTAAGAAGTGCATCTAGCTGTAAAACCCCCGATTCTCGACAGATTCTTAATCCGAGTTCTTTGACGTCAGGAAGGGCAACCGGTTGAAAACAATTATCGAACACGCATCGCGAAGGCAAGAGTGTGCAAAGGACAACTCAACAAATTCTTGCGATTTAAACACATTTTTATTCCCAAGAGAATCGAACCCGAGACTACCGGGTGAGAGGCATGCATACTGTAGGCTATGGGTTTGTTCTACTGTCCATGAAGTCGTATCAGCGCAGAGCGAGCAGCGGAATGCGTGTGTTAGCTGAAATTGTACACGTATCTTCCGGCTCGGCCTTGAACGAGGACACTGATAAGCGGCTTGTAACTCGCGAACGTCTTCTTAGCTGAGTACCATTCAAGCTCTTAAAACACAGTACTAATTAAGGTTGTAAAATATTCTGAAATAGTCCTCCTCTGTAGTGTAGTAGTTAGCTGCTACCCTCGGAGGTCCGAGTTCGATTCCCGGCTCTGCCACGGAATGTGTAGCATTTAGCCTATGTAAGTTCCTAACGTAAAATATCATGATTGTACGGAGAGGTTAAAACACACACAGTGCCTACTCCTATCGAAAGAACCTGCACGGTACCGGCATGTATGCTTCTCCTGGTGAAGGAGCATGCACATGGTTTAACGCCTCCTATCAACAGCCCTTACTTAATGCTGGCTTTTTTGCACACCCCGCCTCACACCATAGTTTTACGACCGGCTGCCCTTCCTGACTAGGATTTTAAATCGCAAGAATTTGTTGAGTTGCCCTTCCTGACGCAAAACTGGCAGTATCTAACCTCTTACACGGAATGTGTAGCATTTAGCCTATGTAAGTTCCTAACGTAAAATATCATGATTGTACGGAGAGGTTAAAACACACACAGTGCCTACTCCTATCGAAAGAACCTGCACGGTACCGGCATGTAGGCTTCTCCTGGTGAAGAAGCATGCACATGGTTTAACGCCTCCTATCAACAGCCCTTACTTAATGCTGGCTTTTTTGCACACCCCGCCTCACACCATAGTTTTACGACCGGCTGCCCTTCCTGACTAGGATTTTAAATCGCAAGAATTTGTTGAGTTGCCCTTCCTGACGCAAAACTGGCAGTATCTAACCTCTTACACGGAATGTGTAGCATTTAGCCTATGTAAGTTCCTAACGTAAAATATCATGATTGTACGGAGAGGTTAAATAACACACAGTGCCTACTCCTATCGAAAGAACCTGCACGGTACCGGCATGTAGGTTTCTCCTGGTGAAGGAGCATGCACATGGTTTAACGCCTCCTATCAACAGCCCTTACTTAATGCTGGCTTTTTTGCACACCCCGCCTCACACCATAGTTTTACGACCGGCTGCCCTTCCTGACTAGGATTTTAAATCGCAAGAATTTGTTGAGTTGCCCTTCCTGACGCAAAACTGGCAGTATCTAACCTCTTACACGGAATGTGTAGCATTTAGCCTATGTAAGTTCCTAACGTAAAATATCATGATTGTACGGAGAGGTTAAAACACACACAGTGCCTACTCCTATCGAAAGAACCTGCACGGTACCGGCATGTAGGCTTCTCCTGGTGAAGGAGCATGCACATGGTTTAACGCCTCCTATCAACAGCCCTTACTTAATGCTGGCTTTTTTGCACACCCCGCCTCACACCATAGTTTTACGACCGGCTGCCCTTCCTGACTAGGATTTTAAATCGCAAGAATTTGTTGAGTTGCCCTTCCTGACGCAAAACTGGCAGTATCTAACCTCTTACACGGAATGTGTAGCATTTAGCCTATGTAAATTCCTAACGTAAAATATCATGATTGTACGGAGAGGTTAAAACACACACAGTGCCTACTCCTATCGAAAGAACCTGCACGGTACCGGCATGTAGGCTTCTCCTGGTGAAGGAGCATGCACATGGTTTAACGCCTCCTATCAACAGCCCTTACTTAATGCTGGCTTTTTTACACACCCCGCCTCACACCATAGTTTTACGACCGGCTGCCCTTCCTGACTAGTATTTTAAATCGCAAGAATTTGTTGAGTTGCCCTTCCTGACGCAAAACTAGCAGTATCGATCGATAGGATTTAATAGGCTCAGAACGCTAGCGTGGCCCTTCCTGACTAAGATTTTAAATCGCAAGAATTTGTTTTAAGACTCAAGTCTTGTTATGTTTCTTTTCGTAATCTGCAAGTCTAAACAAGCATATCGCTGCACACTCTTGCCTTCGCGATGCGTGTTCGATAATTGTTTTCAACCGGTTGCCCTTCCTGACGTCAAAGAACTCGGATTAAGAATCTGTCGAGAATCGGGGGTTTTACTGCTAGATTTTAAATCACGAACTATTGTTTTACTGCTGGATGCCCTTCCTGACTAAGATTTTAAATCGCAAGAATTTGTTTTAAGACTCAAGTCTTGTTATGTTTCTTTTCGTAATCTGCAAGTCTAAACAAGCATATCGCTGCTCACTCTTGCCTTCGCGATGCGTGTTCGATAATTGTTTTCAACTAGTTGCCCTTCCTGACGTCAAAGAACTCGGATTAAGAATCTGTCGAGAATCGGGGGTTTTACTGCTAGATTTTAAATCACGAACTATTGTTTTACTGCTGGATGCCCTTCCTGACTAAGATTTTAAATCACAAGAATTTGTTTTAAGACTCAAGTCTTGTTATGTTTCTTTTCGTAATCTGCAAGTCTAAACAAGCATATCGCTGCACACTCTTGCCTTCACGATGCGTGTTCGATAATTGTTTTCAACCGGTTGCCCTTCCTGACGTCAAAGAACTGGGATTAAGAATCTGTCGAGAATCGAGGATTTACAGCTAGATGCTCGCCGGATACCCTTCCCGACGGCATAAGTTACCAGGATTTGAATCGCGGTATCCATCATTGTGTCTGACTTGCAAGCTCACGCGTATTTTTTTTTTTGCTGAGATATCATGCTACTTCCGTTCGCCAGCTAGAGCGGAAACTCGCAGTACTGCGTCTATTTCATCTTACAACTTGGAGGAGACAACATGTGTACATATAATTTATGATCTTTCACCCTCCCTTAAAAAACATGTAAGTATCTCGGAACATTCTTATCCGTGTGTGTTGCAAATACTAAGCGAGTGAGCCGAGCGAGTTGGCTACGCAGTGTGCTTTCTTGATTTTAGTATGAGTGTATTCACAATTACTAAGCGTCTTAGCAGTGTGATGAACGAGTTAGCTACGCGGTATATATTTTTTTATTTTCGTACTAAGCAAATCATTTGAAGTGTTAGTCTTGTTAGTTTCAATCTAAACAAAGGTATCCCTTAACATGTTGTACAGTGTTCGGTTCTACTTGTTTCGTGATCTGAACGCATCAATCAATGTTCTGATTACATGTTGTATCGAGTGCAGTGTTCAATTCTAGTCTTGTTATGTTTCAAGCTGATCTTCTTAGAACAAAGGTATCCCCTAACATGTTGTACAGTGTTCGGTTCTACTTGTTTCGTGATCTGAACACATCAATCATTGTTCTGATCGCATGTAACGACATCGAGTGCAGTGTTCAATTCTAGTCTTGTTATGTTTCAATCTAAACAAAGGTATCCCCTAACATGTTGTACAGCGTTCGATTCTACTTATGTAGTGTTCTGAACACACCAGACAATGTTTTAATCACATGTTGAAGTTAACGACATCGAGTACAGTGTTCGATTCTACTTATTTTGTGTTCTGAACACATCAATCAATCAATGTGCAGTGTTCAATTCTAGTCTTGTTATGTTTCAATCTAAACAAAGGTATCCCCTAATACAGCGTTCGATTCTACTTATGTAGTGTTCTGAACACACCACACAATGTTTTAATCACATGTTGTATCGAGTACAGTGTTCTGAACACATCAATCAATGTTCTGATCACATGTTGTATCGAGTACTGGCTGTCTCATAAGGAGCTATGTATAGCCGCCATCTTGCATCCGCCATCTTGCGCAAGCATCCTTAGGGCGTCTCTAGTCATGGATCCTTAAGCCGCCTCATAAGAGCAACCACCATCTCGCGCAAGCATCCCTCATAAGGAGCCTTGTATAACCGCCATCTTGCGCAAGCATCCCAAGGGCGTCTATGTATAGCGATCATCTTGCATAAGCACCTTTAAGGAGTCATGTATAGTCACCATCTTGTGCAATTAGCGTCGAGAGAGGACTGATGTAGAATTTTTCTTTTTAAATTATCCGCCACCACATAGAGTGTAGCACTGAGGTTTGCGATGTAAGATGGTGGATGACAGCTGCGCGTAGCACGTAGAATTTGCCGCCACCACATAGATGGCAGCACGGTGCTCTCTTGATTAAAGATGGCGGATGACAGCTAACAGAACTTTTCAAATTGCCCGCTACTACAGAGAGCAGCACGGTGCTCTGTTCATTAAAAGATGGCGGATGACAGGTGATGAAATTGCCTGCATGATAGCAGCACCGTGCTCTATTGATTAAAGATGGTGGATGATAGCTGTCATAAAAAGCACGTGGCTTTGTTTACTAAACAAGAGCACATAGATTTTTTTCAAATTGCCGCCACCACATTTCAAAGGTATCTAGCTAAAGAGCGCAGCACTGAGGTTTGTGATGCAAGATGGCGGATGACAGCTGTCAGAAAAAAGCACGTGAGTTTGTTTCCAAACAAGAGCATGTAGAATTTGCCGCCACCACATAGAGGGCAGCACGGTGCTCTCATGATTAAAGATGGCTGCTGTCACGTGGAATTGCCTGCCACCACAAAAGAGGGTAGCACGGTGCTCAAAGATGACTGCTATCAAAAAGCATTTTTCAAATTATCCGCCACCACATTTCAAAGGTAAGTAGCTAAAGAGGGCACCACTGTGCTCTATAGATTAAAGATGGTGGATGACAGCTGTCAAAAAGCACGTAGATTTGTTTATCTCGCGCTAGTAAGGTTAAGTTGGTAGCACTAAGGTTTAAGCCCGTTAAGATGGCAGCACTGCGGATGACAGCTGTGACGAATTTACATCTACTACGATAAAGAGGGCAGCACTGTGCTCTATAGATTAAAGATGGCGGATGACAGCTGACAAAAAAGCACGTGAGTTTGTTTACTAAACAAGAGCACGTGGAATTTGTCGCCACCACATTTCAAAGGTAAGTAGCTAAAGAGGGCAGCACTGTGCTCTATAGATTAAAGATGGCAGATGGTAGCTGTCGAAAAAGCACGTGAGTTTGTTTCCAAACAAGAGCACGTGGAATTTTTCAATTTGCCGCCACCACATAGAGGGTAGCACTGTTCTCTCTAGATTAAAGATGGCTGCTTGTCGAAAAGCATTTTTCAAATTATCCGCCACCACATTTCAAAGGTAAGTAGCTAAAGAGGGCAGCACTGTGCTCAAAGATGGCGGATGACAGCTATCAAAAAAGCACGTGGCTGTCAAAAAGCACGTGGATTTGTTTATGTCGAGCTAGTGAGGTTAAGTTGGTAGCACTGAGGTTTAGGTCTGTCAAGATGGCAGCACTGCCGATGATAGGTGATGAAAGAGGGCAGCACGGTGCTCTGTAGTTTAAAGATGGCGGATGACAGCTGTCAAAAAAGCACGTGGCTGTCAAAAGCACGTGGCTTTGTTTACCACACGCTAGTTAGGTTAAGTTGGTACTACTGAGGTTTAGGCCCGTCAAGATGGCAGTACTGAGGTTAGCGATGCGTTGTTGTCGATGACAGCTGTCAAAAAGCACGTGGCTTTGTTTACAAATCTGTCAAAAAGCACGTGGCTGTCAAAAAGCACGTGGATTTGTTTATCTCGCACTAGTTAGGTTAAGTTGGCACTACTGAGGTTTAGGCCCGTCAAGATGGCAGTACTGAGGTTAGCGATGCGTTGTTGTCTGTCAAAAAGCACGTGGCTGTCAAAAAACACGTGGCTTTGTTTACCTCATGCTAGTTAGGTTAAGTTGGCACTAGTGAGGTTTAGGCCCGTCAAGATGGCAGCAGTGAGGTTAGCGTTGCGTTGTTGTTGATGACAGCTGTCAAAAAGCACGTGGCTTTGTTTACAAATTCAAATCTCGCGCCAAAATTCAAATTTCCCGCCAAAATTCAAATTTCCCGCGGGCGGCGGAGGTGGAGGCGGCGGCGGAGGAGGCGGCGGAGGAGGCGGCGGGAGGAGGAGGAGGCGCCCGAACTCTCCCATTATACTACTCTTATCGTCGCCATAAGACCTATCTGCGTCGGTGCGACGTAAAACAGCTAGCAAAAAAAATAGTAGCCTTCACTATGACCACTAATAAATCACAATGTCAGACGTTTCAAATGCCAGGATTGTATTTGCCAGAACTTGATTTTTTTTGCATGGACAGTTATACGTGGCTTTTTCACGAGTTCGTTGATTCAGTGATATTTATGCTTGTTTTCAAAGAAGTTTGAAGACAAAATTCACGTTTGTCCAAGACAATATCTATTTTTAATATCTACTTTTTGAATGTTTTAGAATTATATTATTACAACTTTTTACAGTGAGACTGATATTTAACAATATTCTTCAAAATAAAACACTTTTCATTAATAAATAATTGCATTTAATTATTTCCATATATTACCATTCGGTGACTGGTCGCGGTACTTTGCGAAATATTCGCACGGGTTAGCTAGTTATTATTATTATTACTATTATTATTATTATTATTATTATTATTATTATTATTATTATTATTATTATTATTAACTTATAACATTTGTGGGAAGATGTTCTGAATGGTATTGCCCTCATCATGCCGGGCTCAGCTCGCCGGAGAGCGAGGGTCTCAGAGGTGGACCGTTCGCTATCGGCTGTGCAGAAATTTTTAAAGGCAGGAATAGATGAAGGACTAGCGACAAATGAAAGGAGACTAAAATAGGTTTATACATTTATTAAAAAACTGACACTCCTTCAAATAAAACAATTAAATTCACAAAATCTGGGTTTGATTCTTGGAAATATCTTCTCCTCGTGCTATCATTTATGAGGGATCTTGATCAAATTAAAGTTCAACGACTGTTCGTGTCTGTAATAATAAATATAGGAATCATTAATTTACTGTAAAATGAATCGAAAATCAAAATAATATCTGATATCATTCTCCTATAATGGTAATCAAATTGTTTAAATTAAAATATTCCATCCGGATCTCGCTTTTATTTCACAAGAAAATGATCATTTTCTCTTCCTTATTTAAATTATTGAAAACTATTTAATTAAAAAAATATGGTTAATAAGTCTTCCTGAGACTTTCCCTTCAACAATTACTTCACCTTTATAATTATTAAGTGACTAAACTCCTTATAATAAATTTTTACTTGAACTCATATCAACCTAAATTTTACTCGATTTTATGTATAAAGTGACTGTACAATAACTGATAATTCAATCTCGTGACATCAGTCCACGGACGTTGCCTTCTCTTATTCACTTTAACTTAGTGAATTAGGCCCTAATCTACCTTAAATTACAATAAAATCTTCTAAAGATTCAAAATTCATCCAATCACGGACACGCGAAATAATATAAATCGGCCAAAAATTTGACGCACACAGTGGAGAATATCATCACAAAATCATTCAAGAAATATTCATAAAACACAGAATATAATCAAATCACACATCACACATTCACACATAGGTACACGACAATTTTAATATTATTTACACGAACACTAACCCATTATTATTAAATTTAGGATTTATTGCAAATTAGGGAAATCATTCTCTAGATGACAATATTACGTATATCCCCGGTATCGATTTAGAATGTGATAGAATTGAGGTTATCACTTGTGTGTAGACATTAATTATACAACGATGTTCAAGGAATATTTTAAACAGAAATCATCCCAATTAAGCGAGTAGAATAACTACAACACAGGTCAAAATATTAGAATACGCGCTTACGGTACATGAGTTGCGGCATTTATTTTTATTCACCTATAATGTCGTGGCTCTCGATTAATCTGCACTGAAGCTCGAAGAAATCATGTCCAGTGACACATCTCTTCCAAAATGACTCTAATGGATGCATGAATTATCACTCAAAATATAATGCCCATCTGCAAGTCATACTCACATTAATAGCGCAGAAAATATACATATAATTCGTCATTACTCCGTCCGGAGGATTGCCATGTTCCAGGCTTACTTTACATAAAGTGAGCACACGATAATTCTCTCCAAGAATAAACTAACATTAAACCCATGACCTTATTAAATAATTTTAGCCCGTAATTAGGTTTAATTATTTTTACTCATTATTATTATTATTATTATTATTCTTGACCGTGCATAATCTCACTCGCAAAGCTATCGTACGAAATTATTCGGATGACTCTAAACGAACTCAAACCAACAAACATGTCGTAAAATCATAGAATGAAATTTTACACTTAGAAAAACACTAGAACACTGTCCTAATTTGTCTCAGTTAATTTTCAAATTATTTCAAAATCATTCAAAATTAACGCGGGGTTCATTTAATTTTATCTCTCCTGCCTTCTAAATTCTTAGGACAGTTGAGGTCTCTCTCGATGACATACACTCATCTCTAACTAATAGAACAAATACACATTCATTCCAGAGCACAAACTATCTCCCACCAAAGAAAGAAGAATGAAAAGTCAAACTACTGCAAACTAATAGAAATCTAAATGAATAAGGTAAGGCTACGTTTTACAAACATTTTACAGAAATAGAAAGAAATGAATTCTTAAAGGATACTCATGTGGCTGGTGTGAACTGGATTCTGGCTGATGACCTAGTACATGGTCACATCACCTTCCATCGAACAAAGTCTTGCCCATGTCCGACGCCTTACATGATTAGTGACTCATGGAGGAGCTGAAGGTGCACAGGAAACTGTAGTATTCTTCGCGGAACTGGATAGCCATCTTGAAGTGAGCTCGAACCAACGATCTTCCTTCTTCTAAGTTCTCGTAGAAAGCTGAAACTAACAAAAGTCTTAGCAATAGTCCAGGAACACACGCGATGTTTTATAATTTGGATGTGGACACTTATCTTATGACAATCCTAAATAAATCGTAGATAGTTTTTCCAAGTGTCTGAATTGTAGTTTATACAGTCCTCGATGCCTTCTCTAATGTAAAGTCTCCCTGTGAAGCAAACGACGTCCAGTCTCTACCGTAGCTGTATTAAGAGTGACGCTCAAATCAAGTGTTCAGAAGTAAAAACCCTCTATAAAATTTCCTCTGGAATTACCATTAATTCCCAGTCTTAAGACGTAGGTGTGCCTCTTAATTACATCTAATTGGTGGATCTGTTGCATTCCTGTGAAGGTTGTCATTTTTATTGGCTGCTCCAGTTTCACGTCACTTGACTTTTCATTTATTGATCGATTGAGATCACGCTGCTCGCCGGGTCACGTGGTACGCACACATGTGTTTGAAGGCCACCTAACAGGAATTTCACCCTGCTTCCTCGTTCTCTTGGTAGGTCGGGAAAGCCGGTTCGCAAGTGGCTGGCTCGCACTAGCACGGAAATACAAAATCTCACCCTCCTGGCGATTAAATAATGTTCCAACTAGATGATGAAATAAATCATTCTCCTTTACTAAATTATTACCACTTTTGAAGGGGACAGTATGAGAAGGAGATTTTTGAATTACGTAAACATTTATTTACTGAGCGAATTGGCCGTGCGGATTCGGGTCGCGCAGCTGTGAGTTTGCATTCGGGAGATAGCGGGTTCGAACCCCACTGTCTGAAGCAATGAAGATGGTTTTCCGTTGTTTCCATTTTCACACAAGGCAAATGCTGCAGCCGTAAAGTAATGATGACCAAAGCCGCTTCCCTCTCACTGCCAGCCCTTTCCCATCTTATCGTCACCATAAGACCTATCTGTGTCGGTGCCACATAAAGCAAATGTACAAAACTATTCAGTCATTTCCAAGTAAACACCGACACGTTCTCGGAAAACTCAATATAATCCCTCAAATGAGAAAATGCGCTGTACATGAGAACATAATACTGATACATCTCGAATCATATACATGACGGCTTCGATTCCCGGCTCTGCC
Source organism: Anabrus simplex (assembly GCF_040414725.1). Taxonomy (NCBI): domain Eukaryota; kingdom Metazoa; phylum Arthropoda; class Insecta; order Orthoptera; family Tettigoniidae; genus Anabrus; species Anabrus simplex. The sequence continues at coordinate 959,947,061 of NC_090266.1, read as the reverse complement.
ACGAAATTTGAAAAGTGCTACGAGGGCTGCAACGGGGTCCACTAAGCCTCGGGAGGTCAACTGACTAGAGAGGGGTTCTATTCCCACCTCAGCCATCCTCTAAGTGGTTTTCCGTGGTTTTCCACTTCTCCAGGCAAATGCCAGGACGGTACATAACTTAATGCCACGGTCACATCCTTCCCTCATACTTGCCTGCCCTTCCAATCTTCCCATCCCCCCACAACGACCCTGTTCAGAATAGTAGGTGAGGCAACCTGGGGTAGGTACTGGTCCTTCTCCCCAGTTTAATCCACCGGACCTTAAGTCTCACGCTCCAGGACATTGCCCTTGAGACGCTGACTCGGAGGGAAAATCCAACACTCGAGGATGAACAGATTAAGAAAGAAAGAAAGAAAGAAAGATTTATTTATTTATAGTGAACATGCAGAAAATAAGATTGTTTTAAAATTGCATGTCTCTTAGCGTTATCCGAGAAACAGCATGGGGAGGTCCCCGTACGTTGTTTCCAATGTAAAGTGTTTGTTACGGATTTGTGATATAACGGCAGGCTCACTTGCCTACTGCCATTCACAATGGAGTTGGGAAGTTTACATTATAACTGCAGGCCCCATTGCCTACTACGCGGACAGAATCGATTTGGGGAGTTTTCGTTAAAATGACAGCTCCCCTTTCCTACTTCCAGACAGATTACAGTTGAGGAGTTTCTATTATAATGGCAGGCAATTACCCTACTATCACTCGAAATTGAGTTGTGCAGTTATCATTATAATGCCAGGCCCATTTTCCTACTGCCAGTCAGCTTACTGCCAGTCACACCAAGTTGGTGAGTTTTCATCAAAATAGCAGGCCACTATGCCTAATGTCAGTCACATTTTAGATGAGGACATTTCTTTATAATGACGGGCACCCTTGTCTACTGCTAAACACAATCGGGTAGGGGAATTTTAAACAAAACTGCATGCTCACTTGCCTTCTGCAAGTCAAATCGAGAAGTGAACTATTCATTACAATTGTAGGCCTTCCTTACTAATGACAGTTACACAGGAGTTGGAGAAGGAACCCTTTCCTACTGCCAGTCAAAGTCGGTGTGGGGAGTACTGATTACAATAGCAGACCCACCCTTTCTCGATCGCTACAAATCGACATCAGTGAATATATATAGGTCGACATACGAAAGTATATGCGTGTTTACAATATTGAAGACCTTCATTTACAGATTAACTGCTACTAAACGTACGTCATATCGACAAAGGATTATACCATAAGACACGCCGGATTTAGTGGCCTAAATGGCTGGTCCTATGATATGTCATCTATTCTTGGGTCAGATTGAGTTAGAAACGTGGAACAGGGTAAAGGTTTTGTAAGATTATCTCACATTACATTACTTTTCGGATAATTATGTGACAGCTACATACATAGCATTTGGCTCATATATGGCTACTGGGTGGGCCAATTTTCGTGAAGAGTTTGATGATTCTGTATTTAATATAAGTAATTGAAAGTATGAATTATGCATGTGAAAATACCAAATTGACTTAACATCGATTAATAGAGAAAAATCAAACGTAAAAGGGATACAGATACGGAAAAAGTCATAAGACCAAGGTTGTAGATCATTCCAAATTGAACGGAGAACAGATTAACTGCTACTAAACGTACGTCATACCGACAAAGGATTATACCATAAGACACGCCGGATTTAGTGGCCTAAATGGCTGGTCTTTTGATATGTAATCTATTCATGGGTCAGACTGAATTAGAAACGTGGAACAGGGTAAAGGTTTTGTAAGATTATCTCACATTACATTACTTTTCGGATAATTATGTGACAGCTACATACATAGCATTTGGCTCACATATGGCTACTGGGTGGGCCAATTTTCGTGAAGAGTTTGATTATTCTGTATTTGATGTAAGTAATTGAAAGTATGAATTATGCATGTGAACATTCCAAATTGACTTAACATCGATTAATGAAGAAAAATCAAACGTAAAAGGGATACAGATACGGCAAAAGTCATAAGACTAAGGTTGTAGATCATTCCAAATTGAACGGAGATTGTGCAATCCGTTATGTGATAGGAATTTCCGAAGGTCTGCACCATCATTAAAATTGCCTGCATATTTCGATATTCTTCGCGGATAAAAAGTGAAAAATTTAATGATCTTGGATGTTTTCCGTTCGTTACAGGCTAAAACGTAAAATTTTGTCAAATTTCAATTATCTTCTATTTCTTTTGGTAGATTATGCCGCAATCTGGATTTTGGGCGAGGTGGGTAAAATTTAGGACTTTCAGGAAACTAAACCAAAAATTATGGAGATGGTCATTATTACCCCTTAAACGGAAAGCTGTAAGAAAATTTCGCCAAAATAGTCAGTGTAGAGGCACACAGTCGTTACGATTTGATTTATATAGATAAGGAATCTGCTCCATGTAAAACACCTTTGGGGCTATGTCCGCTGGACTTAACCTGCAAAAGTGACCATTCATGGTATCTCCCTTATTAATCCTCCTGACGAAAAAATGCACATGAAGAAAAGGTTTAGAGGTGGAATTCCATCACGTTTGGTCGATTTCCAGTAAGGTTGGTCTTGTTCTGTATATATTGTGGAAGAGTAAAATCACCATTTGTATTCCCTATAAACCGCCAGTCCATTCCGGAACATGAAATATTATTTACGTTTAAAACCTACCTTTGGACAGGTGGATGCTAAATATAAAGTTTGGTTCGAATGTCTTCAGTAGTTTTCAAGTTGTAAGGAATACGCTTTACACGCACCCGCTCGTGAGTTAAGTCTCCCTTATTAATCCTCGTATCGAAATGATGCACATGAGGAAAAAGGTTCAGAAATTAATTTCTACCAAGGTAAGTAGATTTCCATTAAGTTTGGTTGTGTATATTTTGTGGAAGTGCAAAATCACTGTTTCGGTTTCGTATAAACCCCCAGTCAGTTCAGGGATTTAGAAACAATATTTGCCCTAAAACCTATCAAGGACAGGTGTATTCTAAATACGAATCTTGGTGGAAATACATCTAGTAGTTTGTAGCACTCGCGTACATACGGCGTAATTAAGGAAGAAAATAATACAGTTAAGAAAGTCGAAATTAATAGAAAATGGATTATAACTGAGGACAGCCGGATAACGACGAATATGTAAATGCCAAGTGAATGTATTGGAAAATCAAATGCCCCTCAATAAATTATGCTAGTGTGAGTTATGGATATAATAAAGCGGTAACAGAGGAGAAATTTAGGTCCAGTGATTCTTAGGTAAACAAATAATAAGAAGATGACTAATGGTGTTATTACTTAATCTATTCGAGGGCGGTTATAACCTCCAACGATATTCCGCCTTCTACCAAAGGAACAACCACGAATTTAAAAGCCTGATGAGGAAAATGGCAATACGTTACTTCCCTGCTGGCATGCAGTCAGAGACGTTGCCATGGTAACCTGTAGGTTCGTTGTCGATCTGTCGGTCACTCACTGCAGAGCATGGTACCAGCAGAAAATTGTAAATTTCTCCGTCATGTGAAGAGTAAGGTAAATTATGAACAAAACGAAAGTTGTTTATAATGAAGAGACGTTGCACGTACGGTACACGAAGTTTACAGAAAATCAATAGTATTAGAGAAAATGGAGGAAAACCATTCTGGTTTTCCTGTAAACCCCCCGTCTATTCAAAGATTTTAAAATGATATGTATATCGAAACCTACCAAGGGTTGAGTATACTCTAAATGTGAAGTTTGGTTGGGATCTATCCAGCCGTTTCGACGTGATGGTGGAAAAACCATTCTGGTTTTCACATAAACCCCCCGTCTATTCAAAGATTTTAAATGATATGCATATCGAAACCTTCCCCGGGATGAGTATACTCTAAATATGAAGTTTGGTTGAGATCTATCCAGCCGTTTCAACGTGATGGTGGAAAAACCATTCTGGTTCTCCTATAAACCCCCCGTCTATTCAAAGATTTTAAAATAATATGCATATCGAAACCTTCCCCGGGATGAGTACACTCTAAATATGAAGTTTGGTTGAGATCTATCCAGCCGTTTTGACGTGATGGTTGAACAGACAAACAGACAGACAAACAGACAGACAGACACGAAAAGTAAAAACCACCGATTCGGCCTTGAGTTGACCTAAAACGGATAAATATCTGAAAAATTGCAAAACAAAAGAAATTACAGACAGCGGACCCCCTACAATTTTATTTATATAGATACAGTATCATAGTCCTGAGGCGCAGTTCCCACTCTGTTTTCTTTAAAAAAGAACCAATAAAGCTAAGAATTAGCATGTTTTTATATCAGTCGCCGTTCGTTCGTACATCATCTCTTTTTTTCGGAATAATATGTTCTAAACCTACAACGTACCGGTACTTGTTTCGAGAAAACAAAGAAAAATTAATCTGCTACAGCATTTTGAAATCCTGTGTTTGAAACTCGACACAGACAACATGTACCTTGTTAAGAACGATGCCTCAGTTCAAGCGGAAATGTTCAAAATATAACCGAATATGACATTGTATCACTAGAATGAGCAACATATGACCAAAGCAATAAAAATGGCCTAAATATGCATTTATATGCAACATTGCTTTAAATGGGGTCAGGGATCCATTATTCAGTTATTTTCCAGATTTGAGGTAAAATTGGCTTAGGAAGGAAATTTGACTCTACCGTAACATCCGAACCTTAGTAATCACACTGACCATGTAACCCTCCAATATCTGTGGGTCAATGACTGGGCACCCCAAGTCCATTGGTGAGCTGTAAGGACCATCATTCGGTTTCGTAATACATGAGCTATTAAATCAACTAATTTATTGTGATTTACGCTGACATTTTTCCTATATCCATTCATTCATAACGTCCATAACTTCAAAATTGGTACGTCTCGTGTACTACTGCAGTAATCAAGAGAGTGAGTGCTCATCGTCACGCAACAGGCATCAAAGCTTCGTCGGTTAGTTCCAGCGCTGTGCTGCTAGACCACTGACCGACTGGCAAGGTGACTTATGAGCATGTGTTGACGTAAGCAAGGGGGTAATACTCTTAGCTGACAAGGGGAAGCCTCAACTACTCCTCACCTAATTTCATTCAATCTGTGAGAAGTTGGTCGATGACAAAAGTAAACAGACGTGTCCCAGGGTTTGTGCCATCCAGCCTTATTTAACGCGAAAATAGCTCATTAAAATTAACACAGCCTGCATATATTGTACCCAGCTCCGTGGTCTAGAGGTAGCGTCAGCGATTTTTTCTTTTGCAACTTTTTTGAAATTTGCAGGTAGGTCTTATGGTGACGACTGGATAGGAAAGGGCTAGAAGTGGGAAGGAAATGGCCGTGGCCTTAATTAAGGCACTACCCCAGCATTTTCCTGGCGTGAAAATGGGAAACCATGGAAAACCATCTTCAGGGCTGCCGACAGTGGAGTTCGAACCAACCGTCTCCCTAATGCAAGCTCATAGCAGCGCGTCACTAACCATACTGCCAACTCGCTCGTCAGGGATTTTTACCCGGATCTTAGGGTTGGTTCGAAATCCACTCAGCCTACGTTATTAAAATTGAGGAGCTATGGCTATGCAGGGTCAGTCAATTAAGGCCCTGGTCTATGGAAACTGACCCGCATCCGTGAATGCATCGAACAGTGAACGACCTCGAACCCCGGGCAGCTCATTATGCAGTGTCGTAAAATATGAAGTACGTTGTGTTGTATGAAGTGCCGGTAGAAAGTGTTAATAGTACACATCACCGAGCGAGTTAGCCGTACGGTTAGGGGCGCGCAGTTGTGAGCTTGCATTCGGGAGATAGTGGGTTCGAGTCCCACTGTCTGCAGTCCTGAAGACAGTTTTCCGTGGTTTCCCATTTTACACCAGGCAAATGGGCTTTACCTTATCGGCTGTGTCGGTGCCATGTAAATCAAATTGTAAAAAAAGTACACGTGTGTGATCGTGGATTCTGCCATCCTATGAACACTGGTCAAAAAAAAATTGAAGCTAAACCTGCTACTGAAAGGCCATCGTTTCCAAAGTGGCTATTAGTCTACAGATTACGAGAACCGCGTAATTACCACCGTTGATATTTAAGCTGTTAATCTTAGCTGCTGAGCATGGGACACTATATTCTTGGCCATCCCGCTTTTTCATTATCTTCAGAAGACGGGCAGTATGGAACTGAGCCCAAGCTTCACTAATGACCCTGGTCATTAGCATCAACATTCAAAGAGTGGCAGTGGAAGTGCATTCATGGTTAGCGGTCAGGTAAGTTCCTCCCTCGTCCCCTCTACCGAATTATGTTGTGTCGAATGACGTCAATTTTAAGTGACTCATTTTAAATCTATGTAAACTTGCAGGTGCCAAAAATAACATGAAACGCAGGAAATTGTTGTCACAAACACACCTCAGTCTAGGAACAAGAATATTTGCGTTCATTTGCTCATACTTATGTACAGGGAATCAATTCAAGAAAAAATGTCGCATATGAGAACGAAATGACTAGGACATCAAGAAACGAATCATCACTGCTAAACTGACTATAAAATTTTCAACAGTGCTTTCTATGAAAATAATGCCTAATATTTCCCTCTCTCTTTCGCAAAGTTTTCAGCATCATTTAAAACCAACCAAAAGAGAATATTGCACTTGTACCAACCAAACACTAGCTCCACAACGTGATCACAAACTTACTAGGACTCATAAACTCATAGCATTCACTTTTAAACCTGCACTACTCAGGGTAACTCTCATAAATTTATTAATATTATTATTATTAATAATATGAAACTTAAAGTGCTATAGCACCCAAGTGGCATCTACAAGTCTCTGGACTCCCCAATACATTTACTTGATTAATACCATGTAACGGATCGCAGAAATAAATCTGATTGGGCGCCAGTGTACTTGATGATACACGATATGATCTTGGCATGAGCCTAATATATCCTCCAGGGTGCGGTCATAGGCTGACGATATCCTGACTTGCTTACCTAACCTGACGACTTGTTGAACTGAAAAGGTATGATGATGTACTGGCTAGATTATATTATTTCTGTGGAATGACTCACAGTATTAAAGTATATAAATATACTTTCCAAATCATACTAACCACCTCAATATCCCTGTATTATACCTTCATAACAAATGACAACAAAACGACAATGTAAGAAATATACTCTTAATATTAACCACATCGATATACTTATAGCATACCATAACCATCCACCTCCATAACACATGACAACACAAATTACAACATAAGAAATACTTACACTGTTTTCTCTTTCACAATCACCACTGAATTTACACGACATGATTACTGAATCACATTAGCTGGTACGACGACCTTGCTATGAAACATTATATTAGGACATTCTCCATCACTTGACACACGCTAACCTCAACTGTATATATTTACACAACACCTTCTTACTAGCTTTTATTTATATATATAATCTGAATAGTCAGAAATGCCGGTTCATGTACCTCGACCGCATAACCTGCTATACCATCTCGAAATACCACCACACCTCGCCGAAAACTTTGTTGACAAATTCACGGTCTGCTTCCACAGTAAAACCATGCTCACGGTATATTCAGCTAGGTATAATAGCTTAGCCCTTCATAACTGACTTCTAAATACACGTAAGGCTACCTAAGCTTATCAGATGTCCCAACCGGACGTCCAGCGACGAGACATAAATCTCCAAGACACAGACGCGACCAACAATCAATAGGACAAAACGTCGCACACTTCAAATGGGACAACCAGCCGATGACAATATTTTAACCAGTCAAGACCTATAAGACCACACTTCCAGCAAACCAGTCATGAAATAAACTCTTCAAGTCACATGGTTTTCTCTGTTCTAGCTAATCACGTTCTTCCATTGCTGTCACATGTGGCACTCGTTTTCAAAATTTTTTGACCTTCAACATTGGCGTACTGACGCCTTGAAAAATTTTCGGAGACATACGCCATGTTGGGTAAACGAACTTCTTATACAACTTTCTCTGTATTTAGTACTCTTGCTTAACCAAAATTCCAAACTTTTGGTGCCACAGAATGCCACCATTTTAACATAGAGTTTTCACAGTGGACTACATAATGTTCATAATACATTAGTAAATACCTACTGTATAACTACAATGAAATAAATGATGCTGACAATATACAGAATGTTAGGTGTATACGTGCAGATATTTCTTGTAGCAATAGAGAACGATGTGACGAACCACTATATATCAAATTTTTAGTAATCCTCGGAAGTTATTATCGAGAGCAAAGGGATACGATGTTTTTAGAATAGGTAGTATGCCTCGTTCTTGTGAATGAATAGCCTTCCTTTCATAGCAGGGAAGTCACGCGCTGTCCATGCCAAACTGGTTTCTGTTTATGTTTAAGAGCAAATGTACTACTGTAACAGCTGAACGCTACCTATGCAATGACACGAGATGTTACGTAATATACTTGCCAACTGGTTTTATGTTTACGAGCAACTGAATTACGATACCAGCTGAAGGCTGCTACCAGTGTATACCATGTTACGTTACATTCTCGCCAGACTGGTTTTTTTGTTGTTAGTATTTAGTTTCCGTCTTAGGGACTTCAGGCAACCCTAGTAATCGGTTTTGGACCCTGGAGATGTATCGGATTGTCAGCGTTAATACTGGTTCATTTGCTGTTACGTCCTTTAGGAGATCGGGATATCTGATTTCGTCAGCCCCGTGTTCTAGTGAGTATGGAAATGACCTGAAAACCTGTGTCGGTGCGGGACCTGTACGAGCGTGTGATATAATTATTGGTTGGGATAGGCGCGCCGGGACGTGAAATACGGTACGATCCCCGTCGTGCATTGCGTAAAGGTAGAAGAAAGAAGTCAGTTCCTTACGCCAACGAAAGCATGCGTGGGATAGGATGTCCAAATGAATAGCATCGGAGTTGAATTATCGAAGCACATCGAACGTCTTGTTTCAAACGAATAATGGACATGTTATACAACTAAATAAATTAAACGTACCTACATTTCGTGCTTTCTGCCGGGCTGATTGGCTCAGAAGGTTGAGGTGCCGGCCTTTTGACTCCCAACTTCATAGGTTCAAACCTGGCCCAGTTCGGTGATATTTGAAGGTGCTGAAATACGTCAGCCTCGTGTCGGTAGATTTACTGGTACATAAAAGGAACTCCTCCGGGACTAAATTCTGGCACCTCAGTGTCTCCGAAAACCGTAAGAGCAGTTAGTGTGAAGTAAAGCTATTATTATTATTATTATTATTATTATTATTATTATTATTATTATTATTATTATTATTATTATTAGATCATTAAGAGCTAAAAGACGTGGAAGAAAATAGTAAAATACGCGTGGTTTAGGAGGAAGCAACATGAAATATACGTCACGTCAGGCAATATCGGTCGCAGTAATTAACTACAGATTACTATGCGTAAGACGAGAACCAGGTACAGCTCTTCTGGATGAGTCAGCTGTAACCTCGTATTGTGGTTAGCACGAGAGGACGAAGTGTGACAAAACAGATTTTGTGTACAAACGTCAAACATGCATGTTGTAAACAAGATAAGATTTACAAGAACACAACTTATTTATTTGCTTCACACAGAATTCTACAGTATGTACAGGAATAAAACATAAAATTGTCTTGAAGCAAAGTAGATGATTAATCTTGAGAGAGTTTCTGTTTCTATACACTATGTACACTCTGAATGTATTTACACTCACTGCTATCTTGAAAAGATAGTTCTTGGGAAAGATATAGTTCGTGATAGTTGAAAACTATCATTTGCACTAGCATAGATTAGCTAAGAGAGTTCCTTCTAACTTGAAGTGTCTGAGTTCATAGGCTGGTACTAAATGAAAGCTATGTCCACAATTAGAGAATCTAATGTGTGTGTCGGAGCTTGAGTGAGCTTGGGGATGTGTGGCATACAACATCGGGACTCGACATGGATGAAGGATCGGGAAAGTGGAGTAGTGACCTGAGGTGAAACCTCATACTACCAGAATTCCGTCCACCTGGTCGAGACACATTTTTAAGAGGAGTAGCCTCTGTGTTCGACGTTCAGTGTATTCTGGAGCAGGACACTGGGGAGAATCCTCATGAGTGACAGACAGGGAACTCCTTATATACTGCACACGACGTAACAGACACGCGCACTGAAGACTGCGCGTCGAATCTCGAATGATCCACGCTTGCGTGCGTGCGGCTGGCAGGCGTTGAGCGAAGAGAGCGGAGGACATACAATAATACACATCAACAAATCTGATAAACTTAAACAAGGTTACACGTGAGAGACATGTAGCTATTAACCTGAATGCCTGGCCGACGGTCGCCTTCATGCGTAGAAAATGAGTTACGGTGTCAAATTATACACAATTCACAGTTGTCGAACGTATCTAAGAGGATTCCGCCACTTCATCACACATTTTACCATGATGGTGCTAATAAAATATCGCAGCAGATTACGCTACTGCGTGTTAAGGTGATGCCGGTGGAATACATGCGTGAAGACAAAAGGCTTCAGTAGAATAGAAGAAGAAGAATAAGAAGAAGATGGTAACGAGAGCCACACAGTCAAGCAGGACATAGACGAACAAGGCTCACATTAGTGACACAGACATGAGTGGCGTGGTCGTGGGAACTACAGTAGTAAGAGTAACACTCTGTTGTAGAAAAGAATGAACTATACAGTAGGGGCTCCGTAATTCCAGGTGGACGGTAACAAGACTATCTCGAATAGAAAAGAACGGATTTACGAACGTACACGGAATCGCCTGTGTACACGAAAAAATTACCTATGCTAAACATTACAACACAACAGTTAAGACACAAAAAAAAATTCAGATTGCCTTACACTAGAAAATTATATTGTCTTTTGTAAATTAAAAAACCGCTTTAGGCAACCTTCTTTAGTTAAATTTAACTTATAGTTCCTATTTCAGTAGCGATGAATATAAAACAAGCATTTTATTGAATGTTTTAAATGTGATAGTACTGATGATGGTGATGATGATGATGATGAATTGCTGTTTTTAGATCATCCGCCCTTAAGAACGCAAAGTGTCTTCCGTTTTAACTCATAGTGAATAAAAATTAAAATATAAACTGCTCGAACACACGTAATGAATCCAAACCACGTGAAGGGTAGGAATGAGGAACTTCTGAACTGCGTTCAAGGTCAATGTCTAGCGTTTTAACAAGCACGTCTTCCGTCTGTTGTGTTCAGCTTCCGCCACGTACAAGGCACTCATGCACTGAAACTCTCGATTTACACTTTTTGTTACCGATACATCAATTTCTCTGCTCGGATTTATGAGAATATCGAACTCTCCAGTCTCAAAATACTATATGGATTCTGTACTGTACTCCCAAGTAAATACTCTGCAGAAATGGCTTAACATCAGACATACCAAAGTGAAACTCGTAGCAATTGTTCACAGTGACCACTCTGGGCTTCTCTGCAGGCTTCACTTCTCCGAATCCAGTTGCGACGCATTCGAGCCAAGACAATAGTGTTGCTCACAATATCCTCTGCTGCTTAAAAAATACGTTCACGGAGGTCATCCGAAATGGTTACTTCAGTTTGATATACTTTGTTTTTCATGTCCCCCAGACATAAAAATCCATTGGAATATGGTCTGGAGATCTGGCTGGCCAATTGATAGTTGCGGAAATGTCTGCACCCTCGTGTAAAATCCACGTGGTTCGGCGTAGTCGAAGCGAAACGTCCTCTGAAAGCTCCAGTAACGTACTGTATCTACAGGAGCAAGGTTATAATGCACAACATAGCTTAAACACAAAACCTATAGGATGTCCGTTTAGTCTGCTAGGTAAAAGCGTGTTGACGTGTACGTAAATAAAGTTTCTTACGTCAGCGAAAGAATTCTTGGGATAGGATGTCCAAGTGAGTAGTCTCGGAATTGAACTGTCACTGCACATCGAACGGTTTGCTTCATAACAATAAGGGACATTATATAAAAATAAATAAATCAAACGAACCTTCCTTTCGTGCTTTCAAACGAAAAGAACATGTTTAATGGTAAATTAAAGCATTCTGGATTATTGCTGCTTTTGCATTGCCTATTAAACGTATCAAAATAAACGTTCCAGGCTGAGTGGCTCAGACGGTTCAAGCACTGGTTTCATGAACTTTGCAGGCTCGATCCTGGCTCAGTCCGGTGTTATTTGAAGGTGCTCAAATACGTCCGTTTGTGATCGGTAGATTTACAGGCACGTTAAAGAATACCTGTGGGCAAAATTCCGACACCGCGTGTCTCCATTTGGACGTAAACATTGTTATTATTATTTCCGAGCGAGTTGGCCGTGCGGTTAGGAGCGCGCGGCTGTGAGCTTGCATCCGGGAGATATTGGGTACGAATCCCTCTGTCGGCAGCCCTGAAGATGGTTTTCCTTGGTTGGCTTCCCATTTTCACACCTGGCAAATGCTGGGGCTGTTCCTTACATTAAGGCCACGGCCGCATCCTTCCAAATCCTAGGCCTTTTCTATCCCATCGTCGCCATAAGACCTATCATCACTACTGTGGCACATTATTGACGTAACATTAATCTCCTCACTTACACTAACATCCGCAGCATCTTATATCTCCCGCAAAGACTCCTCCTCCACCAAATAACATTCACCACCTTCACAAAAATCTCCCTTTTCAATTTCTGCATCTTCCCTAAGAGAATCAATTACCACTGTGATATGATATCGCCATCAATTTTAGCACATAATAGGTTACCCGACAAATCCTCCTCCATTTCTTCCCACCGCTTATCCCCAAAATCCCCCTGATCATCAATTCCCCTCCCTACATTATCAATTGCCTTCCCCACACTACTACCCCAATCATTAACTGCCATGCCATTCTTATCAATTACCTTACTTACCTCCTCCCCTACATTACCAATTTTATCAATTGATTTCTTCCTTTGATTACTCATTTCACCACTCAAATTACTCCCTTGATTACTCAATTTGGCCAACTGTTCCAACACGAACTTTATAAACTCATTATTACTCCACATACTACTTTGATTTTGCTCACTAATTTCCCCTTCACCCCCATGACAATTCCATACACTTTTTTCCGCAGGCATATTTTCACTCTGAATACCACTTTCATCAAAACTGTGTGTGCTTCTGTCAGATCTGCTCTCCTGATCATTAACAGACATAATTCCTTTATGCACTATTCCCCTCTCAAATTCACAACACTACTGTTACTCTCACTAGTATTCATACTCCTCTGATAAATATACTCAAAACTTTGATAAATTACTCCTGACACAAGCTAACTAAAACACTGGACCAAATGTGTTCATCAAGGACATACTGCAAGTCTGGATACCATTCGGCTTAACGTTGCGGCGCCAATGCACTTGTATCAACCAAACACTAGCTCCACAACGTGATCATAACTTTACTAGGACTAATAAACTCATAACATTCACTTTTAAACCTGCACTACTCAGGGTAACTCTCATAAAAATATTATTATTATTATTATTATTATTATTATTATTATTATTATTATTATTATTATTATTATTATTATTATTACGGGGATACCCGTGGAGCAGAAAGAGGTTAAAGAAGGTGCCGGGGTGAATGGGTCTATCTACAATATCAAAGTTGAGTTAAAACTTTAAAAGGTTATATTTCTTTTCCAGAAACAAACATAACAATACTTTTCACTGAGTGAACATAACAATATATCAGGTACAAAAGCAATCTTGAAACAAGACTAGGAAAATACAAGATTCAGAACTTTAACAATTTTAGGCTTCAAGCCCCTATTTTACAGAGATGTCAGAGATACCGGATCCTGGTTACCAAAACTTTAATTCATACTAAGGAATCATTTATCCAAGGGCAGAAATCCCCTTAATTCAAGAGCACTTGCTCCCTCAATTACAATGTCAAGCCTTCCAGAGGCACCCTTCACAATTACAAAACTTTGAAAAAGAGCTAAAAGGCTCTAAGTTCTTTACGGCCCACTCAAGGCAATCATCAAAATTTTACACTCTCTCGCCTTCCATGGCCCAACTACGATTTGAAATAGGGGTATCTAGTACCCAACCTATAGGGCCTTTGTGAAAAACAACAGGTTAAGTAAACGGCCCGAAACACAAACGGAATGGAGGCGAACACTGCGCTCCACATAATGAAATATTAAAAGCTATAGGGCTCTCGGCCGATGAAGCAGGGGCTATTCCCAAACTGCTGAGGTGGCTCGCATGGAAATCACTTTAACACATTACAGGAAGAAACCCGTTACAAAACGAAGTCACCTCAAACCAAGATGAAGGGTAGCTCGAGTGAGTAACTCGCTCTCTATCCCCGATTTAAAATAAAGATTTTATGAAGTTTTTACATTAGTCGAAAGAAAGGTTACATTTTAGAAAAGTAGGTTACATAGTTAAAGATTTGGACCTTCCCCTCGGAATAATTTGCGGCTCCAGCAAGAAAGATGGAATTATGTGGCCATTACCTTCTAGATGTTCTAGCTGCCGACGGAAGAGGCCGCCCGTCTCCTGCTTAAACTCACACACTCAGATAGACGACGATCAGTTGGCAAGAAAACGTGAAAAGCCGCAGTTTATAAACCCTCAGGGAAGGTTCGATATCATTCAAGACTAATCAAGCCACACCCTCTCAATTTAATTGGTTAATCTCAAAGTTACACTCAGAATCGAACAAGAAGCCTGTGATAGGTTGAAAATTAATTACAGAAATTCCTGATTGGCTAAATTCAAAACTGGCGGAAAGAAAAGGAAGTGTCAACAACCCAAAAATAAATGAACATAGATTCAGTTATGGACAACCTAGAAATACAAAATTTTAAGTTATACGTTCTTTCACTTAGCACCAGAGTGCATGATCATAGTTTTTAGTAGTGTAATCTGTAGGAAAATGTCCAAACTTCTTGATGCATAGCAAAACAAAACAAGGAGAAATTCAGTCAGTTTAGGATTTTTTTTTAATTTTTCAGTGGTGACACCTGATTAAAGTTCCAAGTTCGTGTAGTTTCAGTTTCACCTTTTGATCGATAGGGGAGTTCTTAAGGCGCTGATTTTGAATGCGCGGCATTGAGGTGTACCTCCGGATACTATTATTATTATTATTATTATTATTATTATTATTATTATTATTATTATTATTATTATTATTATTATTATTATTATTATTATTATTATTATTAAACCTAAACTGCTGTAGCACCCAAGTGGCATCTATAGGCCTCTGGACTCCCCAATACATTTACTTATTTAATACCATGTTACGGAACAATAAAAACTGATTGGGTGCCAGTGTACTTGATGATACACGATATGAACTTAGCATGAGACTGTCCGGCCCCGCGATATAGGGGGCAACGCGTCAGCCTGTCATTTGGCAGCCCCTGGTTCGATGCCCGGCTGGGTTAGGGGTTTCTAATTGTAAATGATTAATATCCCTGGCCTCGGGACTGGGTGTTTGTGTCGTCCATAACGTCCCTTTCCTCGCATTCAGCACTCTACACTTCCTCCATTCCAATTACACGCAGGTTCATATCACATGGTGCAAGTAGGGGCAGAATATCTCTACAGGTCGACGCCCCGGGAAAATAGCATTTAAAAAAAATTAGCATGAGACTAATATATCTTCCAGGGTAGGGCCATAGGCTGACGATATCATGACTTGCTTACCTAACCTGACGACTTGTTGAACTGGAAAGGTATGAGGATGTACTGACTAACTGACTGACTGACTGATTCATCATCACCAAGGCAAAACTATTGGGCATAAAGAAATGAAATTTTGGGGATGAATTTATATTACAGTGTAGGGAGAATTTTTGGATGTTCCATCGCTAAGGGGAGTGAAAAGAGGGTTGAATTGTATACATGAGTATATAAATATCTCAAGAAATAAAACCTTTACATGGGTAAAAATTGGTATTATTTATCTCCTTTAAAGATGAGGAAACACGTATTATTTTCTTTGCGGAAAAGGGGGTGAAAAGAGGTGAAAAATGGGTTGAATACCTTTTATAAGCATACTTATATCTCAAAATCTGAAGATGTTACAGAAACGAGCATTGGTATTTGGAATAACCTTTAAAAATAAAGAACCGAGCTCGATAGCTGCAGTCGCTTAAGCGCGGCCAGTATCCAGTATTCGGGAGATAGTAGGTTCGAACCCCACTGTCGGCAGCACTGAAAATGGTTTTCCGTGGTTTCCCATTTTCACACCAGGCAAATGCTGGGGCTGTACCTTAATTAAGGCCACGGCCGCTTCCTTCCCACTCCTAGCCCTTCCCTGTCCCATCGTCGCCATAAGACCTATCTGTGTCGGTGCGACGTAAAGCAACTAGCGAAAAAGGAGGGGTAAAAATAAAGAAACACGTATTTTTTGTTTTTGGAAAATCCAATTAATGGGGGATGAACAGGAGGGACAAAGGGGGTGAATTCTTAAAGTGACTATATCTACAGTATATCTCAGAAACGTAACATGTTACAGACGGGAAATCTGGTATTTTTAATCTCCTGTAAATGTAAAGAAACACAGATAAATTGTTTTAGGAAAATCCACGTAAGGGGAAGTGAAAAAGGGGTGAATTTTTAAACAAGCATGTTACATACGTGAAAACTGGTATTTTGAATCTCTTTTAAAAATAAGAAACATGTACTTTTTGTTTTCGGAAGGAAACACTTAAGGGGAAGTAAAAAGGACTGAAAACTTGGTTGAATTCTTTTTATTAGGATACCGATATATCAAAAACTGAAGATGTTACAGACGTGAAAATTGGCATTTAGAGTCTCCTTTAAAAATAAACAAATTCTTAGTTTCTGTTTTCGGAAAATCCACTTAGGCGGTGGTTGAAAGAATAGAAAAATTAATTGAATTCTTTGTATGAGGATACTTATATCTCAAAAAGTAAGGATGTTACAGACGTGAAAATAGGTATTTTTAATCTCTTTTAAAAGGAAAGAAGCATGAATTTTTGGTTTTCGGTACACCACTCGCGAGTGAATCCGCGGGTAACTGCTAGTTAAAATATATAAATATACTTTCAAAATGATAGTAAACACCTCAATATTCCTCTAGCATACCAATAGGCTACCATCAACCTTCATAACATATGAAAACAAAACGACAATGTAAGAAATATGCACTTAAAATTAATCACATAGATGTACCTATAGCATAACACTACCATCCACCTCTATAACATATGGCAACACAAATTACAACGTAAGAAATGCGTACACTGTTTTGTCTTATTATTTTCACAAACAACACTAAGTTTGTATGGCAATTACTGAATTGATTAGCAGATACGACAACCTATCTATGAAACATTATATTAGGACTTTCTCCGTCCCTTGACACACGCTAAACTTAATTGTACATATTTACACAATATATTCTTATTAGCTTGAATTTATATATTTATAATCTGACAAGACAGAAATGCCGGATCACGAACCTCAGCCACATAACCTGCTACACCATCTCAGAATTGAGGTTCAATACCACCACACCTCGCCAAACTTGCCGATAACTTTGTTGGCAAGTTCACGGCCTGCTTCCACAGTAAAACCATACTCACGGTATATTGAACTAAGTATAATGGCTTAGCCCTAAGCCTGTCGTATGTTCCCAACTGGACGTCGAGCGACGAGACACAATTCTCCAAGGCGCAGACATGAGCAGCATTCAATAGGACAACACGTCGCGCACTTCAAATGAGACAACCAGCCGATGACAATATTTCAACCAGTCAAGACCTATAAGACCACACTTCCGGCAAACCAGTCATAAAATAATCTCTTCAAGTCACATGGTTTTCTCTGTCCTAACAAATCACCATCTTCCATTTCTGTCACATGTGGCACGCCGTTTTCCAAATTTTGACGCTCAACATTGGCGTACTGAAACCTATTCGGAAACATATGTCATGTCGGGCTAACGAACTTCTTACACAACTTTCTCTATATTTAGTTCTCTTGCTTAATTAAGATTCCCAACTTTTGGTGCCACGGAATGCCACCAATTTAATGCAGAGTTCTCACAATGAACTCAATAATGTTCATGATACTTGAACAAATACCTACTGTATTCCTACAATGAAATACATATTGCTGATAATATACAAATAAATACCTAACCTAGGCCTAAAACTTGACATAAATATTGCCATAAATACAAAAATTGACTTAACGCGGGGTTGGAATCCTGTACTATTTAAATACATTTCAATTTGTAAAAGATTCAATTTTTTGTTATTATTCGATTTATTTAGCATAGCTTTTCATTTTCATTCCCTAAAGAAATAACTGACTGAGTTGATAAATAAATATATAAGTCAATAAACAAATATAAGCAAAGAAAGAAACCAGCGAGTAAGCGGTTAAATAATAACATAAGTACGTAGTTATTTAGTAATAAAATAAACGAAGAAGCACAGCCTATTTCCAATCAACCAATTGAGTCGTGAATGAAATGAATGAAGTGTGATAACTAGTGTACAGGAAAAAGGTATACTGGCTGGTCAAACCTGTCGCACTCCTCTGACCAGTGATTAATGAATGGCAAACTAAATGAAATGATGTTGGAGAATGTTTCCGGAATGACTTTGACCAGCAAAAATCTTTTTTTTTTTGCTAGTTGTTTTACGTCGCACCGACACAGATAGGTCTTATGGCGACGATGGGACAGGGAAGGGCGAGGACTGGGAAGGAAGCGGCCGTGGCCTTAATTAAGGTACAGCCCCAGCATTTGCCTGGTGTGAAAATGGGAAACCACGGAAAACCATTTTCAGGGCTGCCGACAGTGGGGTTCGAATCTACTATCTCCCGAATACTGGACAGCAAAAATCTAACATACCGGGACCGTAAATAAAGGAACTAAGAAATGTGTAATATACCATTAAATAAGTAACACTTGAATAAATATATAAGCAAAAAAGAAATGCGCAAATAATCACAAACCTAAATAAACGTAATTAAATTAAGTAATTAAAGAAATAAAGAAACAAATTCGCGGGTAAATACAATTATAAATTAACAATTCTTCTAAATTTTGCATGAAAATCTCACATGCATTTGTTGTCCTTTCAGGAGACGTTGACGATGAAACTCATAACTTTGATGGGAATGGGGAGTCACTTTCGATGTAATTATCCACCGGATAATCGGAAAAACCTTTCAATACATGGTCTTCTACGAATGCGTCTTCTACCTCATCAGCGTTCAACATAGGAGGACCAAAAGCCCAGTGCATCCATTTCCAAGTTCCGATGTCTTACTTAGGTTCTCCTGATTCAATCCAAGATGCTGAATTTGGCCTCTACCAGACTTGCGAAAGATAAAACCTACAGCCTACTACCTCAACCAAAGGCCAAGTAGATCGGACTGCATTCTGTTGGGTTATTTCAAAACCAACTGTGACGCGCTTTGGATTGGATGTAAATTGATCTCTTCACTTTCTTTAATCAGATGTTCGAAGAGACAGACGTTTCCTCTTTCTTGTCACGAAACAAAGAGAAAACAAGCAATATATAGTTCCCATTATCTACGCTGTGGATGGTGAAAAATTGGTGAAAGTACTTTGTTGAGTACGAAAAAGTATCATCCTTGAAAATGTTATTAATTTTACAAGATATTCTAAGTTCCCCGTGCGGCAGAAAACAACAATGTTTTCATCTCTAAAGTTCAACAACAACATTTCCTCACCTTCAGAACTCGTAATGGGAATCCTGTTCAATGTTTCATGTATGTCGCGGATGCATTTCGGTAGAAGTGTAAGAAAACTTCTTTACGCATGATTGAGGTTTTGTCGTATTCGTTCTATATCATCCCGGGTTACACTGTTGGCAATAGATTCAGGCGCGGAAACAATTTCTGTCCTGATTACTTTCGCAGGTGGTTCCGACAAAAGTTTCGTGCGCTTTGCGCTTCACTTTATCGGAGATGTACTCTCTACGTATTTGCGAAGACTGCTCATGATTTTGTTCACCAACGGATTTAAGCAAATCTTCAGCATCATTATCCGTAAACCAATTCATAGAACAAGATTTTTTTTACTACAACGCCGTTTCTGACCGCACTGTGCTTTTCTGCTTTTTGTGAGCTTAAAACCTTCTAAAACTACTCAATTGGAACCTCTCTGACTTATCATATTAAATATATTCACTCGCATTGTTATTTCACTCACTGGTCTAAACAGAGTGCGAGAAATTGAGTAGTATGGTGTAAATGGTGGATTAAGTCTCAAAACTCACGGACTAAAATTAGTGTCAAATAGTATCAAAACTCACTACTAAAAACCAGTATCTAAATTAACATTCTAATCCGTCTCAAAATTCACGACTCCGGATAGCAGGTGCGTGGGATGACTGGGATGACTACAGAAGGGATGAGGTGCACCAGGCCTTTCCGGAGGCCACAGGCCATTATTATAAATTTATGTCAAAGGGAAAAAATATAATATATTAATTTTAAGACCACAGCAGAATATTTTGACAATAATAACAATAATACACTTCTATCTCGTTCATTCACCAAGCAGTATTTTCTTCTGTGGTTCGGGGTTGCAAAATAACATCCATAGTATCCCCTGCCTGTTGTAAGAGGTGATTAAAAGGGGCCCCAGGGGCTCTTAAATTATTTAAGAGAAGGGTCAATACACAACTGATAAGCAATCTGCCACCATGGTGACTGCCCTAAATGCATTACCAGTGATGATTGATTGACTGATTGAGGAAGGTTGGGTTGGTGACCGCGGGGCCCTTAGCTGATTTCAAGCATTGCTTCCACTCACTTCTGACAGGCTGCTTGTTTTCATCTATCATCTATCCTAACGACTTTCCTTAATCAACTATTGTTCTTTTGCGACCCCGACGGTATTAGGTTTCCAAGGCCTAGGGAGTCTTTCATTTTCACGCCCTTCGTGGCCCTTGTCTTTCTTTGTCCGATACTTTCACTTTTCGAAGTGTGAGACACCTTCCAGTTTATTCCTCTGATTAGTATTAATACAGGATGGCTGCCTCTTAAAACTGCAATCACAACGATCAACTTTTATTTCATTGTTATCAACCCTTATTGATTTGTATTCACCATCTTCATATTATCTTGGCTGAAGAATAAAACACTGTCACAAAATATCGTCACCACCACCACCACCACCACCACCACCACCACCACCACCACCACCACCACCATCATTAACGATCTTGAGTTTTTTGAAGTTATTTGGCGATAGAATTTCAAAGATAGCGACTAGCGACTTTGTCATATTTTAGATAAAATTCTGACGAATTTTAATTTATTACTTGATCAATTTCGTGAGTCATGTAGTCAATACTATATAGCATTGCGCTTCATGTAACCGCGTGGACGAATAATTCACATTATTTTGGAAAGCTTATCAGAGACAGTTTTTCCTATCCTGTAAGAGAATGGAGACAGTGCACCTGTCCCGGGCTCGATGAAGTGCTGAATAAAAAAATTAACCTCACAAATAAAAATTTGGATAGAAATGTTCTGGATGAAGTACTTCGGAATTCAAACCCGGGCCAAACTCGAAGTGCCATCCTACCTACTTTCAACTGGCACAACGGCTACGCTCAAGAGCATACGGGTCAATGGTTCTGTTCGTTAAATAAAGTGGGCACTTAATCTAAATATATTGAAAATAGAGTGCTATAGTGAGAGGAATACGCTAATCTACTAAAACAGTAGAATATAGTTGATTGCAGCTACGAGCTCATTGCAATGGCTCCGCTGCACCCTGCTTCACTTGCACTTAGAATAATACTATCCCGGGAGAATACAATCCTAAATATTTGAAATTATCCTCCTCTTCCAGCCCACCTGCCATTCAATCTTCTTAGGTTTCCTCCCTATATATATCACTGTCGTCTCGAAAATTCTAATTTTCATACTACACTCGCTACACCTCCTTTCTAGCTGGCTGTTATCACAGTCTGCACCAATTTGTCGGTATAGGTCGAACGGCTTACTACAAAGGCAACAGGAGCTCGAACGGAGAAATTTTATAGACAGGTATAAGGCTACAGAGTAGTAGAGCACTGTTATGCATTACTATGCAACATGAGAGCGTTTACACTTGCCCAAGCACTAAATGATACACCAGATCATCGATTTCGGTATTGAAGAAATCCCTGAAGCCAATTCATGATGATACGCTACTCATCCAAAATTTCTTCATCCATCAACGTTAATAGCAAGCATTGGCGCTCCCCCACACCCCACTCCGAAGGGGGAGGCGCCGGAAATAACTGGTACCGGTGCGCTGTGAGCGCTCCTCCGCCAGTATTGTTTAGAGGTGGAAATGAATTGTAGTTGCAGTTGTTGAGTATTTGTATTTAATAAAGAGAAAGAGGAGCCTTGTTTTTAGAATTAGAGTAGTGGATTGCTTAAAGATGTGCAGATGAAATTAAGATATTAGTGAAAGTTGCAGTTGTTAATTATTATTGGCTTTTAATGATTATAGAGATTGGAGATGGAGAAGACGATTGTTCCGTAGAAGCACCGATGATGACATGGCTAACATATATAAGGGTTATTGAGAATTTCCCCCGTGATATGTGGTGGGACCTGGTTGGTCAACCAACCAGGTATCAGCCACGCCCAATGTTGGTTGAACATGTAAGATGACTACTTAATTACCGGTATTCGCTTAAAATATTTAGCGGTGTGAGATGTTATTGACACCGAGTGTTAATTTGGAATGGCCGTTTAATTGCGAGAAAAACAGCATATTTTTTCGAAATTTGCATGGCACCGTACTTCGTTCCGGGCACCAGTGCTTCATCTGTTATTATTGTTTTATAATTTAGTTGTGGCGGGAAGGCAGTTGAAGGAGGTTTAATTGTACTTGGAGGAAATGAGGCTTTACTTCGCGGGACTTGGTGGAGGGGGGGGGGGGAGTACTTGGCTATTTTTCCAGGGTCTCAGCTACTCAGTCCACCGAGGTGGCCCTGGATTGTGAGCGTTTTGATTGTTTATTAGGTTGAGGAGTACAGTAGTAAGAGTAGGATGCTGATTGCTTGGTTGGGCGGGGGAGGGCTGAGTGTGCGAGGAGCGGGGTACGGCTGGGGGCGGGAAGGAGAGGTGGGTAGCTAGGGGGGGGAGGAGACGCGGTGGTGTTCTTGGGAGGATGTTAGATCTAGTGTGTAAGTGTTTTTTGTATTTGGCTATAAACGACTTTTTGTAGTATGGGCAGCTAGGAAGCAAGGCCGCGTGATTACCTTGGCAGTTCGCACACCTCGCATGTAGTATGACGGCACACCTTTTACAGCGGGTGTTATTTTTGCAGCGAGCTGCATGATGGTTCAGTTTTAGGCAATTATGTCATAAATTTGTCAGTGAGGGGTGGCGTATGGGGGGGGGCGTGAATGTTGCTTAGGGGTATGTGTGGGGTGGGGTTGGGTACGTGTAGTGGTGTTAGTGGGCTCCTGTGGCTCATTCACAATTTGATGCCTGTGCAGCGAGTTCCCCGAACATCTGATGATTGGTTGTGTTGTCGGCATTGTTGAGTGGTGTGAGAGCGGGTGAATTGAATTAAAGGTATATTTTTCTCATCAGGGATGGCAAGTGCTCTAGGTACTTTTCTCTCCTCCAACTTCTGGGTTCACGGATCCAGCTGCGTTTGTTCCGACCCGGTCGGAAGTTCGTAAAGAGACCGAGTGTTATAGAAATTCAATGTGCGATATAACGAAGGATTATTACTTGTTTTTATTTTGCATTGCTTTGCATTTCCACGAATCTACTATGTTGGCGTATCTGGGGGAGGGTTGATACTCCCACGTGACGCGTCCCAAGTGGTGGATAGGGGGTCCTAACCGGCTTGCCGGCAGACTTGAGCGAAATAAAATAGCTCTTGCGGAACAAACACACAACCCCTGTGGGTGGGAGACGCAGTTGAAGAATACACCCATGGTATTCTCTGCCTGTCGTAAGAGGCGACTAAAAGGGGCGGCCAAGGGATGATCGAATTAGGACCATGAGACTACTTGTAATTAGTACCATCATGCGAAGAACTCCATGGGTCGCCTTTACTTGCGAGTAGTACCACTATGTTGGGTACACAATAGGTTTGTGATTACCTAGCAACAGTGTGTGGATCATGATGGGTTTTACAGTACCTGTGATTAGTACCACTGAATGCGGAACATCACGGGCTTACGTTGCCTGTAAATAGTACCACTATGTCAGAAACACCACGGGATAGTACGAGTCCCTGTGATTAGTACACCTATGTGAGGAACACCATAGGTTTACGTTGCCTGTAAGTGGCGCCGCATGTGAGAAACAGGTCTGCGTTGCAAGTGCGTGTTACATTACCAGCGAGTAGTACCATAAAGTGTGGAATATCGCGAGTCTACGCTACTTTTGATTGGTACCGCAACATGACAAATGCCATGGTTCTACTTTACTAGTGATAAGTACCATTATGAGGGGCCGATGACCTGGATTTTGGACCTCTTTAGAAAACAAGCATCGTCGAATCAGGGTTGTGTTTTAGAAGCAATCCCTTTGTCACTAATACTTTTGTTTTACGTTAGTTTCTGGGAATGTGGGGCATTGCGGGTCGGATCAACTATTTGTTTTAAATGCATATTCATCCATTCATTCTTCGTCATCACGGCTTGAATTCTGGTCAGTGGGTGATTTTGGACTTTCAATTGTCATTGCATTTCGTCTCGCTTCGTACCATTAGGGGCCGATTTCCTAAATGTTAGGCCCCTTTAAACAACAAGCATCATCGCTATCTTGTTTTGCACTTTTTG
Organism: Anabrus simplex; assembly: GCF_040414725.1. NCBI lineage: Eukaryota > Metazoa > Arthropoda > Insecta > Orthoptera > Tettigoniidae > Anabrus > Anabrus simplex. The sequence goes on along the minus strand of NC_090266.1, from coordinate 959,922,227 downwards.
CTGATTTGAGCTGATCGGGAATTATTTCATCTTTTAAACAGGTTTTGGGTCAATAAAGGATGTTCGGAAACAACGTGAATCGGGTACATGAGCGTTACACGATTTGTCATGCTGATAAATAATTTGAATAAAATGCTATTTTTTTGCTAGTTGCTTTACGTCGCACCGACACAGATATGTCTTATGACGACGATGGGACAGGAAAGGCCTAGGAATGGGAAGGAAGCGGCCGTGGCCTTAACTAAGGTACAGCACCAGCATTTGCCTGGTGTGAAAGTGGGAAACCACGGAAAACCATCTTCAGGGCTGCCGACAGTGGGGTTCGAACCCACTATCTCCCGGATGTGAGCTCACAGCTGCGGGCTCTTAACCGCACGGCCAACTCGCCCGATTGAATAAAATGAATTCGATATCTCACGCCATTGTCATTTTATCAGCTGATAAAGTTAGCCAATCAGATCGCTTCGCGGGCGAATTAAAATGGCTTTGAGGGGCAGTGTAGCAGCCTTCCCCGAATGACTGATCTCCCTGTGATGGGACGTGAACTGGCCTGCGCGCTCGCCTGATTTAGCCACTCCTCAGTACTTCCTATGGGGTTATCTCAAGTCCCTAGTTTACAAAGATCGTCCCAACACCATGGAAGACCTACGGAACAACATCCGAGCCGAAATTGACAATATCCCGGTAGATATGCTTGAAAAGGTGACTCGAAATTTTCGAAGTCGACTGAATCAGTGTGTTGATAATGGAGAGCGACATTTAACAGACACTGTGTTTAAAACTGTATAAATTCAAACTTATAATATTGTGTTGTAGGCGGAAAATAACAATAAAGTTGAATCAAACACGCACCTGGTGAGTTTTATTGCATTTTCAAAACAGTAAGTTTCCACGCCCCATCCTGTACATATCAGTCTTGTATTCCCAAGATGTGTGCAGGAACAAAATGCAGAATTCTGACAATTAGGAGAAAGTATTTCCTAACGTGTTTCAAGCACAAGGAATGCACCAAACTTCGCACCATCCCCCACAGCCAGCCATTCAACCCCGCGTACTTCAAGGCAAGAAATGAAGGGAGAAGAGGTTAGAAATAACCGTTAACTTTCAGCTTCAGTACAGAATTATCTTCTCAAGTGTGGACTGTAGATCTTTGCAAGAAAAATGCCCAAAGTGAAACAACCACAAAGTGTGTTTTTATATCAGCTAGTGAATGAATTTTGATAAGACGTGTTTACGATAGGAGGGTGTGTTTCATTTAGTAAATTGTGCAGTCAATTATCATATAATTATTTCTGTAAAATTAAGAACTGTACAGTGTATAGGACAGGGATATATTTCTTGTAAAACTATTGTTACACAGTCACAATTCTGTTTGGTCAAATATTTTAGTCTTTTTTATGTACTTTATACGCGTATAATATTTCCATAGATATGAGTGCATTTTATCGATAATTTTCAGTGATATTTTAGGTCATCGACATCCGCCCTCTAAACGTTAGTATACCCCCTTCAAACATTGTTCGAACCTAAAACATTTTAAATGACTTTGTTCAATCACGACAGCCCATCAATTGTCACGGGTAAATTTGTACTTCATTTACTGCTAGACTACGGAGAGGAGATGATGAGGAAGAAGAACGGTATTTATTTTACCTCACCGATCACGTGGCTGTGCGGTTTGGGTCACATAGCTATCAGCTTGCATTTAGTAAATAGTTGGCAGCCCGGAAGATGATTTTCCATGGTTTCCCATTTTCATACCAGGCAAATGCTGGGGCTGCATCTTAATTAAGGCTACGGTCGCTTTCTTCCCACGCATAGACTTTTCCTATCCCATCGTCGTCATAAGACCTGTCTGTGCTGGTGCGACACAAAGCTAATTGTAAAATTAAAGAAGAGCAACTCAGAAAATAGAAATGGCAGTGGTATTGGGATAATGAGATAAAAGGTCGCTTTTATTACGTTGTGACTGTCTCGGGTATGAGTGAAGTATTTGGAGGAGTTATGAGCAGCCGTTTCATTCTGGTATTCTGAAAGGTATCTGGTCACTGACCGCAGTGTAAGACGACAGCTTTAAGGATGAAATCTTAACTCAGGCTGTATGGGAAAATTAATCATTTCCGGAGCATAATAATCGTTTATTGAGGTGGAGGTGGCTGTTTACGCTGCATTCACTGTGTTTACTTTTTTTTTGCTAGTGGCTTTACGTCACACCGACACAGATAGGTCTTAAGGCGACGATGGGATAGGAACAGCCTAGGGGTTGGAAGGAAGCGGCCGTGGCCTTAATTAAGGTACAGCCCCAGCATTTGCTTGGTTTGAAAATGGGAAACCACGGAAAACCATCTTCAGGGCTGCTGACAGTGGGATTCGAACCCATTATCTTCCGGATGCAAGCTCACAGCCGCGCGCCCCTAACCGCACGGCCAACACGCCCGGTCACTTTGTTTATGTAGGATGCCTTGGTCGCAGCTCCGTCAGTCCCTCTCATATAGGCACAACCTGTGGTAAAGTGTGAGGCTATATTACAATTGCAAATATTGCGTAGGCTTAGTTACATTCATATATTTGTGTCTATAAAAGTGCGGTGCATTGTTCGTTCTGTTCATACATTGATTGCTTCCATGAAGCTGCACTATTCCATAAATCAAGAGAAGTTATAAATGAACAACCACATCAAACATGGTCGTAGCGGGGGGTTGTAAGGTGTTGAAGACTGCTCGTGACATTAGTATGCAGAATATAATTGGCAGATATCGTAAATAATGGCTGCAAATAAGCTCTATAGGCTTTTAATCATGGGTCAGCGTGAGCTTCAAGCTGTAGGATAATACTAATAGGTGACATTGTCATAGATGTTTACACGCTAACAAAATCATATCAGTGATTGCTTGTATAAAACTAGTGATTATTTCGTGTGGCCTGTGGGAGCCCTTTTTAGGCAGAGCTTCCGACGAGCAAAATGCGTGTTATTATAGTGGGGTATAGTATTGTGTGTGAGTTTCAGGGATGTTTGGGACAGCACAAATACCTAGTCCCCGGGTCAATTGGATTAAACATTTTAAGGTTAAAACCTCCGACCCGACCGGCAATCGAACCCGGGGCTTTCTGATCCGAAGAGCACTACCATAACCATTCAGGCAAGGAGCCGACATTGTTGGTATGAAGCGATGGAAACAATTACAGGAAGCATTCTTTGATGAATAGGTAAAAAGAACGGAAACCCCATGACCCACCTACAAAGCAACCATTACTCAGCTCGAAACCAAGCAGATTACTAGGCGACGCGCGATCAGTGTAACGAATCCTCTCGACCATTATTCTCGAATATCTAGACGGGGTTGCTATCTCACCATCAGATAGCTTCTCAATTGTAATCACGTAGGTTGAGTGAACCTCAGGCCAGACCTTAGATCCACGAAATTAACACTCGTTCCGGATCACTACTTGAAATAGCACCGCATCGAACGAATACCTACAGCCATTCATTTCTGGTCTCCGCTACGAGGTTATGGAATACGATCCCGGATGATATTAAGAAGTCTTGCTCGCCTAGGACATTTAAAACAGCCTACAGTAAATTCCTCCAGAGTACATGACTCGAATGAATGTAAGAGTGAATGGCGTGTGAATGAAACCAAAAATGACGTACTAGATTTAAGTTCTTAGGCTATCCCATTTACGTTCTTACTACTCTCATTTAAGGCTATAGACTGTTCATAGAAATAGACTACATAGTAACATTGATATTAGTTCACTCAGATCGTAACATACTAGTTAATTTATTTTAGCCTTATATTTTAAGTTTTTCTTTAAGCTAGTTTTAGATATATTCTTTAGGTTATAAGTTGATATATTTTTTTGTTATTATCCACACTCTATTTACCCTATAATTTTTCATCAGTAGTAACCTTAATTAATTGTATTATTGTAATTCCTTATCTGACATACATATCTCAATAACAGTAATTGATTACAATGATACTTTAGATTAATACTGTAAAAAAAAATATATGTGGTTAAGTGTAAGAGAGGGCCAAGAGCCCTAACTTCGCCACTTAAAAAATAAATAAATAAATAAATAAATAAATAAATAAATAAATAAATAAATAAATAAATAAATAAATAAATAAATAAATAAATAAATAAATAGATCCATGTAAAAATCTCTGAGCTGGCCACGATTCTAGTCGAACCCTGCCCCTGCGGATAAGAGGCAGTTACGCTACTCCTAGACTGCGATGTGGGTGAATAAGTAAAGACTTATTTAGAATTAAGCCTATTGTAAGCATTTTGCTTAACGCTATTGGTTAGATGTTTCCCTTGAGCTCATGATCTTTCTTCCCCGCCTTTTTCTCATTTTATTGGGGTCAGCTCTTAGTGTGGATTTGCCCCACGTTTACAGCCGGATCTCCTTTCTGACGACAACTCTATTACGAGGAAAGTGATCACTATTGCGAGTTTCTGTGATGTTGTACGTAAGTGCAGAGAAATATAATAAGACGAACACGAAAACACCGTTCCCGAGCCAGAGGAATGAACCATATCCAGTTAAAATCTCCGGCCCGGCCGGTAATCGAACCATGATCCGTCCGAACCGAAGGCCAGTATGCTTACCCTTCAGCATATGAGCAGGACGAGTCTCTTAAGCTAGTGACTGTGGAATCAAATTCCCTTGTATTCTGCTGTTTGAGAGCGGTAGGAATCTGAATTAGCAAATTTACTGGTAATTTAAAGCACTCCCTTTTCAGGCGAAAATTCCGACATCCCAGCGTTTCACAGATAAGTCTTATGGCGACGATGGGATAGGAAAGAGTTAGGAGTGGGAAGGAAGTGGCCTTGGCCTTGATTAAGGTACAGCCCCAGTATTTACCTGGTGTGAAATTAGGAAACCATGGAAAACTATCTTCAGCGCTGCCGGCAGTTGGATTCTAACCAACTATCTCTCGAGTTTAAGTTCACAGTTGTGCGCCCCTAACCGCACGGCCAACTCGCTCGATACTTAATTATTATTGTTATTACTATTGTCATTATTATTATTATTATTATTATTATTATTATTATTATTATTATTATCATTATTATTATTATTAATATTATTATTATTATGCTGCCGGTTTTACGTCCCACTAACTACTTTGACGGTTTTCGGAGACGCCGAAGTGCTGGAATTGTGTCCCGCAGGACGTCTGTTATGTGATACTATCTACCGACACACGAGGCTGACGTATTTGAACAACACCGTATACCACCGGACTGAGTCAGAACTGAATCTGCCAACTTGAGTCCAGAAGGCCAGCTAACTGCCGCCTGTTCTTCTCAGAACAACAGTCACATAAAACCTTAAAATGGCTTCTTCTTCTCCTTCTATGTACCGGACTCTTACATTGTGATGTCATTGGAGGACTGGCTGGCGGGCGTAGTTGGCCAGAAGCACACGTCCAGTGCACAAGGTCGTAGAGTCGAAATCCGATACCGTCAGTCGGCATTTAAGGACATTTTATTATACTGTATATGGATAGTGTAGCCCAGCGTGTCTGCGTCTCATTCAGAGACCTCGGGTTCGATTCATTAAATCTGGACTATGGATTGGAACGGGCTTCACTCAGCCTCGTGACGACAACTGACGAACTGTGTGATACGAAAGACAGCGAACCCGGTTAAGGAAGACAAGCAATACACGTGAAGATGTTACTCAACGGGCATTTCGATACCTACAGACATATGGCTGGATAACAGCTATGTTGGCAGACCAAGCCCTCTCATGAGAGCTGCAACTACCTGAGGGGTTGGTTTTAAGGACATGAGTGCGACTGTGATTTACTGAATGTAGGAACGAGAAAAGGGAAGTAATAATAATGTCGCATGGTTTCCGGAGAGGCCTGGTGCAGGCCTTTTTCTAGTAGATGGCTATCAGCGAACTGCATGTCTATGAGTAGGCCTATGGGGTCCTACCTAAGATGATTTCTAAAGAGGAATTGGCACACGCACCCAAAACCCGAGTCCGATTTAACCAATTAAGGTTAAAATCCCCGACCCAGCCGGGAATGGAACCCGGGACCCCATGGAGCCGGACAAAAGGGAAGTAAGGGGATTTCAGAGGTCCTGTCAACCAGACCAGCAAGGAGTGTCGATTGTACGGTAGTTTCTTTCTTTCTTTCTTTCTTTCATTCCTTTCCTTCTTTCTTTCCTTCCTTATTTCTTAATCCATTTACCGTCCAGGGTTAGTTTTTCCCTCGGAGTGAGGGATCCCACCTCTACCGCCTCAAGGGCAGCGTGAGATTTTGGATCGGGAGATACAACTGGGAAGGAGGATTTGTAACTCGCCGAGGCGACCTCACCTGCTCTGCTGAACAGGGGCCTTGTGAGGGATGGGAAGTTTGGAAGGGATAGACAAGGAAGAGGAAAGGGAGTGGCCGTGACCTTATGTTAGGTACTATTTGCCTGGAGGAGAAGTGGAAAACCACGGAAAAGCACTTGGAAGATGGCTAAGGTGAAAATCGAACCCTCCTCTACTCAATTAACTTCCCGAAGCTGAGTAGACCCTGTTCCAGCCCATGTACCACTTTTCAAATTTTTCAGCAGAGACGAGAATCGAACCCGGGCCTCCGCGACATGGCAGCTAATTGCACTAACCACTACACCACAGAGGCGGACTACATCCTTACTACAACCTCTAAATACCCTCCTAACCACGTGAAGCGACCTGTAACCTTTCTTAACAGCCTCGCAACTTGCAAGTTGCTTTACGTCGCACCGACACAGATAGGTCTTATGGCGGCAATGGGATAGGAAAGGCTTAGGAGTTGGAAGGAAGCGGCCGTGGCCTTAATTAAGGTACAGCCCCAACATTTGCCTGGTGTGAAAATGGGAAACCACGGAAAACCATTTTCAGGGCTGCCGATAGTGGGATTCGAACCTACTATCTCCCGGGCGAAATGATGTATGTCTTTTCTGTTGTATGTACCATTCTCCTACGGCAAATAAATGTTTATAGGTTACGTATATTTTGTACCTACGTTGCACTGAATGATTGAGTGTTAACGAACCTAGAGTATATATTTTGCCCAATATACAGTATATCCTTAAACTTGATTTCTATGGAACGACAAATCATTTTTGGCGCTATTGCAGTGTATTTTTTGTATATTCGTGTGCTGGTTTTTAATAATAATAATAATAATAATAATAATAATAATAATATAAGGAGCGACTTCAGCCAACGCACTACAATTTGGCAGTCCTACTCTGGTATGGATTTATCTCCTGTGTCGCCGGTCGAAGTGGACCGCATCTAGCAGCTACTTTGCGCCGGAACGCAATTACCAGTTACGTCAGCTTTGGGTTCAGTCAATTTGCTTCCTGCTATCTGCCAGCAACAACAGCAACGAGCAAATTATGTCCCCGACCAGGACGAGTGCACAGTTTTATGTAGGAAGCGTGCGTGACTCGGTTGATGTGGGCATTCACTCGCCATAATTCGTCTTTATACTGTGTGTGTGTTCCACCGGGTATTGGTGTGCTGCCAATACTGCACTTCAGGCGAATTACTGCTAGTGATGAGTTATTTTTGTCCACATAAGTAGGTTACATTCACTTCTGGTAATCGATATAATTTATCTCGTTAAATCACTCTACCTCCATACCACCTCTGATAGTCACTATGGCAGGACAAAGAAGCCAACACTCCTCGTCGATTCCCACCTGTTGTGGTTGTAGCTGTTTCATTTTGAGTAGTTGCCTCCCTGTATTCTTATGTGTTCTGTAATTCCACTAATTCATCAGAAGTCAGTGCTCGGTGACGTAAGTGTGTCGTGACATCATGTTGCCTGAACATACAAGGTAAAAGTGTGGGAATAGAGTACATTCATCAGTCTGCAGAGGGAGAGTGTAAATATCAAAGAACATTACACTCTAAAAGTTACCTGATGTAATATTAATTGAGGACCAAAGATGCAAAAGGGTGAAAGTGCCGAAATATTGAAATTTTTTAAAATAAGGGGGTGTATTAGCCATTCCATTAGCATGTACCTGAGCTCATTAGTATAGTTGGTAGGAAGTTCAACAGATAGAGCCACAGTACAAAGTGCCAAGCTGAGTTTGGTGGGGAAGGGTGAATGTGCCAGCGTCTCGAGCTCCAATTCTTCTGTTCTGTACATTGTGTCAGTGTGCTATCACTCATAAATTTTCTAATTTCTGAGTCAGTTAATTAAATAAATGGAATTTATAGAAGCTAAATGTTGTTATGTAATTATATAAAATGTATTAGTATACTTGCGCTCCAAAGGCCGTAGGTAATCATTCATTCATGGTCTCCTTTGGTAAAAAAGCCTGAAAGTGCCATTGTTTTTGGGAACTCTATTATTGGCGTTTTCTCGAAAACATGTTTCTGGCACTTTCACCCTTTTCCATCTATGGTCCTCAGTTACATTCTCCCAATTGTTTGCTGAACGTGAAACTCCAATTCATAATGTCGCTCCTCTATATTTGATCTCCGAAACTGTTTTGGATATCCAATATTTTTAGGGTTGCGATGTTTTAAAAGTGTTAGTAAGGGAGATGTTTGAATCCCCCCCCCCCCCAAGTCTTCCTACCATCACGCTGTGCTACATATCAGACAGCATAATCCCTGACGGTCACTTTACAAACAGGAAATTGCGTCGTTCCTCCGTGAGGAATAGACAATTCTCTCTTAAGAGCTGTTGTTTCGCTTTGCAGGAGTTGTCGCCTCAAGATATAAGTCAAGAATATTTTTTTCACTTGTCTATAAATACACTAGTGTCTTTGCTTTTTCCATGCATGGAAAAGAACTTCTTCGTCCCCGTGTCTTCACAGTCACAAACACTACAGTAGACAAGTTCCTCTGCTAGCGAGACTAAGTGTTTACAGTGCATTGTATCTTTCTAGTATAGGCTAAATCAAATTTGTTACTTTCATGGGCCCGTCTGTCTTATTCTTGGTATTGACAATGTGAAAGTAACTGAGGTATGAAGTATACTAATAATGCCGTGCTTTATGAAGCCGGTTCCTGTTATGAATGGCCAAAAAATGTCATTCATAGGTTCGATTTCTGCATGCATGCATGCAACCGCTGACACGGAGAGGAAAACAACGGGCTACTAATTCACTCCTCATTTCTATAGTATGCTTCTTCAGTGATGCCTAGCCAATCTGATGGCGGAACTGTTGAGGATCAAATCGGCCTTTAGGATGAATACACAAGATACTCAGTCCACAAACGGGCAGACTAATAATCTTTGTTACAATATGCCTTCCTTAAGGCGTGAAGTGTATGTGATCTGACACCATGATAAGCAGATTCCATTTACGTGGGTCAAAAAAAATTGTCACCATAGAATTCGGCCGGCAGGGTAGGAGAGGTTGTGGTATACAATTGCGTGCCAAAAGCCTGGTCTCAACTTCTAAACCTCCCTACTGCATTCGTATAGAGTTAGGCCATATGGCGCCGTAGTAGTATAATCGGTTGCTTCTGCCGCCACAACACCACAGGCTCCCAGAGGCCTCCTCCACCACCACCACAGCCAGAGGCCTCCTGGAGGCCTCCTCCACCACCCGCGGGAAATTTGAATTGGTAAACAAAGCCACGTGCTTTTTGACAGCTGTCATCGACAACAACGCATCGCTAACCTCACTGCTGCCATCTTGACGGGCCTAAACCTCAGTAGTAGCAACTTAACCTAACTAGCGCGAGATTTGAATAGGTAAACAAATCCACGTGGTTTTTGACAGCCACGTGCTTTTTGACAGACAACAACGTATCGCAAACCTCAATGCAGCCATCTTGACGGACCTAAACCTCAGTGCAACCAACTTAACCTCACTAGCGCGAGATTTGAATCGGTAAACAAATCCACGTGCTTTTTGACAGCTGTCATCCGCCATCTTTAAACTACAGAGCACCGTGCTGCCCTCTTTATCGCAGTAGCTGTAAATTCGTCACCTGTCATCCGCAGTGCTGCCATCTTGGCGGACCTAAACCTTAGTGCTACCAACTTAACCTCACTAGCGGCGCGAGATAAACAAATCCACGTGCTTTTTTGACAGCTGTCATCCGCCATCTTTAATCTATAGAACACAGTGCTGCCCTCTTTAGCTACTTACCTTTGAAATGTGGTGGCGGATAATTTGAAAAATGCTTTTTGACAGCAGCCATTTTTGGCACCGTGCTGCCCTCTTTAGCTAGATACCTTTGAAATGTGGTGGCAGACAATTCCACGTGACAGCAGCCATCTTTGAGCACAGTGCTGCCCTCTTCGTGGTGGCGGGAAATTCCACGTGCTCTTGTTTGCAAACAAACTCTCGTGCTTTCTTCTGACAGCTGTCATCCGCCATCTTGCGTCACAAACCTCAGTGCTGCACTCTTTAGCTAGATACCTTTGAAATGTGGTGGTGGCAATTTGAAAAATTCTATGTGCTCTTGTTTGCAAACAAAGCCACGTGCTTTTTTGACAGCCGTCATCCGCCATCTTTAATCAATAGAGCACTGTGCTGCTATCATGCGGGCAATTTCGTCATCTGTCATCCGCCATATTTAATCCACACAGCACGGTGCTGCCCTCTTTATGACATGTAGTAGCGGGCAATTTGAAAAGTTCTGTTAGCTGTCATCCGCCATCTTTAATCAAGAGAGCACCGTGCTGTCATCCTTAGCTAGATACCTTTGAAATGTGGTGACGGCAAATTGAAAAATTCCACGTGCTCTTGTTTAGTAAACAAACTCACGCGCTCTTTGTCAGCTGTCATCCGCCATCTTTAATCTATAGAGCTCAGTGCTACACTCTTTAGGTACATACCTTTGAAATATGGTGGTGGATAATTTAAAAAGAAAAATTCTACATCAGGCATCTCTCGACGCTAATTGCACAAGATGGTGGCTATACATGACTCCTTAAAAGTGCTTATGCAAGATGGCCGCTATACATAGGTTCTTATGAGACACCCTTGGGATGCTTGCGCAAGATGACGGCTATACAAGGCTCCTTATGAGACTCTCTAGGGATGCTTGCGTAAGATGGTGGTTGCTCTTATGAGGCGGCTTAAGGGTCCTTTGCACAAGATGGCTAGAGATGCCCTAAGGATGCTTGCACAAGATGGCGGACGCAAGATGGCGGCTATACGCGACTCCTTATGAGACGCCTTAAGGGTGCTTGCGCAAGATGGCTGCTGCTCTTATGAAGAAAGCTAGCTTAGAGACTAACGAGTCGTGCTAGTTCGATTCATTAAATTTGGGGCTTAAATGCAAAATGTTAAATATCTCGAAAACGGTGCATCGTAGAGCAAAACGGGCAAAATTTTTCTGCCCAATACCTCGGTTCGCAGCATGAGGAACATCATAGCATAAGAAAAACATAGTCTAATGATGAGATCAACGGTTCGGTTCCTACTTAGGCCCTTTGGCATTCGCTCCGTTTTAGCTTGTGTTGAAGCAAGTCTTCGTAACATGATGAGGTCTAGCTATGGTAGAGAGTATAACGTGCCGTGCAGGTTCGATTGATTAAATTTGGGGCTTAAATGCAAAATGTTAAATATCTCGAAAACGGTGCATCGTAGAGCAAAACGGGCAAAATTTTTCTGCCCAATACCTCAGTTCGCAGCATGAGGAACATCATAGCATAAGAAAAACATAGTCTAATGATGAGATCAACGGTTCGGTTCCTACTTAGGCCCTTTGACATTCGCTCTGTTTTAGCTTTTATTGAAGCAAGTCTTCGTAACATGATGAGGTCTAGCTATGGTAGAGAGTATAACGTGCCGTGCAGGTTCGATTCATTAAATTTGGGGCTTAAATGCAATATGTTAAATATCTCGAAAACGGTGCATCGTAGAGCAAAACGGACAAAATGCTTCCACCTAATACCTATTTTTGCAGTATCAGGAACATGATAGCATAAGCAAAACATAGTCTAATGATGAGATCGACGGTTCGATTCCTACTTAGGCCCTTTGGCATTGGCAGCTATCTAATTCTACAAGATGGCGGCTAGACATAGCTTCTTATGAGACAGCTTAAGAGCGCTTGCACAAGATGGCTTCTGCTCTTATGAGACGCCCTAGGGGTGCTTGCGCAAGGTAGCAGCGACAAGACGGTGACTATACACAGCTCCTTATGATACGGCCTAGAGGTGCTCACACAAGATGGTGGCTGCTCTGATGAAGAAAGCTAGCTTTGCATCGTGCAGGTATCTTTACAGCACTAAACCTCATACCTTTGAAATGTGATGGCGGGTAATTTGAAAAATTCTACGTGCTGTTTTCTTAACAGCAGCTATCTTTAAACAATAGCGGCTATACATAAGCAGTTAAGGCCTCCTCTTATGTCAAGGCATAGCTCTATCGGACAAGTTTAAACCTGCATCGGGATAGCTAGAGTAAGCACGTGCTGCAGTGATGACATCATCATGCATGTTTAGACTTGCAAATCACTAATGAAACATAACAAGACTAGAATCGAACACTGCACTCTATGCCGTTAACTTTATCATGTGATCGGAACATTGATTGAAGTGTACACTAAGTAAGTGATCAAGACTAAAATAGAACACTGTACTCGATACAACATGTGTTTAGAACATGTCAGGGGATACCTTTGTTCTAAGAAGATTAGATTACCGCACATTCCTTGTAGGGCTTAATAGGCTAAAGGTCTAATGGGCAAAAGCGCTAAAGGGCTAATGGGAAAAAGGGCTAAAGTTCTAATGGGCTAAAGGGCTAGGGTGCCTCTCCTCTCTTTATCCGGGCTTGAGACCGGCTCTACAACTAGAGGCGGAGTTAACACCCTAAGGAAGGGAGAATGTTGGGAAATAATCTATACGAATATAGCTACTCGATCGACAATGTACTACAGATGGATGACTTAGGTGAGGGTAAGCGCTTACTTAATAATACCTACACGACGTAATTCATGCTCTATATCAAAAATATCTTCTTTGTACTGTGTGTAACCAGCATCATGATAGGCTCTTAGCAGTTGTAAACGTTTTACGAGTACGTTGGAGTCTTTACAGTATCTTATATCTACATAGGGTAACAGAGGTTTGTTGTGAACTTTGAGTCTATATGCAGACAGTTGATGTGTAGGGACTTGTTTTGATGTAATACGTGCTTCAGCAGTAGCGTTTCTAGGTACAAACTTAACTTGTTTCGATGGCGATGAAGCGTTGAAATTTCCTTCTTCTTTACCTTACATCTCTTCTTGAGATGTTTGCACTGCGACAGAACGTGTAGTAGGCTTAGGAAATGAAGTAAACTCATCAAGCTGTAATGGCAATGAAACATTAAGATTTTCTTCTTCTTCTTCTACTTTCCCTTTACTACTGTTTTGATCAACATCATTATCCTTATTATCTTAATCATGATCTTGCCTCTCTTTATCTTGAAGTTTGTGCTTAGTAACAGAACTTGCAGCAGGCCTAGTTAACAAGGGAGAATTAAAAATCTCTCGCAGAGGTGTACTTTTTAAACATAAATCAGTGTTCCCTTGAATATGGTTGAGCTCTTTGTATTTTGTTCCCGATGAAGCTACATTACACGCGGCTTCATGACGTTGAGCGTTGTATGGGTTCTTGAACTCTCTTCTACAATGTTTGCATTGAAAAATTGTCCTACATGATATCTCATGACGTCTCCTGTGATAGCTTCGGGAAAATGCTTTTCCACACTCTTCGCAAATATACCTAGAAATAGGTTTTTCCATGACGGACTTTTATCTTCTGCTAACAGATTCTTCTTTAAATCTACTTGACATTTGTTACTCTCTACTTCGATGATGCGAACAGCTTAGCGATTAACAGTAAACTAACACAAAAGCGTATAACCAAGGTAGCAACAGTAAGGTTTAAGCCCATCAAGATGGCAAGAGTAAGGTTAGCGACGTTCTGTTGTTGGATTATAAATTCCGCGCTATAACATGCATAAGGTGGCAGCCTTGAGGTTTACCGCCGTGAAGATGGCAGCAGTGAGGTTAGCGACGCTCTATTGTCCTTCAATGTGAGGTTAGGGTGCGTCAAGAAGACAGCTGTCAAAAAAGCACGTGGCTTGGTTTACTAAACAAGAGCACGTGGCAGTGACGTCACAGTCACGTAATCAATCCTTAGCTCTACGTCGTTAAGAGCAGCATTAGGATTAGCTATGTTTAAAAATCTTGGGAACAGAGCATCGGTATGAATAGCCATGTTTCAAAGCGTGTACACGTCACCTATTGATTTTACATGCATCGACCCTCGTACTAAACTTCTTCGGCTAGATCGTGCTGCTATCTTAGCATAACCTATACGTATGAACTTACAGTACAAAGAATAGCCATGTTTCAAAGCGTGTACACATCACCTACCGATTTTACATGCATCGACCCTTGTACTAAACTTCTTCCGCTAGATCGTGCTGCTATCTTAGCATAACCTATGCGCATGACCTTAGTACAAAGAATAGCCATGTTTCAAAGCGTGAACACATTACCTATCGATTTTGCATGCATCGACTCTCATACTAAACTTCTTCCGGCCGGGCTGAGTGGCTCAGACGGTTGAGGCGCTGGCCTTCTGACCCCAACTTGGCAGGTTCGATCCTGGCACAGTCCGGTGGTATTTGAAGGTGCTCAAATACGTCAGCCTCGTGTCGGTAGATTTACTGGCACGTGAAAGAACTCCTGCGGGACTAAATTCCGGCTCCTCGGCGTCTCCGAAAACCGTAAAAGAGTAGTTAGTGGGACGTAAAACAAATAACATTATTATTAAAAAACTTCTTACGCTAGATTATGCTGCTATCTTAGCATAACCTATGTGCATGAACTTAAAGCATAAAGAATATCGTTTAACAGCGCGTACACATCACCTATTGTTTTTGCATGCATCGACTGTTTTTTATCGCCGGAGTGTACAACGATTCCACATGTGTATTGCTAACCTATGTGTATAAACTTAAAGCATAAAGAAGAGCTATGTTCTAAAGCGCGTACACATCACGTATCGATTTTGCATGCATTAACTATCATACTAAACTTCTTCCGCTAGAGTGTACAACGTTCGCAATTGTGTTCCGCTACCTATGTGCGTGAACTTAAAGCACAAAGAATAGTTATGTTTCAAAGCGTGTACAGATCACCCGTCAATTTTGCATGCATTGACTATCGTACAAAACTTCTTCCGCTAGAGTGTACAACGTTCGCAATTGTGTGCTGCTACCTATGTGCGTGAACTTAAAGCACAAAGAATAGCGTGTACACATCACCTGTCAATTTTGCACGCATTAACACTTGTACTAAACTTCTTCTACTAGAGCGTGCGATCATCGATTGTGTGTGTGCTGCAATCATAACACAGCCTATGTGCATGGAGTTAAAGCACAAAGAATACCCAAGTTCAAAGCGTGTACACATCACCTATCGATTTTGCATGCATCGACTTTCGTATTAAACTTCTTCCACTAGAGCGTGCGACAACCTTATAAGTATGCTACTAACTTAGTATAACTTATACGCATGAACTTAAAGCATAAAGAATAGCGATGTGAAAAATCTTGTGAACATAGCAGCAGCAGTAAGAATAGCAATGTTTTAAAAGCGTGTACGCATTGCCTATCGATTATACATGCATCAACTAGAGTACTAAACTTCTCCCGCTAGAGTGTACTGCTATCTTACCATAACCCATGTGCACGAACTTAAAGCACGAAGAATAGTTAAGTTTCAAAGCGTGTACACATCACCAATCGATTTTGCATGCATCAGCTATTATACTAAACACATTCCGCTAGAATGTACAATGTTCACATGTGTTTGTGCTGCCACATTAGCATGACCTATGCGCACGAACTTAAAGCACAAAGATTAGCGATGTTTAAAAATCTTGCGAACATAGTAGCAGTAAGAATAGCAAGGTTTAAAAGTGTGTACATATCACCTTTAGATAATGCATACATCAACTATCGTACTAAACAACTTCTACGCGAGCGTGCGACCATCGCTTGTACATGTGCTGCTATCTTAACATAACGTATGTGCACGAACTTAAAGCATAAAGAATAACTATCTGTAAAAAATCTTGTGAACATAGCAGAGTGTTAACTGCGTAGGCGAGGATTTTTCAACTTCGCATGCTGACGTAGCATACAGCGTAACCGTGGCGTCACAGCCACGTGCTCTTGTTTAGTAAACCAAGCTACGTGCTTTTTTGACAGCTGTCTTCTTGACGGACCCTAACCTCACATTGAAGGACAATAGAGCGTCGCTAACCACACTGCTGCCATCTTTATGGCGGTAAACCTCAAGGCTGCCACCTTATGCATGTTATAGCGCGGAATTTATAATCCAACAACAGAACGTCGCTAACCTTACTCTTGCTATCTTGATGGGCTTAAACCTTACTGTTGCTACCTTGGTTATACGCTTTTGTGTTAGTTTACTGTTAATCGCTAAGCTGTTCGCATCATCGAAGTAGAGAGTAACAAATGTCAAGTAGATTTAAAGAAGAATCTGTTAGCAGAAGATAAAAGTCCGTCATGGAAAAACCTATTTCTAGGTATATTTGCGAAGGGTGTGGAAAAGCATTTTCCCGAAGCTATCACAGGAGACGTCATGAGATATCATGTAGGACAATTTTTCAATACAAACATTGTAGAAGAGAGTTCAAGAACCCATACAACGCTCAACGTCATGAAGCCGCGTGTAATGTAGCTTCATCGGGAACAAAATACAAAGAGCTCAACCATATTCAAGGGAACACTGATTTATGTTTAAAAAGTACACCTCTGCGAGAGATTTTTAATTCTCCCTTGTTGTCTAGGCCTGCTGCAAGTTCTGTTACTAAGCACAAACTTCAAGATAAAGAGAGGCAAGATCATGATTATGATAATAAGGATAATGATGTTGATCAAAACAGTAGTAAAGGGAAAGTAGAAGGAGAAGAAGAAAATCTTAATGTTTTATTGCCATTACAGCTTGATGATTTTACTTCATTTCCTAAGCCTACTACACGTTCTGTCGCAGTGCAAACATCTCAAGAAGAGATGCAAGGTAAAGAAGAAGGAAATTTCAACGCTTCATAGCTATCGAAACAAGTTAAGTTTGTACCTAGAAACACTACTGCTGAAGCACGTATTACATCAAAACAAGTCCCTACACATCAACTGTCAGCATATAGACTCAAAGTTCACAACAAGCCTCTGTTACCCTATGTAGATATAAGATACTGTAAAGACTCCAACGTACTCGTAAAACGTTTACAACTGCTAAGAGCCTATCATGATGCTGATTACACACAGTACAAAGAAGATATTTTTGAAATATGGCGGTAAACCTCAAGGCTGCCACCTTATGCATGTTATAGCGCGGAATTTATAATCCAACAACAGAACGTCGCTAACCTTACTCTTGCCATCTTGATGGGCTTAAACCTTACTGTTGCTACCTTGGTTATACGCTTTTGTGTTAGTTTACTGTTAATCGCTAAGCTGTTCGCATCATCGAAGTAGAGAGTAACAAATGTCAAGTAGATTTAAAGAAGAATCTGTCAGCAGAAGATAAAAGTCCGTCATGGAAAAACCTATTTCTAGGTATATTTGCGAAGGGTGTGGAAAAGCATTTTCCCGAAGCTATCACAGGAGACGTCATGAGATATCATGTAGGACAATTTTTCAATACAAACATTGTAGAAGAGAGTTCAAGAACCCATACAACGCTCAACGTCATGATGCAGCGTGTAATGTAGCTTCATCGGGAACAAAATACAAAGAGCTCAACCATATTCAAGGGAACACTGATTTATGTTTAAAAAGTACACCTCTGCGAGAGATTTTTAATTCTCCCTTGTTGTCTAGGCCTGCTGCAAGTTCTGTTACTAAGCACAAACTTCAAGATAAAGAGAGGCAAGATCATGATTATGATAATAAGGATAATGATGTTGATCAAAACAGTAGTAAAGGGAAAGTAGAAGGAGAAGAAGAAAATCTTAATGTTTTATTGCCATTACAGCTTGATGATTTTACTTCATTTCCTAAGCCTACTACACGTTCTGTCGCAGTGCAAACATCTCAAGAAGAGATGCAAGGTAAAGAAGAAGGAAATTTCAACGCTTCATAGCTATCGAAACAAGTTAAGTTTGTACCTAGAAACACTACTGCTGAAGCACGTATTACATCAAAACAAGTCCCTACACATCAACTGTCAGCATATAGACTCAAAGTTCACAACAAGCCTCTGTTACCCTATGTAGATATAAGATACTGTAAAGACTCCAACGTACTCGTAAAACGTTTACAACTGCTAAGAGCCTATCATGATGCTGATTACACACAGTACAAAGAAGATATTTTTGAAATATGGCGGTAAACCTCAAGGCTGCCACCTTATGCATGTTATAGCGCGGAATTTATAATCCAACAACAGAACGTCGCTAACCTTACTCTTGCCATCTTGATGGGCTTAAACCTTACTGTTGCTACCTTGGTTATACGCTTTTGTGTTAGTTTACTGTTAATCGCTAAGCTGTTCGCATCATCGAAGTAGAGAGTAACAAATGTCAAGTAGATTTAAAGAAGAATCTGTTAGCAGAAGATAAAAGTCCGTCATGGAAAAACCTATTTCTAGGTATATTTGCGAAGGGTGTGGAAAAGCATTTTCCCGAAGCTATCACAGGAGACGTCATGAGATATCATGTAGGACAATTTTTCAATACAAACATTGTAGAAGAGAGTTCAAGAACCCATACAACGCTCAACGTCATGAAGCCGCGTGTAATGTAGCTTCATCGGGAACAAAATACAAAGAGCTCAACCATATTCAAGGGAACACTGATTTATGTTTATAAAGTACACCTCTGCGAGAGATTTTTAATTCTCCCTTGTTGTCTAGGCCTGCTGCAAGTTCTGTTACTAAGCACAAACTTCAAGATAAAGAGAGGCAAGATCATGATTATGATAATAAGGATAATGATGTTGATCAAAACAGTAGTAAAGGAAAAGTAGAAGGAGAAGAAGAAAATCTTAATGTTTTATTGCCATTACAGCTTGATGATTTTACTTCATTTCCTAAGCCTACTACACGTTCTGTCGCAGTGCAAACATCTCAAGAAGAGATGCAAGGTAAAGAAGAAGGAAATTTCAACGCTTCATAGCTATCGAAACAAGTTAAGTTTGTACCTAGAATCACTACTGCTGAAGCACGTATTACATCAAAACAAGTCCCTACACATCAACTGTCTGCATATAGACTCAAAGTTCACAACAAGCCTCTGTTACCCTATGTAGATATAAGATACTGTAAAGACTCCAACGTACTCGTAAAACGTTTACAACTGCTAAGAGCCTATCATGATGCTGATTACACACAGTACAAAGAAGATATTTTTGAAATAGAGCATGAATTACGTCGTGTAGGTATTATTAAGTAAGCGCTTACCCTCACCCAAGTCATCCATCTGTAGTATATTGTCGATCGAGTAGCTATATTCGTATAGGTTATTTCCCAACATTCTCCCTTCCTTAGGGTGTTAACTCCGCCTCTAGTTGTAGAGCCGGTCTCAAGCCCGGATAAAGAGAGGAGAGGCACCCTAGCCCTTTAGCCCATTAGCCCTTTAGCCCTTATGCCCATTAGCCCTTTAGCCCTTTTGCCCATTAGCCCTTTAGCCTATTAGCCCTACAAGGAATGTGCGGTAATCTAATCTTCTTAGAACAAAGGTATCCCCTGACATGTTCTAAACACATGTTGTATCGAGTACAGTGTTCTATTTTAGTCTTGATCACTTATTTAGTGTTCTAAACACTTCAATCAATGTTCCGATCACATGATAAAGTTAACGGCATAGAGTGCAGTGTTCGATTCTAGTCTTGTTATGTTTCTTTAGTGATTTGCAAGTCTAAACATGCATAATGACGCCATCACTGCAGCACGTGCTTACTCTAGCTATCCCGATGCAGGTTTAAACTTGTCCGATAGAGCTATGCCTTGACATAAGAGGAGGCCTTAACAGCTTATGTATAGCCGCTATTGTTTAAAGATAGCTGCTGTTAAGAAAACAGCACGTAGAATTTTTCAAATTACCCGCCACCATATTTCAAAGGTATGAGGTTTAGTGCTGTAAAGATACCTGCACGATGCAAAGCTAGCTTTCTTCATCAGAGCAGCCACCATCTTGTGTGATCACCTCTAGGCCGTATCATAAGGAGCTGTGTATAGTCACCGTCTTGTCGCTGCTACCTTGCGCAAGCACCCCTAGGGAGTCTCATAAGAGCAGCAGCCATCTTGTGCAAGCGCTCTTAAGCTGTCTCATAAGAAGCTATGTCTAGCCGCCATCTTGTAGAATTAGATAGCTGCCAGTGCCAAAGGGCCTAAGTAGGAATCGAACCGTCGATCTCATCATTAGACTATGTTTTTCTTATGCTATCATGTTCCTGATACTGCAAACCTAGGTATTAGGTAGAAACATGTTGTTCGTTTTCTTCTACGATGCACCGTTTTCGAGATATTTAACATTTTGCATTTAAGCCCCAGATTTAATGAATCGAACCTGCACGGCCCGTTATACTCACTACCATAGCTAGACCTCATCATGTTACGAAGACTTGCTTCAATACAAGCTAAAACAGAGCGAATGCCAAAGGGCCTAAGTAGGAACCGAACCGTTGATCTCATCATTAGACTATGTTTTTCTTATGCTATGATGTTCCTCATGCTGCGAACCGAGGTATTGGGCAGAAAAATTTTGCCCGTTTTGCTCTACGATGCACCGTTTTCGAGATATTTAACATTTTGCATTTGAGCCCCAAATTTAATGAATCGAACTAGCACGACACGTTAGCCTCTATGCTAGCTTTCTTCATAAGAGCAGCAGCCATCTTGCGCAAGCACCCTTAAGGCTTCTCATAAGGAGTCGTATATAGCCGCCATCTTGCGTCCGCCATCTTGCGCAAGCATCCTTAGGGCATCTCTAGCCATCTTGTGCAAAGGACCCTTAAGCCGCCTCATAAGAGCAACCACCATCTTACGCAAGCATCCCTAGAGAGTCTCATAAGGAGCCTTGTATAGCCGTCATCTTGCGCAAGCATCCCAAGGGAGTCTCACAAGAACCTATGTATAGCGGCCATCTTGCATAAGCACCTTTAAGGAGTCATGTATAGCCACCATCTTGCGCAATTAGCGTCGAGTGATGCCTGATGTAGAATTTTTCTTTTTAAATTATCCACCACCATATTTCAAAGGTATGTACCTAAAGAGTGTAGCACTGAGCTCTATAGATTAAAGATGGCGGATGACAGCTGACAAAGAGCGCGTGAGTTTGTTTACTAAACAAGAGCACGTGGAATTTTTCAATTTGCCGCCACCACTTTTCAAAGGTATCTAGCTAAGGATGGCAGCACGGTGCTCTCTTGATTAAAGATGGCGGATGACAGCTGACGAAATTGCCCGCATGATAGCAGCACAGTGCTCTATTGATTAAAGATGGCGGATGACGGCTGTCAAAAAGGCACGTGGCTTTGTTTCCAAACAAGAGCACATAGAATTTTTCAAATTGCCACCACCACATTTCAAAGGTATCTAGCTAAAGAGTGCAGCACTGAGGTTTGTGACCCAAGATGGCGGATGACAGCTGTCAGAAGAAAGCACGAGAGTTTGTTTGCAAACAAGAGCACGTGGAATTTCCCGCCACCACGAAGAGGGCAGGACTGTGCTCAAATATGGCTGCTGTCACGTGGAATTGTCTGCCACCACATTTCAAAGGTATCTAGCTAAAGAGGGCAGCACGGTGCTCAAAGATGGCTGCTGTCAAAAAGCATTTTTCAAATTATCCGCCACCACATTTCAAAGGTAAGTAGCTAAAGAGGGCAGCACTGTGTTCTATAGATTAAAGATGGCGGATGACAGCTGTCAAAAAAGCACGTGGATTTGTTTATCTCGCGCCGCTAGTGAGGTTAAGTTGGTAGCACTAATGTTTAGGTCCGCCAAGATGGCAGCACTGCGGATGACAGATGACGAATTTACAGCTACTGCGATAAAGAGGGCAGCACGGTGCTCTGTAGTTTAAAGATGGCGGATGACAACTGTCAAAAAGCACGTGGATTTGTTTACCGATTCAAATCTCGCGCTAGTGAGGTTAAGTTGGTAGCACTGAGGTTTAGGTCCGTCAAGATGGCTGCACTGAGGTTTGCGATACGTTGTTGTCTGTCAAAAAGCACGTGGCTGTCAAAAAACACGTGGATTTATTTACCTATTCAAATCTCGCGCTAGTTAGGTTAAGTTGGTACTACTGAGGTTTAGGCCCGTCAAGATGGCAGCAGTGAGGTTAGCGATGCGTTGTTGTCGATGACAGCTGTCAAAAAGCACGTGGCTTTGTTTACCAATTCAAATTTCCTGCGGGTGGTGGAGGAGGCCTCTGGGAAGGCCTCTGGGAGGCCTCTGGTAGGCCTCTGGCTGTGGTGGAGGTGGAGGAGGCCTCTGGGAGCCTGTGGTGGTGGTGGTGGCGGCAGAACCATCCAATTATACTATTATACTACTCGCCGTTAATTATGATTCGTCCGTCGGATGGAGATGTTAAGCGTAGAGCAGACCCCTTGGTGTTTTTAGACCGTAGTACGCAGCCTACACCGGGTTTCACCCTCTCCCTACCTCATTATAATCTTAATATAATTTGCGGGCGCACACGTCACGCATGGGAGACAAATAGAAAGACCTGCGCCAGGCGAGTCGAACATGTCCCCGGCACTAAAAGCCATAGTCTGCCATAAGTAAAAATAAATAATTGTTACAATACCAGAATTCAAGTTCTCATTTTTTATCGTAGATAACAGCATTGTTACAGTTTTGTTTAAACTTAATTCTTCTGCGTTGTTTGGTCACAAACACATACGAGGGGGTACTCAAAAAACCGGAATGATTTTTTAAAAGCTATATCATATTTTCATTTTTTTACAAAACAACCTTATCCCCTTCAAAAAAACTCTACATTACAACCAATACATTTGTCCCACTGGTGCTTCCACTATTCGAAACTTTTTTGTAGTCATCTTTAGAAATGGCTAACAGCTCCTCCATCTCTTTTTCCTTTACCTCTTCAATCTAGTCAAATCGGTGTCCTTTCATGCCCTTTTTCATAAGTGAAAATAAGAAAAAAGTCGCACGGAGCCAGATCAGGCGTGGGGCAGCGGAACCGTGCCATTTTAGCCCAAAACTGTCTAACATTGACGAAACAAGAACAACACAGCGCTAGCATAAGCAATCACTGCAGATGAACAGAACAAGCCAGGTTAACAACACAGGCGGCACTGACTGCCAATGTGTTGCGCTATACACGCCAAGCGGCAGAAATGTGTACTACACAAGCTTCGCCCACGCCAATGTTATTCCGGTTATTTTTGGGTACCCCTCGTAAGAATGAAACTCTCTTAGAACATGCATATCAAGGCCGTGTACGACAACAAATGCTGGATAGTATAATATGTTGTCTTACATATTTTCGCTTTGAATCAAATGTTTCTACATATGACAAAATTATTCTTACCATTTCGAAACATGAAATGAGGAAAGAAAGTAAAACGATTGTTTTTTATGGGTCGATTAATGCGGGATTGTTGTCGTTCTGTATGAGGTTTCAACTACGGGACACCCAGCAAACATAAATATTTTGCCACAATCTCCTGAACGACAAGATGTTCGTTCTTCTCATTCTTTCTGTAATCGACACTTTCGTCTGTTCCGAAAGAGCCGTATTTTATACGCACTTCATCAGTGATAACTCAAGAGTTGGCTGAAAGAACCCCGTAAACCTGATAAGGTTTTTTTCATTTCCTTTACCATTTTATCCCCTACTATAAGCTTAGAAATGGGACCTATCATCAGGAAAATGAATGACATTCTGCGAGTCGGAGCGTGAAATGTTTGAAGTTTGAATCTTTGTGGAAGGTAGAGAAGCTGAAAAGGAGAATGCATAGGCTAAAGTTAGATACAGTTGGTATAAGTGAATTTCAAATGCGTCTATTAGCAGGAAAATATGGATTTTTGGTCAGGGGACAACAGAACTAGCAGTTCAGAATCAAATGGAGGATATACAGGAGTTGGTTTAACTATGAGTAAGAAAATAGGTCACCGGGCTGTATTACCAACGGATTCCTTTTGTTAAGATAGACACCAAGCCAATGCCAGCACAATAGGCTAGTGCAGGCCGGTACGCCTGCTAGTTCATTAGGTGATAAAGAAATCAAAAGATTATGTCGAAAGAGAGGTGATTTAATACAATATGCAAAAAATATCAACATTTAACTGTGATGACAAAGTGTAATGCAGTGGTGGGCTAAGGAAGAGAAGGTATTGTAGTAGAAGAATTTGGACTACGACAAAGGAATGAAAGGGGAACTCGGCTGGTAGAATTCTACACCGGTCACAATGTAGTCCTTGCCAATACTTGATTCGAAAACCACAAACGACGGCTGTATACGTCAACAAGACCTGGAGTTAATGGAGAGTATCAAATAGACTTCCTAACGATTAGGCAGAGATTCAGAAAACACGTTTTGGATTGCAAGACCTTCCCTAGGACAGATGGGGTCTGACCATTACTTGGTGGTCATGAAATGCCGTGTGAAGTTGAAGAAATTGAAGAAAAGGAAGGAATGCAAGGAGTGGGTATGTTGAAGAGTTGAAGGAAAAGTGAGTGAGGGATTGTTTCAAGAATATATTTCAAAATTACTAAATAAAATGGCTGAAAGAAAGGCAATAAATGAAGAGTAAATAGTTCTGGAGTATGAGATCAGTAGGGTTGCAGAAGAAAGGCGAGATCCGATAAGAAGGAATAGATAACTCAGGAGGTACTGGAACTGTTTGATGAACGGCGGAAATAAAAGAATGCAAAAGTAATGAGAAATGCAGGAAAGATTAAAGGCGAATAAAGGATGAACTGGAAAGTGCAGGAAAGCTAAGGAAGAATGGCTGAAAGAGAAGTACAAGGATGTTAAAGAGATACGGTTTTAGCTACATGTAGGAAAATCAAGGCAACGTTTAGAGAAATGTAAACTAGTTGTATGAATTTTGGAAGCTAAGCTAGAAAACCACCTACGGAAAGATGGCAGGAATATATTCAACAATTATATCTGTTCCGAGGTATCTGTGGAACAGCAGAGGTGAAAGAAGGTGCGGGCGGGAATAGGTCTCAACTTACGAAATTAAAGTTAATTTAAAACTTTAACAGAGGTTATATTTTCTTTTCAAGATAAATAAATAACAGAATATAACAGGTACCAAGTAGCAGATTAACAAATTAAGAAAGTACAATTACAGTCTGTTACTGGATTTGGGCTTCGAGCCCCAGACTCACAATCCTTGAGCTATAAGCCCAACTTTATCTATATACAAGGTACAACAAAGGGGCAGAAAACCCCAATCATGCCAAGGAGCACTTGCTCCCAATTACCCAGTAAAGCCTCCTCGAGGCACACAGAAAATCCACTTTTAAGAAAGAGCAAACCCGCTCTCAAAGATCAAGCCTATTCAAAGGCCACACCAAACTCCACCTTCAATCTGCCCTCCAGGCACACAAGAACAGGGGTAATAATATCCAATCTACTGAGGCCTATTCAGTAAAGAAACAGGTCAATTACATGGCCCAAAATTCTGAGTTGAATGGAGGCGTAACTTGCACTCCTAATACATTTTTAAAACCTATTTGGCACTAGGCCGCTTATGCAAGGGCTAATCCCATACTACGGAGGTGACACGATAAGAAAACTAATTTACATTACGAAGGGAGTAAAAAAGGAAATGAAAACGTAGTCACCTCAGAACAATATGAGTGGGAGCTCGAGAGGGTTAGGCACTCTCTATCCCAATTTATAGTTAAAAAGCCAAAATTTTACCAAATGTCTATTACATTTTAAGGATAGGTTACATGAGAAAAGTTTCGAACCTGTCCCGAGGGTTAAACTGCTGAGCTAGCAAGAAATAAAGTTATTAAACGGCCATTACCTTGTGGGTGAACTGCTACCCGAAGAAAGGGGCGCTTCCCGCCCCCTGCTACATAATCACACTAGGAGAGATGTTACTGAAGTGGCCAGGAGACCAGAAAATCAGCAGTTTATATACCCTCGTGGAAAATTTGAGACTTTTCATGAATGATTACAACCCGCCCACAAAATGTTATTGGATAACAGCAAAAACTAATACACCAGACGAAGAAGAAACACCTTATTGGTGGAAAATTAATTACAGAAATTCCTCATTGGTCAAATTCAAAACTGGCGGAAAGAGAAGGGTTATACTGCCAACCCAAACAATGACTGAAAGAAATTTAACAAAAAACAAACAAACAGAGAAAACAAAACCAAATCGAAACCGACATAGTTCAGAACACTTCAAAATTTACAGTAAAGACATCTTCTGAGAAACCTTAGAATTAATGTGGTTGTTGAAGTTCAGGCTTTCTCCAGTAGAGGAGTTTCAACTGGCGCAATGTTTGAATTAGCGGCGTGGAGGTGTACCGCCCGGTACAATATCAATTGAAAGAAGTATATCATAAGGTTCTGAACAAGAAGGGCCATGGCCTACCAAGCGACCGCTCCTCAGCCCGAAGGCCTGCAGGTTATGAGGTGTCGTGTTGTCAGCACGACGAACCCTCTCGGCCGATATTCTTGGCTTTCTAGACTGGGGCTACCACATCACCGTCAGATTGCTCCTCAATTGTAATCACGTAGGCGAGTGGACCTCGAACCAGTCCTCAGATCTAGGTAAAAGTCCCTGACATGTCCAGGAATCGAACCCGGCGCCTCTGGGTAAGATGCGGGCACGCTACCAATACACTGCGGGGCTGGCATGCTGATGAAATGGGCGACCCAATTTTGAGGTCGGAATTAGACAGAGCATTGAGGAACCTGAATTGGTACATGGCACTTGAAATTGATGATATGACCTCAGAAATACAGACTGCCTTGGGAGAAAGTGGCGTGTTGGGGCTATTTCATTTAATGTGTACAATTTCTGGAGAAATAAGAGGCTGCTGGTGTTGATAGAACGGGAAACCCAATTAGAGGTCAGAATTCGACAGATCTTTAAGAGACCTAAATAGGAGCAAGGCTCTTGAAATCAGCATTACTGATTGCCTTAGGACATGGCGAGTTTAGTCCATATAGTGTGTAAGATGTATGATGTATGATACTGGAGACTTACCAACCTATATTAAAAGGAACGCTGTTACACCTGTTCCGAAGAAAGGAGGTGTTGACAAGTACAAAAACTACCGCATATTTACAGTAGATTAGAATTTTACACTTGCAAAAAATACGTCTTATTTACTGAAGAATGGAGAGACAAGTTGAAGTTTAGTTTGGAAGAGATCAGTTTGGTTTCAGAAGAAATAGAGGGACACGCATAGCAATCTTGACTTTTCCTTTGATGATAGAGGATCGAATTAAGACGTACAAGCTCCAGTACATGGTATCCATATATCTAAAATGGCATTCGATAACGTAGATTGGATCGAGCTGTATGAGATTCTGGAGGTGATCCGGATCAGATACTAAGACATAACTATTATCTACAATCTGTATAAAAACCAGTCCGCTGTGATAAGAATCGAGGACTATGAAAAAGGCAGGCTGTAGTTTTTCCCTCTCCTTTTCAGTGTTTATATAGAACAGGCGTTAAAGGAAATCAAATAGGAATTTTAAAAAGGAATCACATTCAAAAAAGAAAGGAAATCAAAACTCTGGGATTTGCCGATGATATTGTTATTTTATCTGAATTTGCAGAAGATCTGTAGAAAACGAAAATAAGCAAATTGAAAACAAATATATTGGGATTTAGTCGAACGAAATCAGGTGATACAGGAAAATATTACTTTAGGAAATGAAATGAAAGATGAATACTGTTACTTAGATAGTAAAATGAGAATAATATAGATAATATATGCTTTTAAAAGGTGGTATTACAGAAGGGAGATGGGTAGATCGAATCACGAATGAGGAGATACGGAATCAAATTGGTGAAAGGAGAACGATTTGTTTAAATTTGGCCAGGTGAAGAGATAGAATGATAGAACTCATCTTCAGACACTCAGAACTTGATCAGCTCATTTTTGAGGCAAGTGTAGGCGGTGAAAATGGTAGGGGTAGACGAAGGCACGCGTATTACAAACAGATAAGAGTAGATGTGGGATGTAATAATTACGTAGAAATGTCCGACTGGCCTTCGGTTCGGAGGGTCCCAGGTTCGAATCCCGGCCGGGTCGGGGATTTTAACCTCCATTGGTTAATTCCAATGGCCCGGGGGCTGGGTGTTTGTACACTCCCCAACATCCCCGCAACTCACACACCACACATAACACTACCCTCCACCACAATAACACGCAGTTACCTACAAATGGCAGATGCCGCCCACCCTCATCGGAGGGTCTGCCTTACAAGAGCCGCGCTCGGATGGAAATAGCCACACGAAATTATTATTATTACGTAGAAATGAGAAGTTTTTTTTTTTGCAAGTGGCTTTACGTCGCACCGACACAGATAGGTCTTATGGCGACGATGGGATAGGAAAAGCCTAGGAGTTGGAAGGAAGCGGCCGTGGCCTTAATTAAGGTACAGCCCCAGCATTTGCCTGGTGTGAAAATGGGAAACCACGGAAAACCATCTTCAGGGCTGCCGATTGTGGGATTCGAACCTACTATCTCCCGGATGCAAGCTCACAGCCGCGCGCCTCTACGCGCACGGCCAACTCGCCCGGTAAATGAGAAGTTTAGCACAGGATAGGGTGGCATGGAGATTTACATCAAACCAGTCTACGGACTGATGACCCAAACTGTACGCTTACAAATTTAGGGAGTTCTGCTGTTAATATAGACCACGGAATAGAACTTATGGGTTATTTATGCAGCCGGTAGGATACGTTCCGTTCAGTAGCTAGCGAGACATGAGTATTCAAATGTAATTTCTCGTTCACAAAATATTATCTTAAGTAACTTGGAATCAATATATTTAAATTATTTTAAACTAGCTGATGTACCCGTGCTTCGCTACGGTATTCTACATTGTATTCGAATATCGAAGTAAATAGTGTACATGCAGTAAATAAGATTATTTTAAAATTTCAATTATTATCTGCGCACTTTTTAGTGATAGATTTACACCCTAGTGCTGAAGTGGTCGACTTCGGTTATCTTCGAGATTCGTATTGGCAACCTTTGAAACACAAACTAAGAATCGCTTATCATCGCTGTGCGACATCTGGCGTACACTTTAAGTACTCGTACTGTTGTTGTTTACACAGTAAAGCCAAACTATAGAATTCATGCTAGGAACACGTTTCGCAATGGGAAATGTTATATAGTATTATATATTGTGTGTGTGACGCAGTTGTTTGCTTAAAATAATAAAGGTTTATAAAATTCATATCGATCGATCATATTATCGATTCAATTCAGATTTCATTTCCATTCAGTTGGCAGTATTAACGGAACCCTTCTTACTTCTCCAACGAGTACAAAAATCTATCACTAAAAAGTGCGCAGATAGTATCTTCTTTTTCTTCTGGCAGATTATGCCGCAATCTGGATTTTGGGCGAGGCGGGTAAAAATTAGGATTTTCTGGAAACTAAACCAAAAAATATGGAGATGGTCATTATTACCCCTTAAACGGAAAGCTGTACGAAAATTTCGCCAAAATAGTCAGTGTAGAGGCACACAGTCGTTACGATTTGATTTATATAGATAAGGAATCTTCTCCATGTAAACCACCTTTTGGGCTATGTCCGCTGGACTTAACCTGCAAAACTGACCATTCATGATATCTCCCTTATTAATCCTCCTGACGAAAAAATGCACATGATAAAAAAGGTTTAGAGGTGGAATTCCATCACGTTTGCTCGATTTCCAGTCAGGTTGGTCTTGTTCTGCATATATTGTGGAAGAGTATAATCACCATTTGTGTTCCCTATAAACCGCCAGTCCATTTCGGAACATGAAATGTTATTTACGTTTAAAACCTACCTTTGGACAGGCGGATGCTAAATATAAATTTTGGTTCGAATATCTTCAGTAGTTTTCAAGTTGTAAGGAATACGCTTTACACGCACCCGTTCGTGAGTCAAGTCCGATGGGACTTGTACAGAAAAACGGTCCGTTAATGATATCTCCCTTATTAATCCTCGTATCGAAATGATGCACATGAGAAAAAAGGTTTAGAAATTAATTTCTACCAAGGTAGGTCGATTTCCATTAAGTTTGGTTGTGTATATTTTGTGTAAGTGCAAAATCACTGTTTCGGTTTCGTATAAACCCCCAGTCAGTTCCGCGATTTAGAAACAATATTTGCCCTAAAACCTATCAAGGACAGGTGTATTCTAAATATGAGTCTTGGTGGAAATACATCCAGTAGTTTGTAGCACTCGCGTACATACGGCGTAATTAAGGAAGAAAATAATACAGTTAAGAAAGTTGAAAGTAATAGAAAATGGGTTATAACTGAGGACAGCCGGATAACGACAAATATGTAAATGCCAAGTGAATATGTTGGAAAATCAAATGCCTCTCAATAAATTATGCTAGTGCGAGTTATGGATATAATAAAGCGGTAACAGAGGACAAATTTAGGTCCAGTGATTCTTAGGTAAACAAATAATAAGAAGATGACTAATGGTGTTATTACTTAATCTATTCGAGGGCGGTTATAACCTCCAACGATATTCCGCCTTCTACCCAAGGAACAACCACGAATTTAAAAGCATGATGAGGAAAATGGCAATACGTTACTTCCCTGCTGGCATGCAGTCAGAGACGTTGCCATGGTAACCTGTAGGTTCGTTGTCGATCTGTCGGTCACTCACTGCAGAGCATGGTACCAGCAGAAAATTGTAAATTTCTCCGTCATGTGAAGAGTAAGGTAAATTATGAACAAAACGAAAGTTGTTTATAATGAAGAGACGTTGCACGTACGGTACACGAAGTTTACAGAAAATCAATAGTATTAGAGAAAATGGAGGAAAACCATTCTGGTTTTCCTGTAAACCCCCCGTCTATTCAAAGATTTTAAAATGATATGTATATCGAAACCTACCAAGGGTTGAGTATACTCTAAATGTGAAGTTTGGCTGAGATCTATCCAGCCGTTTCGACGTGATGGTGGAAAAATCATTCTGGTTTTCCTATAAACCCCCTGTCTATTCAAAGATTTTAAAATGATATGCATATCAAAACCTTCCTAGGGATGAGTATACTCTAAATATGAAGTTTGGCTGAGATCTATCCAGCCGTTTCGACGTGATGGTTGAAAAACCATTGTGGTTTTCCTATAAATCCCCCGTCTATTCAAAGATTTTAAAATGATATGCATATCGAAACCTTCCCCGGGATGAGTATACTCTAAATATGAAGTTTGGTTGAGATCTATCCAGCCGTTTCGATGTGATGGTGGAAAAACCATTCTGGTTTTCCTATAAACACCCCATGTATTCAAAGATTTTAAAATGATATGCATATCGAAACCTTCCCCGGGATGAGTATACCGTAAATATGAAGTTTGGTTGAGATCTATCCAGCCGTTTCGACGTGATGGTGGAACAGACAAACAGACAAACAGACAAACAGAC